>NC_031984.2:570968-870968 GCF_001858045.2 Oreochromis niloticus
TCAGATGTTTAGTTACTCCTCGGCCTCCTTTAGCAGTAATGATACCTGTAACAAATGTAGCATATTTGCAGCTCTGGAGGCCAGGATTACTGAATTGGAGACTCGGCTTCGCACCCTTCATTCACCCGTAGTTAGCCAGGCCCCTGTAGCTGGTGCAGCCGAAGATAGCGTAGGCCCTGCTAGCTGTTACCCGGCAGACCCCAAGCAGCTGGGGAAAGAGGGCGGCTGGGTGACGATGAGGAGGAAGCATAGTCTTAAACAGAAGCCCCAGGTACACCACCAACCTGTTCAAGTGTCTAACCGTTTTTCCCCACTCGGCGACACACCCGTCGGGGGTCAAACTCTGGCAATTGGTGATTCTGTTCTCAGACATGTGAAGCTAGAGACACCGGCAACCATAGTCAATTGTCTTCCAGGGGCCAGAGCAGGCGACATTGAAGGAAATTTAAAACTGCTGGCTAAGGGTAAACGTAAATACAGTAAGATCATAATTCACGTCGGCAGTAATGACATCCGGTTACGCCAATCGGAGGTCACTAAAATCAATATTGAATTGGTGTGTAACTTTGCCAAAACAGTGTGGGACTCTGTAGTTTTCTCTGGTCCCCTCCCCAGTCAGACCAGGAGTGACACGTTTAGCCGCATGTTCTCCTTAAATTGCTGGCTGTCTGAGTGGTGTCCCAGAAACGATGTGGGCTTCATAGATAATTGGCAAACCTTCTGGAGGAAACCTGGTCTTGTTAGGAGAGACGGCATCCATCCCACTTTGGATGGAGCAGCTCTCATTTCTAGAAATATGGACCAATTTATTAAACCCCCCAAAATATGACTATCCAGAGTTGGGACCAGGAAGCAGAGTTGCAGTCTTACACGCCTCTCTGCAGCTTCTCTCCTCCTGCTACCCCCTCACAAACCCATCTCCACTGAGACTGTGTCAGCTCCCAAACAGACAAAAAACAAACCAAAAACCAGCAACAAACAACTTAAACATAAAAAATCACAAAGAAAGAACAATACAGTATCCACATCTGAACCAAAGAGTAAAACAGTGAAATGTGGATTATTAAATATTAGGTCTCTCTCCTCCAAGTCTCTGTTAGTACATGACTTAATAATTGATCAACAAATCGATTTACTCTGCCTTACAGAAACCTGGTTGCAGCAGGATGATTATGTTAGTTTAAATGAATCAACACCCCGAGTCATTCTAACTACCAGAAACCTCAAAGCACAGGCCGAGGGGGCGGTGTGGCAGCAATTTTTCACACCAGCCTATTAATTAACGAAAGACCCAGACAGACTTTTAATTCAACCAGTCTTACTTGTTATCATCTATCGTCCACCTGGGCCTTACACAGAGTTTCTCTCTGATTTCTCAGACTTTTTATCTGATTTAGTGCTCAGCTCAGATAAAATAATTATTGTGGGTGATTTTAACATCCATGTAGATGCTAAAAATGACAGCCTCAACATGGCATTTAATCTGTTATTAGACTCAATTGGCTTCTCTCAAAATGTAAAAGAACCCACCCACCACTTTAATCACACTCTAGATCTTGTTTTAACATATGGCATAGAAACTGAACATTTAACAGTGTTTCCTGAAAACCCTCTGCTGTCTGATCATTTCCTGATAACATTTACATTTACAATAATTGATTACACAGCAGTGGAGAGTAGACTTTATCACAGTAGATGTCTTTCTGAAAGTGCTGTAACTAAGTTTAAGAATATAATCCCCCCACTGTTATCATCTTCAATGCCCTGTACCAACATAGAGCAGAGCAGCTATCTGAACGCTACTCCAACTGAGGTCGATTATCTTGTTAATAATTTTACCTCCTCACTACGTACGACTCTGGATACTGTAGCTCCTGTGAAAACTAAGGCCTCAAATCAGAAGTACCTGACTCCATGGTATAATTCTCAAACACGTAGCCTAAAGCAGATAACTCGTAAGCTGGAGAGGAAATGGCGTGTCACAAATTTAGAAGATCATCATTCATCATATTCATGTTTATCCATAAGACTGGTGGAGAATTATGTGTTTGTATTAAACACTGACGCTCATCATCAAACACTCTCCTCCTGCTGTCGGCACTCAGAGCTCTTCTTAAATCTTAAATATGATCAACCTATCTCTAATAATCGGCTATGTACCACAGGCCTTCAAGCTGGCTGTAGTTAAACCTTTACTTAAAAAGCATCTCTAGACCCAGCAGTCTTAGCTAATTATAGGCCAATCTCCAACCTTCCTTTCATATCAAACATCCTTGAAAGAGTAGTTGTCAAACAGCTAACAGATCATCTGCAGAGGAATGGCTTATTTGAAGAGTTTCAGTCAGGTTTCAGAGCTCATCACAGCACAGAAACAGCTTTAGTGAAGGTTACAAATGATCTTCTTATGGCCTCTGACAGTGGACTCATCTCTGTGCTTGTCCTGCTAGACCTCAGTGCTGCGTTCGATACTGTTGACCATAATATCCTATTAGAGCGATTAGAACATGCTGTAGGTATTACAGGTACTGCACTGCAGTGGTTTGTATCATATCTATCTAATAGACTCCAATTTGTACATGTAAATGGAGAGTCCTCTTCACACACTAAGGTCAATTATGGTGTTCCACAGGGTTCAGTGCTAGGACCAATTCTGTTTACATTATACATGCTTCCCTTAGGCAGCATCATTAGAAGACATAGCATACATTTTCACTGCTATGCAGATGACACGCAGCTCTATCTATCCATGAAGCCAGGTAACACACACCAATTAGTTAAACTGCAGGAATGTCTTAAAGACATAAAGACCTGGATGGCCGCTAACTTTCTGCTTCTTAATTCAGATCAAACTGAGGTTATTGTACTCGGCCCTGAAAATCTTAGAAATATGGTATCTAACCAGATTCTTACTCTGGATGGCATTACCTTGGCCTCCAGTAATGCTGTGAGGAACCTTGGAGTCATTTTTGACCAGGACATGTCCTTCAACACACATATTTAACAAATATGTAAGACTGCTTTCTTCCATTTGCGCAACATCTCTAAAATTAGAAATATCCTGTCTCAGAGTGATGCTGAAAAACTAGTTCATGCATTTATTACTTCCAGGCTGGACTACTGTAATTCATTATTATCAGGATGTCCTAAAAACTCACTGAAAAGCCTTCAGCTGATCCAAAATGCTGCAGCAAGAGTCCTGACAGGGACTAGAAAGAGAGAGCAGATTTCTCCTGTTTTGGCTTCCCTTCATTGGCTTCCTGTTAAATCCAGAATTGAGTTCAAAATCCTGCTCCTCACATACAAGGTCTTAAATAATCAGGCCCCATCTTATCTTAATGACCTTGTAGTACCATATCACCCTATTAGAGCACTTCGCTCTCGCTCTGCAGGCCTACTTGTTGTTCCTAGAGTATTTAAAAGTAGAATGGGAGGCAGAGCCTTCAGTTTTCAGGCCCCTCTTCTGTGGAACCAGCTTCCAGTTTGGATTCAGGAGACAGACACTATCTCTACTTTCAAGATTAGGCTTCAAACTTTCCTTTTTGCTAAAGCATATAGTTAGGGCTGGACCAGGTGACCCTGAATCCTCCCTTAGTTATGCTGCAATAGACGTAGGCTGCCGGGGATTCCCATGATGCATTGAGTTTTTCCTTTCCAGTCACCTTTCTCACTCACTATGTGTTAATAGACCTCTCTGCATCGAATCATATCTGTTATTAATCTCTGTCTCTCTTCCACAGCATGTCTTTATCCTGTTTTCCTTCTCTCACCCCAACCAATCACAGCAGATGGACCCGCCCCTCCCTGAGCCTGGTTCTGCCGGAGGTTTCTTCCTGTTAAAAGGGAGTTTTTCCTTCCCACTGTCGCCAAAGTGCTTGCTCATAGGGGGTCATATGATTGTTGGGTTTTTCTCTCTATGTATTATTGTGCGATCTACTGTACAATATAAAGCGCCTTGAGTCGACTTCTGTTGTGATTTGGCGCTATATAAATAAAATTGAATTCAATTCAATTGAAGCCTTCATTATAAAAATCTGTTACAAGCTCAGTTTCCACAAATTTGAGGCACGTATGTCGTCTCACAGGAGACTGGTTTGGTGGTGCTGGAGCTCCATCAGCTGCTCTAAGCTTTTCTAAAAGCTGACCTCCGTTTAGTCCACTGTTAAGGCAGCTATCTGACCAATCATATGGCTGCTGAGGTAACACGTGGATTTCACATAAGGATTTTATCTGGATGATGACTGACCTAGCAACTCTGCAGCTTTGAAAGAAAGCAACGAAAAGCTTCTTTTGTGATGAGACGTTAAAGATCTTCATGAAACTTAGGCTGTATCCAAATTCAGGTTCTGCAGCCTTAAAGTACGCAGCCTCAACGATCCTCAAGGGCCGCGTACTCAAAGACCGCTAAGACCGGAAGTGAGAGGCTTGTGAAATGGGACGGTCTAGGCTCCGTCGCGCTGCCCAGGTTGCCTAGCAACCATGATACTAACAGCTGGAAACGTTTCATACAGCTTTGTTTGACAGAAATGAAGGAGAACATATTTTGTTCATTTGTTTCTACACGAGCTTTGTGTGATTTGATAAGTATCTGAGGCTGAGACCACAGGACTGTAAAACATGATTGTTGGGCTTCATTTCTGTACTGAACAGTCATTTAAGATTAGCTAGTAAATAACAATTAGCTAATGTTGTTCATGAGACTAAAATCATATCATTTTGGTAATGTAAATATAATATGACCAATATTATAGTTATTATATTAATCATTATTAGTTATTACAGCAGTGAGTTTGAACTCTGTGTCAACGATTCAAGTTGCAGTTATTTATATTTCCTTTCACCTTAAATCTTTACTCAAAGACAAGTATCTCTGACAGTGTATATACAGATGTATTATACATAAGAGACAAATATTGTTCTTTTAATATGTTGGCATTACTAAATTTGGCTCAATGCTTACATATATGTGTAAAAAGAAAATGTATGAGCTGTGATAACTGTTTCTGATAGAATGAAGATCAGACTGATATATGAAATATTCCTTTATTGGGTGAGAAAAGCAGACCATGTCATAACTGCTTTAAGTCATACAGAATAGATATCAGAGCCTTAAACAGGCTGACTTCTGCTAAATGGGTCAAACTGGGCAGAAAGTCTACAAACACATAACATCCTTATAGAATATGATGTAACACTATAGATCAACTTAGCTCAGAATATATAAAGCATATAAACAGTTACAGCAATATGATGCAACAAACACAGCAGTGCTACTGATCCAAAATACTCAAAGCTTCATAGAACTGAAACAAACATTTATTTTTAGCTCCATTCTGCTGCTGATACATACTTTAGGTTTCTGAATATGAAACTTGTTGCTGCCTTTCATAGTGTGTAACTTGAAGGCCCTGAGTACTTTCTCCCACACTGAAAACACTGGGATGATAACATTATTTGAACATTACCTAATAAGACTGATTCAGGACAGACAATTAGTTATGTTAAACTTTCCTAGCAGTCCTTCACAAACAGGGAACAGTCTGTCTATTCTCTCCATCTGTTAGCTGCTGCTGGCTCTTCCTCCTCCTCTTCCTCACACACTGCTGAGTTTGTCCTGGTGGATCATCAGGGGTGCAAAGCCTCACAGATGATGTGCAGCAGTGGGTCCCTCAGTCTGTCCTCACTCTGGACACTTGCAGTTGTCACACATGGAAATCAAATGTGTGATAAGCTGCAGGATTCAAACACAAGTGTAACTTATAAATACATGTTCATACTTTTATTCCACAATCAGAGAGAAAGAAACAGAGAGAGAGTGCAGGACAGACAGACAGGTGACAGTCTCAGGTGGACACACTGCTACAAAACAGCACAAGAGAAGGAGGATTTAGTGTTTGTGTTATTACGAGTGCTAAACAAGAAGAGTTCCCAGATGGTCCAGTGGACACATGTGTGACTCCTGTGATTAAAGCATCTTTCTTTCAGCTTAACGAGTGAACCGTCAGCTCGTTCAAACACACGTTAAAGTCCGTTTGGCTCGACACCACCAAAAGCGTGCTGCTGCAGTCTGTTGGGGGGGGGGGCATCAGAAACAAGGATGCAAGGAGAGGAGACAAACTAGTGAGGAATGCTGGCTCTATAATTGGAGCTGACACACTCACACACACACAGACTCTGTGTTAAGCTCGTCTATATTATATTTGCTGATCTATCATACAGCTTAAACTTATTCCTGGTTATATTCTGATCAGTGCTGAGCAGTTAAACATAATTAACAATCAATAAAATCATATATGAATTATGATTCTGTGATTAACAATGAATACACTTAATATCACTTCTCATTTTCAAAATCATGTCGTTTAGCTTTGAAATGTCTGCATTTGTGAATAAAACATTTTCTTAGTAACAACATTTGTTAAGATCCAACCAAGCAAAATATGATTTTTGCCATTTTCAAGTGGTCTTAAACCTTTAATCAGGACTGTATCTTATATCACTTCCATTTAATGTGAAAAAGCTGCATCAGTGTTTTGCTGGGATGTGTCTGCTCCTCTGGCTTTCCTGTTAGCAGTGAGTGCAGCTATGTCACAGAGGTTTTAGTGCAGCATAAACTCCAGCAGATATTTTTGTCACTCTGGAGCACATTTTAGGAAAATAACAAGAAGTAAATGGAGGAAACCGACAGAAGCAGACAGGATAAGACGAGCGTCATATCTGAGACAATAACCAGGGCCGGGCCGTTTCTGACACCTGCATCATTTTTATTGTGCAAAAACACGGCAGCAGAGGACGATTTGATTTTGTCTTGGGAATAAATCACTACTGGAAATCACAGGACTCAGATCAACACACGTCTGCTCTCCAGAACCAGGACAACGTGCTGAGATCACGGTGGGCGACAAATGTTCATCAGCAGAACGATGAGACAGAAACACAGAAGAGCCGTTTGGAAAGGCAGGAGGTACAGTGCTAACAGGCTGCAAGAAATATAAATACAGACTCACGTCTGTCTCTATCAGTACTTATCATACAAAAGATACGACACACATGTGTACAAAGAAGTGTCCAGGTTCATCCTGACCATCAACCTTTCTGACTGAAGGGCATTTCTGCCAGCAGGACTTCAGATATAAGCAGTGACGTGAGATATAAGACAATAACACTATCAGTCATGGTCTGGCATTCCCAGAGCACAAAGCTCAGCAGGACATAAACAGTGTGGAGTCATCAACATCATCAACAGAAGGCAGAAGAGCTTTGAATGTCCTTCAAGAAGTCTGGAGAAGTGTTCCTGCAGGTCCTCACAGAGACGCCAGAGAGCTGCTCAGAGAGTTCAGAGTGAGCTGAAGGATGAAGGTCAGACCATAATATTCCTCCAAAAGTGCCTTCATGGACCTGCAGCCGAGAAACCGATGCAAAGAGTTTATGCAGGTGAGAGAAGTTCACCTGAGGGCTCTTTCAGCGTGCATGCCGAGCGCTGAGAGACGGAGGTTGTGCTGCAGGCAGACGTTTGGACGGCGACTCAGACTTCTCTTCTAGACGTCGTCAAATATTTGTCTACGAGATGACGACAAGACAGGTACCGTCCTCCCGAGTGGCCGAAAACACAAAAACACACAAGTGAACACAGCAGCACACAAATCTATACGTCTGTGGACACGTCAGTGCCTGCAGACACTTTAGAAACGGCTGTGCTTCACTCCAACACTTTAACACTAAAGAACACTGAGGAAATGAACAAACTGACAGTTAACAATATGGAAAAATAAAAGGATCTCTCTGCTGCTGAAAAGTGTGAAATAGCTAAATGCCTTGGACACGTAGTGAAAACCTGAGATATTTCATGAAAACTTAATCGTGATCACCGTAACGTTAGGAGATCTGTGGCTGAGTCAGAGCACACACGGGTTCGTGCAGATAAAGGCTCAACGAGGAAGGTTTCTGCAGGACAAATACATCCGATTAAGAGAGCAGCTGCTAAAAGGCCATTGCAAATTCAGCAAACACATATTTGAAGCTGCTGGTGCCTCTGGAGCCCCACCAACATCAAGGTGTAGGATATTTTGGACAATCTATAATCTTCTAACACAAAAACATACAGTGTTCACTGAAGTAAACACACAGAGCAGTAGCAGATTTTTTTTAAATGTGTTTTATTTATTTTCATTTGCTGCTAACTGCCTTGTTTTCATTTGTAGTTTTTGTAGTAGGAAGAACTACAAAATCTACAAATAAAAAAAGTGCAGTTAACAAATGTAGTGCTCTCCGCTATGTGAACCCCTCAGCTGAATTTTTAGGTTTTTCAGTTCAAGCCAATGAAATGAAATCCAAAAATTCAACCCCAACAATCAAATGATCCCCTATGAGCAAGCACTCTGGCAACGGTGGAGAGGAAAAACTCCCTTTTAACAGGAAGAAACCTCTGGCAGAACCAGGCTCAGGGAGGGGCGGTCTTCTGCCATGACTGGTTGGGAGGTGAGGGGCAAAATAAAATCAAACATAAAGGAGAGCACAGCGTATTTATGACAGGTCGGTGGACTGTGGCTCGAGTTCAAAAGATGCTCGAATCCCGCCTGAGGTGGTATGGACACGTGATTCGAAGCGATGAGAACTCAGCAAAAACGGCTAAGAGGATCGACCCAGACGGACGGCGGCCTTGAGGCAGACCGAAAAAACGGTGGATGGACAAAATCAAGGAAGACATTAAGACCGTCAGCGCGTCACCTGAGGACGCCTTGGACAGAACCAAACGGAGAAACCTTTGCTGAGGAGCACCAGCGAGAACAACGCCAGGATGAAGGTGGACTGTGGCTGGAAAACATCATTACTGTTTTTAAAGGGTAACCACATCAACAATTACAGCTCTACTGTAATTGTGGATGTGGACCACAATCCACAATTGTCGATTGGACGTGTGCATGCAAGCACACGCAAGTGATCCCCGCTCTGTGGGGTCATGATAATAATCACGACCCCACAGAGCGGGACATTCGCTTCAGCCGAAAATCTTAGAGGCGACCCAGAAAGCTGCAGGAAGAGCAATGACACATCCGGCAACAGTTAAACCTACTTTAAGTAGGTTTGGACACCACGAACCAACGGATTCTCTTTCTGTTGTCTGTTGTACATGTACCGCTGGGCGCTGAAGATTTTCCACAGTTTGTCTGAGTTCTGCGATCTCTACCCTCAGTCGTGCGTTTACTTCATTGAGTTCTATGTTTACTAGATTGAGATGCATGATCAGTGCACTAAATCGTTCATTTTCTTCCCTGATTTGTAAGTTTTGATGCCTGAGTTCAAATACCGTACGCTGCAGTGGTTCTGACTGATCTCCTCTTGCCTGTGACATTTCTTTAAAGGTTTAAAGCTCAAAAGTGTCAAAAAAGTTAAATCTCTGAATGATTTTAATGCAAAGGTTAGCTTTGTCTAAACTGTTAAAGGTGCTCCTCTATTTAAGGACTCGGTGGGTGTGGCAGAGAATGTGATGTCGACCGTGACGTCACAATGACCGTTTGAGAAGATCAAAGGATCAAAGGAGCGCTGTGGATCATTCTGCGCATGCTCAGATCAATGAACGGGAGAATTATTTGTAAATACTTTGCTATCTAACAAAGGTCCACATCTATGATTATTCCTTTGCATTTATTTACATTATAAATATGTAAGAAATAATCCATTGATTATGTCATAGCTTACCTCCTCCTCGTCCTCGTACCTCCTTCTTCAGTGAATTTAGTGACTTTTGGTTTTCCACATTGAAACTGACAAATTTTAGCTTTGACATTGATGTCTGTCACGATCCTGGGTCATGTGACCCAGTGTTTTGAGTTTTAGTTTATTTTGATGTTAATGGTTTATGTCTAAGTCCTTTAGCTTTTCTAAGTTCGTTGGTGCTATGCCTACGTTTCAGTTTTAGTTCATTGTTTTTTAGATTCCCCTTGTGTCTTCTACCTTGTGTTTAAGTCTATGTTTCCTGTTTTATTTTGAAGAGGCCTGGTGTTCCTGTTGTGTTTAGTTTTACTCTTCCCCTGTGACGTGGTCATGTTCACTTGTGTCAGCTGTTTCCCCGTGTGTGTCCACTCCCCCCGATCACCTCCCATGTGTATTTACTCTGTGTGTTTCCAGTCATTCATCATCAGGTCGTCTGCTATGTTCATGTCATGTTTCCACTCTCCACGTTCAGAGTTTTGTTATGTTTCAATCTTAGTTCACCCAGTTTAGGTTATTGTTTAGCTTCATCGTTGCTTTTTGTTTTGCCACTGTGGGGATCAGGGAAATATTTTACTGCTGTTGTTCATGATCATCATCATTACCATTGCATTAATAACATAATCTACAGCATTGATATTGCATTCAGATGTTTAAACATACTGGCATCATATTAACCTTTATTGCAGGTGCAGGGATAACCACTTTAAACTGTTGAGTTGAATGTATAATCTTAAATGTTTTATAATCTTAAATGTGTTTATGCTGATTATGTTGGGTTATAAAAGAAAGGCTCACCTCTGTGTATAGCTCATGCCAAAGTCCTGACAGGAAATGCACGCTCTTGCAGAGCGTGCTTGTGAAAGTGAAACTAGAAGCAGAGTCTAAGTTATTTTGAGGAGCTGTTTGGATGATGCTATTTGAATAACCAGGTTATTCATTTATATCTTTTGATTAAGCTTTTAGTAGAGGTTCTTGATTAAAACATTTATTCAATGGATTACATATATATAGTTTCAGTTAGGTTATTACACATATGAGAATGGCCTCTGTCTGGTTGCGCCTTAGTAGGCGAGCTGAGAGGTGAGGCAGAGTGCATTTGAGGTCAAGACACAGACGCACACCCACACACACACACACACACACACACAGTAGATAGAATCATTTATAGGTGAAAGTTTAATCATATTCTGCTTGTAACTGCAAGTTGTGCCTGCAAAAGAACAGTTTGTTGCAGAACTGCGCCTGATGTTCCAGACGATAAGCGGGCGTCCGGCAGCAACAGGAAGCACCTGGCGTGGAGACGGAGAAAATGTTCTTTTCTAACTGTGTTAAAAGTTGTCAACAGAACATTTGTGGTTTTAACTTATGCATGTATTGTATCAGATGACATATGAGGGGGCGTCAGAAAACCTACCCTGATGTTATAAATCCATTCCTGTGTAGTTTTGGGGCGGAGATCTACAGCTGATGTTTTGCAGTGTACATCTCCCCACGCGTGTTCATTAAAATCATCGTTTGACTTAACCCGGCCAGACCAGCGTTGTTATTTGGATTTCCTCCTATATCCCTCCTTAATATTTGAACCTTAACACCAGCCTTAATAAACGACTCGTTTTCTGTTAAGATCACGTTTTGTTTTGTCTCTTCAGTGTCTGCTCTGGGGTCCACCTCATACTCCAGTCAGACTGTGTCAGATTAATATGGACTCGTGTCTGGCCCTACACATAACACGGGAAATGTTAAAGACTCATTTTTAGTCTTGCCTTAAATATTGATTTCCTTTATTCTGAGAATGTTTGTATTCTTTTTAATTTGACTCCTGAATATTTAATCACCTTTCTGCAGATAAATTTACTGCTGCTTTTAATCACAAGGAGGTTTTTATTTGGAATGCTATCAATATTTTAGTATTTCAGTCTTTTAATCTTCAGTCAGGCTAGATTTAACTATTCCTCACTCTGGTGATCTCTTTCAGAGCTCTGCACGGGCAAATATCGACTTACGTTAGCATCCATCTCTAACGTGCAGGTCGTTGAGGTCGTCTGAACAAAACCTGTTGCTGCTTCCTCGTCCTCTCTAAGTCTCCTTCTGCAAGAGTTTTCTTCCAGTTATAAAAGGAGGTTTTCCTCCGCACTGTCACCAGGTGTGCGCTCATAGGGTGTGGCCTGATTGTTGGGGTTTCTCTCTGTTATTGAAGGGTCTTTTCCACCTTGAGGTGACATTTGATGGATATAAATGAAACTGAACTGAAAAGTCTCAGTCTGTGTCTGTTACCTCGATCATGTCCCTGTGTCTGTCAGGTCTGTCCTTGTTTTTCTCCCTGTCTGTTTTATCTCCAGTCCCTGTGTCAAAGTCTTCGTGTCCATCTCAGTATGATACTTCCTGTTGTATTTTGTTAGTATCCTGCTGTTCAGTTTTGCTGTCTCGTTATTTAGATCATGTTCAGCTGTGCTCCCAGGCGTATCCACTCCTGTCTGTGTCCGTGTCCTCCCTCACGTTGTGTCTGCCAACACACCTGGCTCTTTACTAGATATTCTGCATCACCTACAATTTGTCAGATATGAAAGCCTTAGATGGATCATATTTGTTGAATAATTATGCTTATGGATTTTTTTGAGAAGTCGTGAAGTTCTTGAAGACTGCCGTAGATTACCCTGTTTTTATGCTGAGGGTAGTATAAAGTCAACTGTGCACTGTCCACTCCCAAGCACATCCAAAGTTTACAAGATGAGAGGCCACTCCGTCCACAGCACACCACAAATATAACTAAGTTTCTTACTGAAGCACTGAATCCCATCAGCACGTCTGCAGGGGAAATAGGTTGATGTGTGCGATGGACAAAAAACAAAAATGGAAACTCCGAGGAAGACATGCCACACTCTTTTTTTCCTCATGCAATCTCAGTGACTTCTAGTACTTCATATTAGAAGTGAGGAAAAGCGAAGCCCAACTGTAAGTGAAGGAGACTGTAACATGGAGAGAAAACATTTCTGTTCCAAACACTTTAAGGACTTCTTTCTTAAATCCCGCTTTACGGACAGAGTTACATCCAGGTCAGTTTTTGAGAGCAGGTCTCCACGATGTAAATTAACCTTCATACATGTAGTGTTTCATGTCCACTGTAAATGCCGTTAGCTACCAGATAACGGTGTTAGAAAACTTCATACCAAAGAAGGTCAAATTAAAGTCACCATCAGAGGACATTCAGTAAACGAACAACTTTAAGGATCAAATCAAACCCTGAGCTGCTTCTATTCTGGCTGATGCTAGCTAATTCCTGCTAATACATACAAATCACTGTCTCACACAGCACAGTGCAGTGTAAGTGCATAAGGCTGGCTAATCCTTTTGGTCTTGGGGCTGATCTTTGCTTCAGTCAGTCTCATGTCAGTCTCATCAGGCAGGGATGTTAACCATGCACAGCTGTGAGTGTGATGGAGTAAAGAGAAGTGAAACGTGCTGAGGCTGGACACTTCTGACAGTTGATGGGAGTCTATAACAAACAGGGTCCAGATCCAGACTGTTCTCAGTCCATCGGGCGGCTGAGCCCCTTTGCACTGGCTCCAGCTGTCAGTTTTATTTATTTAGCACCAACAGCAGCCGGCTCGAGGTGTTTTATATCATAAGGTAAAGACTCTGCAATAACACCGAGATAACTAATGGCTCTTTAGGTACTGCTGCTGACCTCAGTGACTCCTGAGCCTCACCTGGCTGTTCAGGTACCACCCATGCACTCGCATCTGATACTGTGGATCATCAAACTGCTGCTTCCAGCTGTCTTTCTCCAGATATCTTGATGCGTTAGAACAACACAACATCAGCTGACTCAGAGTTCAGAAAGAAGAAGTTTGGTCCTTTTCCTGCAGCTCCGCTCATGCATCATCTCCTGCTGCCTCTTGTTTACACCTCTTCAAGAGGCAGAGAATAAAACATGGGGATGTTTTATTCATTTGTTTTCTTCATGTTGGGAAAATGTATTCATGATCAAAGCAAAGCATTGACTTTTTAACTCGGGGTCAGCCTGCTCACCGATCACATCAGAGATTCCAAAGCCGACAGTGTGGTCGGAGATTTGGGAAGATGGGTTTAAATACACAGATATATCACAGCTGTGCGGACACTCGCTGGATCCACAACACATGAATCATAAACTTCCTTTGCTCCCATAAAACAGTGCCTGAGATTTACAGCCCTGCAGCTCTGCAGAGTTTATACAGCATTCAGCCTGTGGAGCAGTACAGCTGTAATTACAAATGTCAGTATTTGCTTACGGACCAGCAGTAACCGAACCACAGAATCAGGTGTTTGTCATTAGCAACAGGCTACTGCTAGCTAACTAACAAGCACAGTCACTAATGGTCGCTCCACGGTCTCTCTGGCTCCCCGGTGGAGGTCTGTGGACGGTAGTCATGGGAACACAGGTGACGAGCCAGGAGGGAGACTAGCCAGAGCGTGTCCTTCCAGGCTGTCTGCGAGGCGCCGGCGGCTGAGGTGGAACAGCAGCACTCAGTGCTTCAGGACCATGAAGGCTCTCCGTGTCCTCCATGAATAACTCCTTGAATCACATAAAGGCTTTGCTCTCTGACCTCCTGCTGGGCCTGCTGTGCACTCAAATAAGCTGTGAAGCCATAAATTGTCCACGAGCGTCCACGTCATCATGTTTTTACTGATGATTTCATCCACATTTAATGATCCTGGTTCTGTTGTGAGGATGGTGTAAGTGCGTGAGGTCATCACGAGCATATGGACACAAACAAGAAATCAGCGAGTTCAGTGTCGAGTGCTGCGAGGAGATAAAAATAGCGACAAACGCTCAGCGTGACTCAGAGCTGCTGTCAGCGCCGTCTGTACAGACAAAGATCTCTGGAACAAACTGAATATGTGGGTGACGCTTCCCACCACTCAAACTTCACAATGTGACGTCTCTGATTTGCTGAGCAGTCATGTGACAGCAGGATGAGCAGGAGCGCCGAGGAGATGTTGGGGTTTTGGCAGACTGTTGGTTAAGAAGTCCAGGATCTGAGTGCAGAAGGAATCGGTCCAATTACAGCTTAAAGTTTGCATTATTGGGGGCGTGGCCTCCATGACTGGCATGTGGATGGTGACACAGGCGGCTGTAGCTGTTAGCTGTCTGCCTCACCTCAGCTAGTTGGTGTCCCTGAGCTGGACCTCATGTAAACTGCTATGGTTCATTATTCTGTTCCTTTATCGGCTGGACTGAGTTTTTAATCCAGCCACAAAAGTAAAACTGTAAACATCTGTGACAGAGACACCACGCCGAAGACTAAAAACTGTAATAACTGAAATCCATCAAAGAGTTTATAAAGTGCTTCCTGTAGGAAACTAAGCAGCAACAATATGTCAAACTATTAACAGCGTTCTTCATAAATCAGACTTGACAGGATGGAGATGAAGTGTCGTCACAGCAGAGTGACGGGTTTAAATGAGGTCATGCTAATTCCTCTCCTGCACACTGCCTCTCGTTCATCGTGTGTCTAACTGCAACTGCACAAAGCAGCAGAGGCTCAGATGATGGAGGCCAGGACAGAGCGGGTAACAACCCAAACTCAGTATCTCACTTAATCAGAATGTCACAATAATCATGATAATAATATCATTTAACATCACAATTCATGTTTGTGAAACATGACGCTGCTTCCCAGAGCACCCAGAGAAGGACGGGTAGCGCCTCCTCAGCAGGAGTCACCAGAGCTTTAAACCGTGTCGATGTGACGTGTGACAGGAAGTGACTGCAGAGTTCATCCTGTCGCCTGAAGATGTAGCTCAAGTTAAAAGTGTTGGGGATGCTCTGAGGAACAGATCATTAAATAATTCTGCTGCATTCAGTATTGAAAATGTTTCATATGTAACATCGAGCTGTCAGCACGTGGACGCCAAGCATGTTTCTGTCAAAAGTCCAACAGGAAACTGTGGAGAGGCGGAGCCAGGACAGGAGGAGAGGTCAAAGATTTAAGAGAGAGATGATGAAGGAGGAAGCAGCATGAAGACAAATGAGCCAACACGTGACAGCAGGAGAAGGACAGCGAGGTCGATGAGATTTAAAAGATGAGCTGAACATAAAGTTCACGGGTCACTTCCTGTTTCTGAAGCGTTGTCAGTGTAAATCTGTAAATTACTGCAGCTGAACATCAAATTTCTTCATAGTAAATGATTAAAGAAATAAGATAAGAAATAATGAAATGATATCACTAGGATGAAGATCCAGACACTTGTTTCTGTAACTTAGGAAGCGCGCCCTTCCACAGGGGGGCGCCACCTCTGGTCTGTATTTGTTCTGCACGTGTCAGCTCGTAAATGTCGTCTGCCGACTTTTAACGGCTTGCAGTGAAAACAAAAAAAGTTTAATGGAATAAAGACAGACGGTTCAGAGGATCATTATGTGTGTGTGTGTGTGCGTGTGTGTGTGTGTGTGTGTGTGTGTGTGTGTAACAGCTGGTCTCTCTGCACATCAGCCTTTTGTTTCACGTTCACACACCAACAGTTACACACGCACACACACACACACGCACACGCACACACACACAGTCACACACATCTCGTTTCAGAAGCGCAGTGGAAACAGGAAGGTGTAACCATGGCAACCAGGAAAGCAACGTTTTAGTTGATGTGGAAAGTTTGACATCTGTGTGGACCTCAGCAGAGACGTGTCTGTTATTACTCATGTAAAAAATCACATAAGTGATGTCACTGTGACACATCCACCCCCCTCCACCCTCCCAGTGATGAGGTTTGGTTCTTGATGTAGTGTGCTGACCCACGATACCTACACCTTGCAGAACACCGGCCCTTGAACCCTGGACCTGCCCACCCCGGCCTTAGAGTGTTAAAAAAATGGAGGTAAGGGTGCAGGGCTGTCCTACAGGAAGTTATGGATGGATACAGTTTAAATAGAGTCTGAAGCTGGAGCTCAGACCTGCAGCAGTGTCTCAGACTGAGAGGTGAAAGTTCCTTTTTAATTTCTACCTGCAGGCTGGAGTGAAACAGAAGGTTTGTGAGTCTTCCTTTCAGATTGTTTCATTACAGCGAATGTGCTGATGTTGAACCCGATCATTTAGTTTCTCAGAGAAGGAGGAGCAGGAGGTCAGGCTGAAGTCTGTACTTCACACCCAGGCCGCACATAAAAACAAGCTTTATAACAGGATTGAAACAATCTCATTTCACAAAACTCAACACGTCGCTGCGTCTGAGGCTCAGGAGAATTTATTCCACAGTGAGGAACTATTACCTGTGAGGAGGTTATTCCTGTGGGAGGTAAATAGATAGACGATGTATGAAAGGTGTGGAGTCCTGCCCACGCTGTCATTTCTGAAAGGCGCTGTGCTTGCAGCGTTTATCTCTCCCTCATACATCATCGCTGATCTTGACTTTGGCTATATGTTGTCACCTCAGAGAGTGACCTAATGTTTTGTCAGATGCTGGCTGTCGCTGAGACATCCATGGTGTCCTTTTCTGTAAGTCAGGAAGTGTTAACGGTCCCATCTCAGAGACCTGCGGCATCCACCTCAGCTAGGTGGAGGGTGGATGGCATCACAGTCTGTATATAAAGGATGGACATAGCGTTCAGGTGTGGGAAGTAAAGGCAGAGATTAAGCGTCTTACACCTGTGTGCTCTCTACTGTCCAGCAGGGGGCGACTCCTCTGGTTGTAAAAGAGGTCTGACTGGTCTATGAGCCTCCTGCTCAGTAAACGCTTTCCTGATTGGTTTCTGATCTCAGTCGCTGTTTCAGGTCTCAGTGAAGAACATGAAGTTCATTTTGGAGCTGAATCTTTCCTTCATTGTGTTTATTTACGTTGCTAAAGTTCTTTTTAACATTCACAAAATGTGTGAGGTGAACGGTGCTCCGGAGACGGCCCAAGCATCCACTATTTACAACGCTCTTTTTATTTTCCATTCAACTTTATTTATACAGCGCCAAATAACAACAGTCGCCTCAAGGCGCTTTATTTTGTAAGGTAGACCCAACAATCATATGACCCCCTATGAGCAAGCACTTTGGCGACAGTGGGAAGGAAAAACTCCCTTTTAACAGGAAGAAACCTCCAGCAGAACCAGGCTCAGGGAGGGGCGGGGCCATCTGCTGCGACCGGTTGGGGTGAGAGAAGGAAGACGTTTAAAAGTTCAGATGCTGCATTCTGATATTAGGGTTAGCATTGACTCTCTGACATAATTCAAGGTCTTTGTCACGGCTGAGGCAGCAGTCGTGTGGTGGAGTGAATGAGTGAATTTGATCTGTTTTTGATTGATGGCTGAGGTGATTTTGTGAGGCAGTGTTGAGTGAGGGACACCTGTAGGTGTACCTGACGACTGACCCTGAAGGATGACAGGGTGCAGCTAATGGAAGGGTGGATGTTTTTAGATGTAGTGAGTGCTTTTTTTAAGCCATCTGTCAGGATTGATTACTGTTTCAGCTCCCACTCTTCACCTCCACATTCTCCACCTGCTTTCTGATGAGAGATGAGAAGCGTCCTTCAAAAGGTGTGTGCTTTCCAAACAGTTTGATCCCTTTAGCCCCGCCTCTCCTCCCATGCTGCTTCAGGGCGATGACGAGAAAAGGAAGGGGAGTCTTTCTTGGCCTTTCTCCGTCACTGCGCTGATCTGTGCGTTTGGGAGTGCAGCAGCCACTGTGAAGGAAATCAAAGGAGAAAACACATCAGTGTTTCTGATTCATGTCAGGGAGGGAAGTCGTCACACTGAGCTTCTTCAGGTTGACTCAGTCACTCACATCAAAGTGGAAGTGACAGGCAGATGGTGAAAATAATAACTTTAAATCTGAGGAAACAGACATGAAGTCGTGGGAACAGCAGGCGAGCTTTTGTCAGATATCACATCCGATCGTTCCCGATGCTTTAAAAATCCCTTTAATGAGAAAGTGGCACACTGAGGAGAAAGGGCACATTTATTACCAACGTAAACACAAAGAACTGTGCAGCAATGTCAGAAGAAACATCTGAAATCTAAAAAATAAAACAGGTGCATCAATTTAAGAAACAGGCATAAATTTTATTATGGATTTAAAAAAAAACAGAAACATAAGCAGAAGAAAATAGGGAACAAAACAAGCTGATGAAGACTGAAAACATCAGAGGGAGGCACAGGTGAACTCAGTCAAGACGATAATGAGGGCAGGAAAAGCACAAAGAGAGGAAGTACTCTTCAGAATAAAAGATTTTTACAGTAAAGAGGGACAAAGAATAAACTATGATGCAGGGAAACAGAAATAATCCAAGCATCATCACGCAGACGATCTGTTGTCCTGAAACCTCTGACCGGACGCTGTGTTACTAAGATTTAGACGTTAGCTGCTGTAAGACAACACGCTGGGGGATAAATAAAAAATACGTGGTCTTGTTTTGGGAGAAAGAAGTAAAGCAAAAAGAAAAACAAAAAACAATACATTAAAAAACAATAATAATAATTAAAATTAAAATAAAACAATAAAATCTGCTCATCAGATTAAATTAAAGCAGTGAAATCAGGGTCAAACTGTGTCATACGCCAAAGAATATAAAAAGAGTAAAGGCAGAGAAAAGAGACCTTAAAAAGAAGCAAACATTAAATCTGAGAATGAGGAAATAACATTGTGTAAATATTATGCGCTGACGTGCGTGAACCCTGGACCTTCCTCGGGTGGATTTGGGCACCGAGGGTTGGAGCTGTTATTCACAGGTCAGCGCTAAAGCACTCTGGGGTGTTTGCACAGCAGGCATTACACAGAGCTGCCGGCTGGTTGGTGTCACACTGTCACAGGTTACAGGAGGCCTGGACACGGCACAGCTATCATTAAGGTTATTAGCTTCAGTCGCACGTGCTTTTTCTGGGACTATTAGTCCGATTCTAACTGTGGTCAGCGGCTCGCAGGTCAGCATCACTGTGAGTGTGTGATGGGAGGAATGCTGTCCGCCTCACGCCTGTGTCCTGTTAGGAAACCAGCCTGTGCTGGTCAGCAACATGGACACTGACTGTGTGACGTTACTACAGCAGACAGACGTTTGGCATTCAGCAACCACGCTGAAGCTGAAAGGACAGACTGGATGGAGTTCTTCCAGCATTGCCCTTTAACTACTAAGTTGTGGTCAGGTGTTTGTTTCATCTGGAAATCTGTTGGATTGCAGTAGGGACACACCCATCAGGTCGCACGCATCTGCCAGCTACAGGCTGGAAAAATGACCTTTCCCCAGTTTCAGACGGCTCTTACAAGCTGCTCTGTCTTTTGCAGCATCCTGAGTTCAGGATGATTAGGAAACACTCGCTCACAGCATCCATGGCTCTTACCCAAAGTGGCACCAAGGGGTTCTGATCAAGCTTCCACATGTGACGAGCTGAGTGCGACACACACTTGATGGCAGAGGCTTCCTGGGTCACAGCACACAGTGGAGGGGCCAGATGTGGTCCTTTCATTGTTGATCACTCTTCTGAAGATTAGGCGATGGATGGAGAAACAGATTTGACTGCAGCCAATTTAAACCCAGCCTTCTGTCTCTGCAGGTGCAGTGCAGGAGTCTTCAGGTGTTGCCTGAGACGATGCTTCAGGTTTCAGTCTGCTGCTGAGGATGACACTTTCTTCACTTTTCAACCACATTCAGACACACAGGACTTTAAACAAATGTCTTTTCTTGTCTCTGTTTTTATTACTAACAGTTCTTGTTTTAAAGGTCCCGACCAAACGCCCGATGTACAGTTGTATCCCCACAGGTCACGTAAAGCTGGGTCAGCTGTCACTCTTTAAGGTGACGAGCTGGAGCCCCGACACTGAGACGGCAGCTTCTCTTTGTGTTTGTGATGTTTGTCTCTCTGAGACGGCGTGCTGCCTGCTTTAACCTCCTGCTGTCAATCATGCCACGTGAGTGGGTGTCTGTTTGCGTCTGACGAACCTTTTATTAATTCTGACACAATACAAGAAATCTGTTCAGAGATTTACCCAAGGTCGAGCTTTCATCACACGATGATGTCAGTTTGTCTTACTGATGGAGTTCAGTATAAGTAAGAGCTGGGTTGCATTAAATGTATCTGAGGCGAAAATAATAACCAGCAAACCAGCATTCTTGCTCTGGCTCTTGATGAAGGCGGTCGCACTTTTCTCCTCTCCTCCTCTCCTCTCCCTTAGCTTCCCTGCTTAGCCTCTTGTGTCCTTGTCTAGTCTCGTGGTTTTTTTGTATTTTCCCTGGAACACTCTCTCACAGTCTGTTCTCTAAAACCTAAAAGAGAATTATGGATTTGATCAACTGGTCTCTGAATGAAATTGACACCCTTTTCTCAACGAGAAGTCTGGGTTCGGGTGAGCCTGAGTGCTGAAGATATCTACCTATTCGGAACCATGGTAACAGGGTTCGGGCTGATCGGAGCTGGCTTGGCCCTGACTTACCGATGAACTAAGGAAGCAGAACCGGCTGTTCAAACCCCCACAAGGCTGCCCGCTGGGATTGAAACGATGGGAAGAGGAGTGAGTTTCTCAAAATGGGCTCATTGAGTGCAGCACGGATAAGATCTTAGAAAGGCTTACGGCTGCCGTAAATATTCAGAATAAGATCTCTGAGTGCAGACTGGATTACATCTCGGAAGGGCTCGCTCGGCATAACATCTCTGAGCGTAAATTGGATGTCATCTCGGGGAGGCACACTGTCGTGAGTTCTCAGAATCGGCTCTTTGGGCACAAGAATGACAACATCACAGAGCGCAAGTATGGCGAAGCTCGCGGCTCTCCAACGGGAGATTGAGAGACGAGTGTTGGACTGTAGAACTGCTTGGAAATTCATATGAGTTGTTCGCACTAAAGTAAAAACCACCATCACTTCATGCGGAGACCCCTTCGGCGCCAGCTGCAGTCTCAAGGCTGGAGCTGAACAACAACACCCTGATAACGACTGTGTTTAGTCTGTTCTTCCCATTCTATGCAAGGCCACCTGGGTTGGCTGGAAGACTGTTTACTTAGCTTGGCAGGGCGAAGGACACTGTCTCAGCTGAACTCTGGACACACACACACACACACACAGACATATCTACACATGCAGATGTACACTCATCCCCCCTCCCCCCTCCAAACTCCTTCAATGCTTATTCCCTTCCGATGCTGACGGTGGATCATGGAGACCAGCGCTTATGCTGCAGGCCCGGATGTACTGTCTACATCGGCTGTCTCTCACCCTTTACCCGCCCCTGTTGCTTGTCATGTGTTTCTTTGGTGTATTAAGAGTTTTTTCATGTGCTATGTGCAGAGGTGTTTTTTTTTCTGTTCTCAAACTAATCTCCCTGTTGGAGCTCAGTCTGGGGGGAGTTATTTTTTTCGCCTTATCTTTCCTCATGTGGTGCATTTTCCATTGTTATACCTCTCTGACCTGTCTTCCCCATGTGATGTTTGTGTAATGTATGTATGGTCGGAGGGTAAGATGGCGCCGCCATTGCGTGCAATAGGTCGGCAGCCTTATGAAATTTCCCCTTGTGGGACTAATAAAGGTATATCAATCAATCAATCAAACGGGACAGGAAGTGTGTCGCTTAAAAGGACGTTCATCTTCGTAAATAAATTGGATTAATCTTTTAACCGGTACCAGAACTGAAACCTCGGGTAGATGGCAGGTTTGCTTTTAGCTTCCTGAGACTATTACCTATGTTATTCTGTTCCCTCCCAGACCGTGCAATATTACCCAAGAGTACTTATTGAATATTTGTTTTCATCCCCCCATCATATGCTGCTACTCCCTTTATTCTATTGCACAATACTTTGTCACTTTCTAGAACCGCCTGCACTGATAGTTAAGTTATTTATTCACCAGGATATAGTTATATATATTACTTTGTTAGTGCAAGACATAGTATTGGATAACTCTATCCTACTGTATATTACTGTACACTATTCTTATTGTATATATTGTATATCTTATATCTATTTCATCTGTTTCTCTGTCTCTCCTGCTGCTTTGAGCATGTACGTGACAAAAGAATTTCCCTCGGGATAAATAAAGTTGTTCTTATTCTTATTCTTATTCTTATTGTAAGAGGAGGAAGGAGGACGCATGTGCAGTTTACATATACGTGCTGATAAGGCAGTTCAGGTTGGTAATGTGAACAGCAGAAAAAGAAAACCACACAATGAGAAATGAGAAGTGTTCAAAGGAGCCCCGCCCTCTGGTTTCTGTTAGGTAAAATCAGTGTGGCCACTCAGGGTAGATTAAATCCCTGTAAGATGTTGTGATCTCTACATCTCTGAAAATTCATTGCAATAATAACGTGTGAGCCCACTGTGCAGCTATGCAGAAGTATGTATGCCAGTAAACCAGTGAATGAATGGCCTCACGACTAAAACTGGATGAAAATGAAGTTGCCGTTCTCGTGTGTTGTTGGCCACGTGCACACTCAGAGGGCACGGCTTGCCCCGCAGCACAGCTGGCCGAGTACGACTACACATACAGCTGATTATTGTGATTGTTTTCTTGTTAGGCTAAATGTCCTATAAAAGAACGACTGTTGTTGAACCCTCAGCAGAGTTAAAGGTCTGCACAGACCTGTGGATGGATAACATCGTTTGTGGTGCCAAAAGCCTTGAATGTGAAGCTGTGCCGGCAGCAAACAGCTTTATGTGTCCCTGCCCTCCCACTCTCAGCCTCCATTAACGTCACTGTTGCCTTCTCGTATTCCTGTTGCACTGCATTAATGCTAATTACTCCTTAATTGGAGCTTTTATCCAACTTTGGGCTTTCAGCGTGTCCTTGTTACATTTTCATACATTATTAAAAATGCTGAACTTTAAAGCTTAAGTACCACAGGATCATTGTGTCAGTGTGAGTCACTCAGCTCAGGTTCTGCTCCATCTCTCTCATTTATAACTCATGTATATAAAATAACGTGCGATCTGTTTTGGATGCAGGGGAAGGTTCACTGTGGATTTTTGGTGTTTCTAAACTCGGTAACGTCCTGTCTCAGATGGTCACGCGTGTTTGTTTGGTGTGTTTCTGGTTTAATGTAGGCAGGACGTGATCTGTTTATAATTACACATGCATGTTCTGCAGGATGAATGTTTTCAGTGGTTTTGCAGTGGTGTTAAACAGCCTGGATCCACACAAGTGAGCTGGCTGACTGACTTTCACAGGCTCGTATCACATGATCAGAATTATCGGGACTCACATTACTCCAGAGAATCCACATTTCTTACTGTCATCAGATGTAGACTCTGTAATCACCTTCAGGTTGAACTTGTTGATGAAGACTTTTTACGCCATCTTTCCAACACTAACATTTCTCTTCTTTGTGGAAGGTGAACAAAAGCTGCTGGGACCTTTAATGAGACTACTGGAGAGACCTTCATGATCAGAGCTCTTGTTTAATGTCAGTATTGTCTCCAGGGTGTACTCACAGGTCCATCCATCCTCTTTCACAGGTCTGTAGTCAGTCGTGGTGGCATCGTTTTCCAGTTTTTCCTGGGGTGTCCTGAGCCACTCCCAGGCCACAAGTAGGGGCTCCTCCCAGCTGGGCATGCTTAAAAATCCTCCCAAGGAAACAGGAAGCATCCTGATCACGTCCTGTGGAGGAGCAGGAGCTCTATTCAGAAACAAACAGAGACTGACGTCCTTACCACTGGGTGGTGATCAGGGGACAGCTCTGGCTGGTTCATCAGCCTGCTGTAGAGGAAGTAAGGCTACAGATCACACGATTCACGAACAACGTCACTCATTGTCGTGCTGTGCTGTGGTATCGAGTGCACTTATGAGGCTAGAATAGTGTGTTTGTTCTGGATGACCCAGATCTACGCAGGAGTCCAATCATAAAACACCTCTGTGGTTCAGATCAGGCACGTTCAATCCCTCCTCTCCAGGCGTCACCCAAACAAAAGCAAAGTTTCCCCGGAGAAGCTTTTCCAGGATCCCACTAAAGGATTGACTACTGTAAACCAATCAGGGTGGTGTGGTTGTGACAGGACAATGGCGCTCAGCCGGGGGCATGTGAGCATCCCCACAGCAATCCAGCACTTCTGACCATGAGTCAGTCTGGCAAAGGAAAGAGTCCAGCTCAGACATGAGCCCAGGCCCAGTATGGAACACAGTCTCACTGGTCCCAGTTCCTCCCAACCAGTGCTGTATCCCACAAGGCAGTCTGCAGGGGGTCACATCACCCAGCCACCCCAGTGCTTCAGTTATCCATTTGGGCCGAGCCACAGATACTAGGTCTGACTCCATGAGGTGGCACTGATTTCCCTCTTCAGGTGAGGTCACTGAAGTTGTCCTGATTGGCCCTCCGTCTGGCCCCGCCTATGGGTCTGATTAAGAGACCCAACCAGGGATACCACAGCTCCCAGGATCACAGGCAAAACCTGCTCCTGTTTCTAATGTTTACTGTGCAATCAGATCTTTCATGCTTCTTTTCCATCATCGTGTTCAAGCTCCTGAAGACGGAATAACAAGTACAGGCTGTGGGAGGATGGATGAGCTTTGGAACAACATGAAATGTATTTTTCTCTTTAATTTCCCCAAAGCTGTGACGTTGAAAGGACTGCTCTCTGACTGTGAGCGTTAATGACTGAACCAGAACATGCTGCTGTGCTGAGCGGTGAAGTGGACGCCACCTCAGGCAGGCTCTGAAGTGTTTGTTTCATCACTTTTTCTCCTGTAATTTCATCTTTCTCTTTGTCTTCTGCTCAGTTTTTAATGGATGATGTTTTTAATCACCTGCTGTAACAGCATGTAACGCCATCATTAGGCACTACAAAGACTCAGGGCAGCGACAGGTCAGTGTGCTGCTGGATAGAAACCCAGACAGTAATGAGGGTGCAAGAGATAAAACAAGGAGATTCATTTGTTTAGCTGTCTGTTATCTGTCCCAGGTTCTGTCTCTGGCTGGATATTAGTTTGTAATCATTTAGTGACGGGCCAGGTCTGTTTCTGCTGAAGCTTCATAGGTGCAGGGCTACAGACTGAAATCCAAACCTTAAAGGCCGGCAGGATAAAAACAATCAAACCTTTTACTCACCCTCAGAGAATGTCAGAACAACAAAGACGAGTCTGTTCCATTTATTTGATTTCTTTCCATTTTATTTATAATGGCCCAGATCACAACAGTAGTTACCTCAGGTGCTTTATATAGTAAAGCACCTGAGGATTCCCAACAACCCCAACATTCAGGCAAGCCCTGTGATCCAGCACTCTGATTGGCTGTGCACTGTGTGAGGCACAGCAGCGATTCTCTTCAGGCAGTTTTCTGAAGACTGAACACACACAGGTGAGTGTCAGTGTGGAAGGCTAATTTTTCTCATTCTGTTCTGAAGTTTCGTAGCTGTCAGGCTTCTGCCCTTCTCTGGTTTATTGAGTTTTTCTGCCATCGCTCTAAATCTGGACCACATCCTCCAATAACGGTTGTCCACCTGGTGATGCGTAAGGAGCTTGATGATCTGAGGACCGAAGCTCATCCACATGCATCCCTCAGAGTGACTCTGAATGTGGTTCACAGGGCAAAAAACGTGACATGCTCACATTCAGGACAGGTGTGCATGTGCTCAATAATCCTGTTACCTGTGACCGGGACAGCAGAGGAGCTGCATGTGTGAGCGGGTAAACGCTGTGGCTCCTCTGGAAAGCAGGATGATGTCAGAATGGTTTTAAAGGACATTTTGTTCTAATTATCTCACTGCAGGTAAAGTGCACCATTATGTGGATGGCACTTTGGAGCTTTTCAAATCTGCAATAAAAATCCATAAAAACAGACACAACGAATCGATATCTGCCCCATCGTTACTTTATGGTTACTGGAAGCCTGTGTGTGGGCGGGACGCTGACGAGCGTCTGCTGCACAGGGTGGGGAGAAAGAAGAAGAAAAGAAGGTGCGAAAGGAGCTGTGAGGAGGAGGAGGAGGTGTGATGAGCTGCAGATAATAGACTGTTTGACATTTGGATGGACTCTCAGTGCAGAAACTCCCAGCAGGTAAATAACGCCTGTTCTCATTATCCTGAACACGCTCTTCAAAGCTCCCGCTGAGCTGAGCCTCCCCGGGAGCTCTTATTTTATCAGGTATAGCCGGTCTGGTTAGTGCCGCTGGTGTCAGATGGTACACATTTAACGCTAATTCAGTGAGCTCATTTCCAGCTTTTATTCTGGAATTTTCTTGGAGTAAAGGCCTTAGAGTGAGCGTCACGTCCTCACTGAGGATGTGTCACGTTTAGCTTACAGGAAAACACCGTCTCTGCAGCGCAGACTGACTCGGACTCTGTTTTTCTGGGTTAAATTATTTTTCAGTGTTAGCTGCACTCCCGTCCAGAGGGCGGTAGTAAAGCCCCTGAAGCTTTTTGGTAACCTATGAGTGCAGAAATTACCCCACCGAACTGTGTTATATAAATATGAAGTGTTTTGATGTATAGCCTGAAGCACATTTAAACTACAGAAGCTGAGCCTTTGACACAGGCACATTTCAAAATAAAAGATGAAGGGTGTGTTTTATTGTCTTAATTCACAGGGGTCATTAAAATGTGTTAATAATTTACAGATGATGATTCATCTCATAAATCGTGACCCCCTGCTCTCTCCTGCATAATCTGCCTTTAAAAGGTTAAAAGTATCGGCTCTGTATCGATTGATACCAAAATTCAAAATGAGGCTTTCATCAATCCGGTTGTTCAGTCTGACGTCACTGGCCGTGTCTGGGCCTAAACTCCGCTGCAGGTCCATATATCAAACGATCACTGTGGCATTACTGAGAGTTGAAAAACTGTCTAAAGTCTTTCATCTTTAATAAAATGATCAGTGTTCT
Source organism: Oreochromis niloticus (assembly GCF_001858045.2). Lineage (NCBI taxonomy): Eukaryota > Metazoa > Chordata > Actinopteri > Cichliformes > Cichlidae > Oreochromis > Oreochromis niloticus. Next base: position 598,429 of record NC_031984.2, read on the forward strand.
GCTCTACCAGGTGTAACAATTGAGTTTAACATCCAGGCATCCATGAAAATGGAATTTATGACATTTAACGGCGTTAGAAGTTAGCAGGAAGTTAGCTCGCTAGCTTCCATCTAAATACAATATAGCATGTCCTGACTGCGGGGTTTTGGAAAAAAATTCAAACGTACAGCTCTGCTATCACTTCCAACATAAATGAAGACAGAAAACTAAACAGCAGTGACGTTTGTAGGGTTACTGAAGTTTGGCTAGCTGCTATATAATGATGTGCTACGTGACCGCTAGCGACACAGCTATGTTAGCATAATATAAACAAGCTAACTTTTTTTCCACTCGATAAAAGTTAACGTGAGTGTTCTCAGTGGTCAGGAACAAATGTAATAGCATGGCAGGATGCTGTAAAAGGACTAAACTTCAGCCAGGAGAACAAGTGAGATAATCCATCCACAATACGAGGTTAGTTATTCATATACTGCTGCATGGGCTGTGCTGTAGTTACATCGTAAGGTTTTAAAAACTGAGCTTAAATAAATGATTAGCAGTAATAAAAGCCGAGGGAGGTCAACAGTGATCACTGACTGTTTTTAGGAGCTTTTTGAGATTAAATAGAAGAAAATACAAAACATTAAACATGTTAACAACACAAAAGCCATATTAAACGCAGACTACTTTAGGCCCGGAAGTAGGATTCGTCACGTCATCACTGAACAACCGGATAAGACCTGAACTGACACCATGAAGTCCTCAGAGATCAGGTGAGCAGCAGGCCAACTCTCACCTGGACGGCAGGCTTCATGCTAGAGGTGGGCGGATCGATCCAAATATCGATAGTATCGATACCAACACTAGTATTGGTATCGCATCGATACTAGCACGATTGGATTGATACTTTGCTTTTATCTTTCAAGTTCAACATGTAGCCCCCTGAACTGTGTCAATTATTCCTTTGGAAAAAATAAACCTCAAACGTGCACTATGAAAAATGTCCGAACCTTTTTGTGTGCTTTACAGACAGAAACACTGACATACCAGGTCTCCAAAAACCCAGTTTCAAAACACACGACAAGCTGAAGGGTGTGTTTTGTTGTGTTAACTAATTATTGTGGAAAGCAACAATCACAGTGCTATAGTGGTGATTAAAATGTGTTCAGAGATTTCATCTCATAAGTCATGGCACACTACCCTCTCCCCAATTAGCTGCCTGATTGCCTTTGCAGTGTGGAGGAGCACGACTGTGAATGAGTGTGAATGTTGAATGTTGAATGTTGTTGTTGAAATGTCCAGGGAAGATATATACGTGTTCAAGTAGCGTCAATTAACCTCAGGTTTTTTTATTTCTATGTGATAATTCTTCATAACTAAACAATAAGACCAAGTAGTCTGATGTCCTGTAATCATTATGAAGCTATAATTTGAAATAAAATAACACATTAAGCTTTTGAACAAAGTATTGGTATCGGATCAGCATCGTTGATACCACCCTGAATTTTACTTGGAATTGGATCGGAAAGGAAATCAGTGGTATCGCACACAGTGTTGGGGAGTAACGGAATACATGTACCGCCGTTATGTATTTAAAATACAAAATATGAGTAACTGTATTCCGTTACAGTTACTGTTTAAAAAGGTGGTATTTAGAATACAGTTACTTTGTTGAAATAAATGGATTACACGACTGTTTGGGTTTTGTTTGACAGCTACGTTCTGTTGTTCCAGGCGGCAGCGTTGCAGTTGCCATGGTTACAGGGTGACGCGCTCTCTCTGCGACTGTGTGTTTCCTGGGTGAGAGAGCGCTTTTTGTTGTTGTTGTTGTGCTAAGCTAATAGGCAGAATGCTACAGGCATAGCCCTAAAGAATGTAGCATCATGGGCAGTGTAGTCCGTGCTGCAGGGAGAATGGACTGCCATACACGTTATGTGTCTGTGAGCGAGGGAGGGAGAGAAAGGAAAAGTCCGAGCTGTCACGGAGCAAAAACGAGAGCTGGAAGCATGTAAATATAATAATAACCACAGCAGCCAAGAAGAGTGCCTGACGAGCCCAGCTGTAAGTAAGCTATTAAGACTCGACTGTACACTGTGTTCGTGTTTTCCTCCGAAACAATAAGTTCCGTTGGAGCAGCCTTTCAACGCCTCTCTCTGTCTCTCGCTAGCAAAGTGACCCAGACAACAAAGTAAAGCTAGTTTTAGGCTACGAGTCCGACGTATTAGCCAGAGGTCCCTTTACTACGGTTCGGAGCCGCGGACCTCCAGTAATAGTACTAAATCACATAGCAATAGTCAGTATAAGCTTTTAATGATATAAGTTTGCATATGATAGAATACTGCATGATGACCTCTTTATAACTCAGACTGTTTTCGTTCACTGTGACCTGTTATCATGCAGGGAAGGAGCAGTACCTGCTAGATAAGAGCTTAATAAGCAGTTTCACTTTGTACCAGGTAGAGGAGCCTCTCCTGGCACGCGCACACACACACACACACACATATTCGCACATGCTCACGCATCAACATTCCACTGAACAAACGTATTCACTGTTGTATTACTCTTCTTGTGTATAAATAAAGACCAGGGCAGTGGCAGAGCGCGAGTCTCGGAGCCCTCACTCCAAGTGCGAGTGCTCTGTGGCTGCCCTTGCATGCAAGTAAAACTGTGTGTTTCTCCTCTCTGATTCTCAGCTGAAGAAGTGTCTTAGAGTACATCTCTTGACAGCATGATAATATATTAAGTAATCCAAAGTATTTAGAATACGTTACTCTCATTGAGTAACGTAACGGAATACGTTACAAAATACATTTTGGGGCATGTAATCTGTAATCTGTAGTGGAATACATTTTAAAAGTAACCTTCCCAACACTGATCGCACATCACTACTTCACGCCTTCAGTGACGTCCATCTTTACATGAAGTCAGACTTGGTAAAGAACAAAGTGCTTGTTCAGGACTTCAGGCTGATCTGTGGTTGCATCACGTGATCAGCTGCCGTGATGAGAGGAGCTCCTCTCAGACTCATTTGGTGCTTTTTAGGACTTCTGTACATCACAGAAAAGAAACTCCCATCCAAACTAAATGTAAATACACGAGTCATATTTTGTGTTTAATATGAAAGCGACCTCGGGCGTTCAGCATGTCGCTCTCTGATCTCCTGCAGGTCACCAGTCAAGCTGCAGAAATGATCACACACTGACGCTGAGTTTAAACACACAGATTAAATCTGATCAGAGAAAATGTGCAAGTGTTTGACTGAGAAAACAAACGAGTTCGTTCTGTTTATGTCCAAACAAAGAAAGCTCGAGGCATCGATCAGATCCTCCTTTGATCTGTGTGAACCTTTCATTTGACTGGTGTGTATTTTACAGCGTCTGAAGCACTCGATGTCTCCGTGGGGCTTCTTTGATCAGGCCACCTTTCAAACACACATTTACAGTCTTTGGTACTGTCACTGTGATCATTTAAAAAACTCGCTTAGACTTCAGGAAGTTATTTTGAGTGTGTGGGGAAAGATGGCTAACGCTGACAGTCGGTGGTGTTGAAATACCCTGAAGAACATTCACCTGAGGAGAAACCTGTGACATCACAGCCTGTCCTGATCAACAACACGACAGGCTAACAAATCCTTGTTTTTTGTTAGAGCTCAAAGTCGTTATCAGAGACTCTGTATATACACAGAGCGGAGACACCGGGGGAACAAAACACAGCTGAACTAGAGCTAATAATGACACACAGGAAATAAAAGTAAAAGCAAGGCATAACAAAATAAAACAGCACATAGCAAGAACACAGAGACAAAGGCTCCACAAGATATAAGGGGACGCTGACGGGCGCTAGATTAGAGTAAAGCTCAGACTCTAATATGAATAAGTCCACAAACCCAAATACAAAGTATGAAGAATAAAAGAAAAACTTGGAAAAAATACAAACTAAGAACTTTGAACAACCAAAGCAGAATGTTTAAAGTTTGATTTAAACTTCACAAAACTCTGAATTTGAGGTTTCAGATGCCAGGAGTGTTTCAGGGACTGTGTGAGATGAATCCATGGACTTCCTGGATATATCCCGCACTCACACGCTGTTAGGAACAGCAGCAGTGCTGGGAGAGCTCCAGATCTGCAGCAGGAGACCACCTTGAAGGAGAGATGACCTGACTTTAAATAATGTCTTTGCTGGTTGACTTTAGAAGCTTGTTTTGGACATACAGTTTTAGGTAGGTGTGGAAAAAATGCTGTAAACAAAGAATGATATAAATGATTGTTTATTGGCCCCAAATGTATTCTGCAGCTGGACAACGAGCCCAAACACACAGCCAAAGTCATTAAAAACTATCTTCATCGTGAAGAAGAACAAGAAGTCCTGGAAGTGATGGCATGGCCCCCACAGAGCCCTGATCTCAACATCACCGAGTGTGTCTGGGATTACAAGAAGAGACGGAAGGATGTGAGGAAGCCGACATCCACAGAAGATCTGTGGTTAGTTCTCCAAGATGGAACGACCTACCAGCCGAGTTCCTTCAAAATCTGTGCGCAAGTGTACCTAGAAGAAGGCAAAGGGTGATACCCACCAAACAGATTCCTCTTTTGTTCATTCACTGCTATACATATATATATATATAGTGTACTGTATAAATATATACAGTACAGAATAAACAATGACACTTCCTCCTGGTAGATATTAGTGATATTAGGGCACAATAGCACATGAATGTGTCCAAATTAAAGCCATTAAAGTCACAAATGTGGACGTTTTTCCTCCCTTACACCAAAATAAGGTGTCTGCGGATAAAGAAACGTTTTTCCTTGTGCAGACTTCCTGTTTGCAGACTTGTAGACTTGCAGTGAAAACTCTGACGCTAGCACCTTGGCGTGCTGACATCACGCTGTAACGCTGAGTGTTTGTGCTGCCTGTAAAGTTGTCTCCTGTATTTAAGACAGACAGTGAGGCGGTGGGGTGGTTAGATGAGCACGCTCAGACTGATATGAGCTACAAGCAGGGACAGTAAACTGGACTTACACAGAGCTGCCACTGCAGCGAGGCACCGGCTTCACAGAAGATCGCATTCCCCTCGTCCTCACCCGCTGCTCACACGCTGCTCAGGGGGTTTCCTCTGTTAGCTGCACATCCTGATCTGCTTTGGCATTTCTTTTCTTCTCTCGTGTTCTTTTCACAGCATCGGTTAGAACAAATGTAAGAGTACCAAGTAATCTGTGAGCATGCTCAGTGTGACTTTTTCACCCCAGCACTGAGTCATAATGGCCTCCTAATGCACACCTGTTGGACTCTGGATGGACGGACAGATAATGTTGAACTAATTAATAATGACAATCCATCCTGTGGATTATTCTGACTTTGTTTCTGTGCACTGTCGCAGCGCCGATGCTTCGTGTGCATGCAGCTGTCTGTGGAGGCCTTCCTGAGCACATCATGCATGCTGAGTGTCTGAAGGCCTAACACAATGTAAATGCAGAGCAGCCCAAGCCCAGCAGTTAGTTTAGCTGCACCGTACTCGGATCCATGTTTGGGTGAAGCGTGGGTCTTACAGGCAGGAAGAAGTACTGTGGCCAGGATGATGAAGAGGGAGCGTCACTGTCCTGCAGGCCAGACCACGATGGCGACTCCTGTTTGGAGTCAGCGGCAGCTTCTGGTTCTTTTTAATGTCTGTGAATATTAAGTGGTGATTTATTCATCTCTGTGGAAATGTTTATCTGGAGCTGTGGGCTCCACATGCTGAGGTTTAGCTGTGCTGTGTCTCCTTTAATCACTCCTGAAAAACATGAAAAACAATTTTTAACATGAAAGTTGGATGATAAGAAAGAAACCCTGAAACTCTCCATCAGCTGTTTATAGTCTGCACCGAGTGTTTAAAAGCAGTCGTACTCATCATAATGTGCTTAACATGATCGCTGTGCTTTCTTACACATGAGTTCTCAGCCACTGCCTTCAGTAATACTGCAGTAATACATGTTTTACTCTGCTACTCTAGGTCAAACTGGTCAAACAGCACACGGAGATAAAAACACGACTGATTGTTAGGTTGTATTCACAAAGCAAAAATCAGAAGTACCTGACTCCGTGGTATAATTCTCAAACACGTAGCCTAAAGCAGATGACTCGTAAGCTGGAGAGGAAATGGCGTGTCACAAATTTAGAGGATCATCATTCATCATATTCATGTTTATCCATAAGACTGGTGGAGAATTATGTGTCTGTATTAAACACTGACGCTCATCATCAAACACTCTCCTCCTGCTGTCGGCACTCAGAGCTCTGAGGGATCTTCAGGAATGGTGACACCATTTTTTTCCAGAGATCTGATTGGTCAGTAGGCAGTGGCTCCATACTTGTGGAAACCTACAGTTGCGTGGATAAGAGGAAGTCCTGCTTCACGGTGCTGATCCCTGAGTAAACCGATCAGCTCCTGATCTTCTCGTCAAACTGTACAACTGTGAGAAATATTCAGTGCAGAGCAGCATTTTTCCAAACTGTGAATACATCAGCTGAGAGACTATTTCAAATCTAGACTTTCTATTTTAAGACAAACTGAGTGATGTGAGGCTCATTAGAGGAAGATCATCACTGTGGGAGCAAAGCATCGGACAGAAAATCACACTACAAACAGCCCTGAGAGGTGAGCAAGAGAGGCGCTGTCGTACCTGTGTGAGGGACCCACACCTGTGCTTGGCTGCATATTAAGGTCACAGGGAGTCCTCCCTGGGAATGTTTGGAGGGTTACACTCAGCCTCGTTGTGTCACCGGGCATCACAGAGTTTTACTTTCACTCTTCCTGGTCTGTTAGTTTCTTTCAAACCTTCTGGGTCTCCTCCCCGTTTTCGCTTTGGTGACATCAGAGTGTCTCACCTGTCACAGGTGTGTGCTCGCTGAGATGTCACAGCTCCTCGATGCTAAAGCTGTTTCTCCTCTGTGGGGTCAGGATGGTGGCGATAATGGTCATCGTTGTCATTTCTTTCAGAGTTTAAATAAAGATTTTTCATGTGACGTTTTTTCTGTCAGTAAGTTTCAGGACATCCCGAGAGCTTCAGCGCCGCCGAGCAGCCGCCGTCACCGACAGAAACAAATGACAGGGCGGGACAGCTGTGTACATAGCAACAAAAACCATCATACAACTGTGTGTGTGTGTCTGTGTGTGTGTAAAGTGGGGAGCTAATGAGCTCAACAGCTGTGCAGGAAGGAGGCTAATAATCACCGACAGAAACTAATCAGAGGCCTCGCGGGCAGAAACATGTTTGTGTTAGTGAGTCACATGAAGACACAAAGTTTCTGATGCTCAGTAATAATGTTTGTTTGTGTTGTTGCAATTATTCCAATGATGATCGTCTGTCTGTGTACCGAGCATGAAAATGTTGATGGGAAGCCATAAAATCTCTCTGCTGCAGCACAAACATGATTTCAGCCACGATGATCTTCATGAGTCACCAACAGATTAAATGGTGCAAACATCTCGCCGTATTACAGCTTTGCTTTCATTGGTTTCTCAGTCTGAGCATGAACACTGACAGCAATAAGCTCAGTATGTATGTGAGGGCCACATCTGGATGAGATGGTGCAGGACTGGCCTTAAAACCAAACTGAAGTTTCAGCTTTTCTCTCTGAAGGCCAAATATTCTCGTTTCGTTCATCTTTCAGTTTCTTCTTTTCACGGCAGCAGGAGGCTAAGCTGGTCACCGTCCTCCCCAACAGCTCTTTTCAGTTCCTCGTGGAGGATCCTGAGCTGTTGACCACAGCAGATATAGACTACACTGTCTTCGGTGGGTTGTGGGTGTCCGCCCAGGTCGGCATGTCTGACAAACTTCCACATGCCCAATCCTTGTTAGCGGCCCCTCATTCTGGTGTCCGTTGACTGTGGCTGGACAGGAAACCAGAAACTTTGACTCTGGCTCAGCTCTTTCTTCACCCCAACGGTCTGATACAAGGCCCACATTATTGCTAACACCACACCTGATAGGTTTGTAGCATAAACCTATTCGCTGGAACGTTCAAGACAATTCAGTTACACAGCAAAAAGCACCAAGCAGGCAAAGTTCTTTATGTTTCTCGTGCACGGGAGAGAACTGGACAAACGCTTCGCTTGACCCCAGTTGCTCTCGTCCGCTCCCCCGTAACACTGCTCTTTTATTGAGGTTACATGAATATACATAGGTTCATTGACATATGACATCTTACATAGGTATGCATGTGGACAAAGAATACCTTGTCTGTGTGTCATGTAAGTATGTGTGTGTGTGTGTGTGTGTGTGGGGTCAAGATGTGACCCCATGAAGACTCCCCAAAGCTGGAGCCAGGAGTCTAGCGGTACATCTGAACAAAAGGCTCTTACACTCAAACAGATATATGTGTGTTTGCTATACCATATATCAGAAAGAGAAGATACGACCTCTTCTCATGACCCTAGGAGGTGTGTGATCTATGCCAGGACACCCTGAAGAGGAGTGAACGCACTCCCCTCTTCATGCTACACAGAGTTGTTACAGACCTCCTAGGATGAGACATTCTTTCAATATGCAGTCAACTATATACTTCTAAACACAAATGATTATATGTTTCTCAATACAAATGACAATAATAAAATGTAAATCCAACAACACCCATAAATCACCGGCGTCCTGCTAACGCGTGCCGATTGGTCTTTAAGCGTTTGGGACAGGACGCCCTCCATCGATGGCTCCAGTTTCTAATCTGTAGCTCCCCCGGCGTCAGCAGTGGCGTTAAAGCCCAGCAGGAGCTTCACGTGTTTGTTTGACTGACGTCTCAGTCAGCAGTTTTCACCTGGAAACAAAAATATCTCTTCATTATATTCTGACTGCTGTGCACTCGCCTTCACTAACAGCCTGCTGAGGCTCCTTGAAGGACATTCAAAGCTCTTCTTTGGATGTTTTGTTCCCTGTCAGGATGATCCCACGCTGCTTCAGTCATGCTGAGGTCCAGCTCTGTTCCCCCGTGCGTTTCTATCCAGCTGTGCTTTCACTGTGTTTGGATCATTTTCATGCTGAAACATGAAGCTGATGTTTCCAGATGATCCTGCACGGTGGATCAGACTCCTCAGTTTATCAAAGCTCTCCAACAGCAGTGACTGACCTGATCTGCCTCACAGATGGCTGCAGACTGCTGGACCTCCTCCTGACCTCCTCCCACACACTGACCATGATGTGGATCCATCTCTCCATCAGACCTGTTCCTCTGATTTCCTCTGACTTCTCTTTGTCTGTCTGACAGGCTCACCGGGTTCATCAGTGATCTGAGCACGCACGCTGCTGTGTGCATACAAACAGGAAGTGACATAAGAAAAGCCGCAGATTGTTTTTACTTTGATGTTTGTTTTTTGGACTCAGAGGGGAATAAATGAGTGTTTGTGAAAATAAAAATGGGACACAGAAGAATTTGAGCTTTTTTTCAGCGCTGGAGTGGAAGAAAAAAGCTGCTGAAAAGATGAAGATGGATCCAGTAAAGACATGAAAACTTGATGGGAAAGGGAAGATCAGATCACTGTGGCATGGAGTTTGTGATCTTGCATTCAGAGTAAGAGGAAAACGTGACAGCAGCTCTGTGACGGCCCGACGAGCCGAGGGAGAGGAAGAAGAGAGAAAAAGCAGTGTCCTTTTTCATTTCCTTCCTTAGTTTCTTCCTTGGTCTGAGTGTCAGTGTGTTCCTCTGGCCATGTGTTAACTCGAGTGTGTCCAGGAGGGGGGCAGGGGTGGCACCAGCCCCCTCCGGCAGCCTCTGGTGGTGCAGCATCGAAGAGTTTTACACATCAGGGAATCAATGAATTTTCCACTGTGACTGTTAAACTGCAGGTCAGATCCTGTGCAGCTCCATGTTTCACATAATAAATGTGAAAAATCACTTTATCCTACTCTGACTTCATCTCTGCTGAAATCAGCAGATTTCCTGCAGATATGTATCCACACGCACGTGCATGGAGACGTGGCTCTGAGCATCTGTGTGGGAGGAGCTTATTTTCTAATAAGCTGTGTTTGATATCTCTGCTGATCAGGGAGAGCGAGCTCTGAATCATTCACAATAGCATCTGTATTAAATATGAATAATTAAAATCAGTATCGTGAAGCCTTCATCACACAAACACAATGAAATGCACTGACACGCACCACTGTGATGATGACGGCTGCGGGGTCCACGTCTCACCCCGACAGGCTGTGATAAAGACAGATTTCTATTTTATTTAGTTTTCCAAGTTCACAAAATCATTTTTGAAAGGCTTTTAAAGATTTTTTTTTAAATGACTGTTATTGTTTTTATCATGATGGCGGTGAAGATGAAGCCCGAGGCTTGGATGGAGCTTTGAGGATGGAGGGGGAGATAGGAGGAGGGAGAGCAAAGATCTAAATGACACAGAGTGGAGGCTGATTGGCTCAAAGAAGGCGAGCAGGAAGGTGATTGGACTAGAGCAATGATGTCAGACTGACACCAATTAAAGAGACGAGCAGCAGAAACTCAGACTTACACACCGCTTCAGGTTGTAGTTTCAGTGCTCTGCAGCGGGACTTCGAGCTGCATCGACTTTATGGACGTCGTTATCAGGCTGACAGACGGGCGCATGCATACGACGACGTTAATTATCAGACAATCAGAGCAGATGAGTCTGACCGTCAGTCACAGACACAGGAACTTCCACAGCAATAAATCCACAATGGATTTATTCTGTTGTGTTTCTGTTTTGTCCTTTTTCTCTGCGTTTCCTTGGTGACAGTTTGGATATTTATGTGTAAAGAGCAGAAACTGGAACCTGCAGACGGTCTGCTGGTTTCCAAAAGTTGAATCTGTTCATCTGGACGTAGCGTTTTGTGGGAGAAACGTTTCGTCACTCATCCAAGTGACTTCTTCAGTCTCAGCTGACTGCAGGTTTCCCCAAACCTTATAAACAGTACATTTGCATAATGACTGAAACCAGCCCACTGAAGGAACAATGGGCTGTGAGGTCAGTTCCTTAATCATAATATGCAAATTCTCATGACCATTGATCAACAACCACTGACCAAAACCCACTGATCAAAGAACACTGATCAATGGCCATGAGTCCCATTCACAGAGAGTTGGGGAATGGCTGCAATCCCAGCATTGTAAGATGGTGACAGATGTACCCTTAGGCCCCCTCCTCGATTCAGAGATGGTCTTTCCCTTTTCACGTAAATGGCCTCCTTGACTCCGCCCTCAAACCAGCGTTCCTCCCTGTCCAGGATGTGTACATCCTCATCATTGAAAGAGTGTCCACTGGCCTGTAGGTGTAAATAAACTGCAGAGTCCTGGCCTGATGAGGTTGCTCTTCTGTGTTGTGCCATCCGCTTCGCTAGAGGTTGTTTGGTTTCCCCGATGTATAAATCCTGGCAATCCTCCTGGCACTTAACAGCGTACACTATGTTACTCTGTTTGTGTCGGGGGACCCGATCCTTGGGGTGGACCAGTTTTTGGCGCAGCGTATTTTGGGGTTTAAAAGCCACAGAGACCCGGTGTTTAGAAAAAATGCGTCTCAACTGCTCCGATACTCCTGACACATACGGGATCACTATGGGTTTTCTCTTAGGCAGTGGTTGTCCTTCTCTCCTGGATCGGCTGGAGCTTTCTTTAGGAGCCTTCCCAGCTTTGACAAAAGTCCAGCTGGGATAACCACATTTACTCAGGGCCTTCTTGATGTGCTGTTCTTCTGCCTCCCTGGCCGCTGTGTCAGTGGGGATGGTGTTCGCTCTGTGTTGTAGCGTCCTGATGACACCCAGTTTATGCTCCAGTGGATGATGAGAGTCAAACCTTAGATACTGATCCGTATGTGTAGGTTTATGGTACACGTCAGCTTTTAGATGTCCCCCATTACTGATGGAAATCTCACAGTCTAAGAAGGCTAACCTGCCACTTTTCATGTCCTCCCTGGTGAATTTGATGTGCCGGTCCACCGAGTTAATGTGATCCGTGAAATGTAGTACGTCCTGAGATTTGATTTTCACCCAGGTGTCATCCACATATCTGAACCAATGGCTTGGTGGTGATCCAGGGTAGGATAGCAACGCCCTCTTTTCCACTTCTTCCATGTACAAATTGGCCACGATGGGTGAAACTGGGGAGCCCATGGCACACCCATGTTTCTGCCTGTAGAACTGACCCTTGTATGTGAAGTAGGTGGAATGAAGAGGTCTGCTGGTTTGATTTTCCTGTTTCTGGTTTCAAAGAGGCGAGAAAATCAGCTCGACTGACAGGAAGCCAGATCTACCTGCAGGTACAGCTGACCCTGACAGCAGCTTCAGAATAAAAGCTAAAAGTGACTTTTACACTGAATGAATCGATTGTATCAGTGACAGAGCAGAGCCACTCTGCTGTCAGTACACTGATCCATGCTTGTGATTGGTCAGATGCTGGCAGCAGCGCCCCTTCCACATGTGAGTGAGCTGATAACCAGCGTCATGTGACCACTGATGCAGGGTTCTGGTTTGTCCCCAATCAGACACTCGACAGCTGTAAGCATCTGTGTGACAAATACGTGCTTCTTCAAAGGTCAAAGGTGAATCCTGCCTTCTCTCAGGAGGCACTTATCCTCACAGGGACACGAGAACAGCGTTGGGGAACATGACTAAAGAATTTATAACTCCTGTGTTTAATATGAGGCATGAGCAGAGCAGGGTTTAAATCATCCATCATGTTATAATCAGTGACAGTTAAGAGGAGAAACTCTCTGGTTTTTAATGTTTGTAGTAAAACAGACAGTTTGAGGCCAACGGCCCCAGAAATGAGGGACGGCTAATAAACCTGGGCCGCCTTATAAATGCTTCTACTGACCATTTACACACGATGTAGAGTCTATTAAACTACAACAACCTGCGAACAGTGCACATAAATATGGAGCATGGTCTTAAGAGAGGCAAGGCTGAGTATAACCGCCCATACATTCCCAGGGAGAGACCTGTGCTGATGTGGAGCAGGCTTATTCAGATAAGGAGGAATTCGCAGTTATGCACATTTAAAAGGATAAGTGCGGCTTTTTTCACATTATCGTTAATTTAAGGTGAAAAACTGGAATAATTCAGGGAAAAGATGATGCACTCTTCACTCTGTCTGCTTCTTTGTTGGGTTACTGTGGTGCTGGTGTTGTTGGTGTTGCTGTGTGGTCATCTACTGTACGCTTCAGCAGAGGCTCCATCTTTAAAGCCCTCACAGACCAAGCAGGATTTCTTCGGTTATCCACTTTTCATCCACCTGTTTTTCAGTTTGAAGATAATATTAGATAAGTCTTTATTGTCATTGCAGTCAATAACACAACAGTGAATTTTGCCTTTATGTCAGTAACAGATGTTAAACTAAGTTTAATTTTCCTTCAGTAACAGTAACGATGGGCTGTTGTATGGATGACTGTCAGTACAGTACGGTCCATTCTGGGATAAATCCCAGCATTGTGTTCACTGATCTCAGTTTGTGTGTCGAGGTGCTGAAGTTGTGACTCTACCTCTGACCTTTAAAAGATGGCCTTTTCAAAAACTCCTCTTCTCTTTTTACTGACAGGTAAGCACACAACACCAGTGACATTTACCTCACCACCTGCCTACACGCACACGCACACACACACACACACACACACAGCTCCTGCTGTCTCCTTACATAGCAGCTCTTACCTGATGAATGAAACCTGATACCTGGTGTTATACCAGCAAATTCACCCTGACCACCAAGTGTTGGAGCGCAGCTGCAGGACGGGGAATCACCTCAAAATAACTCGATGGAAGCAGCTGCGGCTCTCGTCGTGAGTCACAGGAGTCTTAAAGGAAAAGAAGAGAGTCACAAAACAGGATCATCAGCTTTATTTCTTTATTATTATTTTATTATAAAGAGAAATGTAGCTCCCAGTCCTGAAGCAGCTCAGACCTGAATGCTTTCTAATGTCCAGCGGGGGGCGACTTCTCTGAGGTCTGATTTGATAGAAGTCCAGGAAAAAATCAGCATCTTGCTCAGCTGATCTCTGAGTTGACAGTGTAAGAGGCCACGCCCCCAATAATGGAGACTTTAACTTATCTATAGAAAACTGCAGGGTTTAGTGTTTCCAGCCCCAGAGTATAGGACAGATAGAGCTGCGTGTCATCTGCATAGCAGTGAAAATGTATGCTATGTCTTCTAATGATGCTGCCTAAGGGAAGCATGTATAATGTAAACAGAATTGGTCCTAGCACTGAACCCTGTGGAACTCCATAATTGACCTTAGTGTGTGAAGAGGACTCTCCATTTACATGTACAAATTGGAGTCTATTAGATAGATATGATACAAACCACTGCAGTGCAGTACCTGTAATACCTACAGCATGTTCTAATCGCGCTAATAGGATATTATGGTCAACAGTATCGAACGCAGCACTGAGGTCTAGCAGGACAAGCACAGAGATGAGTCCACTGTCAGAGGCCATAAGAAGATCATTTGTAACCTTCACTAAAGCTGTTTCTGTGCTGTGATGAGCTCTGAAACCTGACTGAAACTGGTTATATAACCAAGAACTGGAAGGAAAACATTTCAAATTTCTTGGGGTTTGGTTTGGTGAGAGGGTTACACGGGCCATACATATTCAAACAGAGGGGTTTAACTTGAAGTGATAGAACAGCTCTGAGGGTTATATACAATCAGGTAGTGCTAGACTATGCATGTTTGGTTTATAGTTCAGCAGCGGACACAACTTTACAAACTTTAGATCGTATTCAGTACCAAGCGTTGAGACTCTGTACAGGTTCAGTTACAACAACTCTCACAGGTGGAAATGGGAGAAAGGCCACTTCACATTAGAAGAGAACAGCTAACACTGAGTTACTGGGCAAGTTTACATGGTCATCCAACCCAGGAACAGCTGGGCTGGGACAAAGAAGAAAAAGATGTAAGGTTTAGTTTGAGAATCACAAAAGAAGCTGAACTCAGAATAGATCAGGTCAATAAGTCAAACAGTCAGTACCAGAAATACAACCGTGGATACTTCCAGAAGATAGGAAAGGAAAAATGAGGATGAGGAGTTTACTTTAAACTCACATACAGCGCAGAAATATCACAGTCACGTGCAGATTCATACAGCATCTAACAGAGTTGGAGTAGCTGTGATTGTACCAGAGTTTAATATCACAGGAGGGAAAAGGATAAGTGATGGACTTTCAGTACACACAGGTGATGTTATCAGCCGTCCAATGGGCTGAAGACATAAGATCATTAATATCAGTCATTAGTTAAGTTCCAGTTCATCGTTAGTAAGTTTACAAGGCAACCATTCAGAACGTAGACTCTTAATAGAAATTCAACAAACACTAGACAGAGTAAACATGATGGGAAAAATGATTAAGTTTTATGTGTGCCAGCACATCACGGTGTCAAGGGAAATGAAATGGCTGCAAAGGAGGCCTCTGGAAAAAGATTAGTGGAATTAATTATCAGCTTTAGAAAAACAGAAATAAAAAATCTATTACAACAGAAAATGAAGGAGAGGTGGCAAAAAGCAGACGGTGGTTTTATAAAATTCAGAGGAAAACTGGAGAAATGAGAAGTAGAGGAGCAGTAGGGAAGAAACAATCACGTCTCAGGTGTGGGCACACTGGGATTAACAGCCCACTGTTCACTGTAGGGAAACACTGTGATGGGAGCCCTGTGGAGACAGCAGAGCATGTTATATCACACTGTCAGCAGTGTGAGGAAGACAGAAGACAACTGACTCAAAACCTAAACTGAAACTAGACTGACTCAAGAAGTGAACGTTATCAGGCACCATTTAATGATCTTACACAAACACATTAGTATGATAGGATCTATTCCTCAGGTGACTTTCTGGTCCACACTCCATACCAGTTGGTGGTGGTAATGCACCAGTTCAGGGTCATGACCTCTGGTTCTGTGTCAGTGCGGATGGCCCGGACTGCATCTCATAGTTCCCATCGTTCATGTTTCCTACACTGACTGTCGCTCATTATCAGAGGACATTTGGACTCCTTTTTTAAAAACTGTACACAGAAATTGAGTGATTGGTTTTAGTCGTGAACAGCAGAATCTGCACCTAGTTTAGTGAAGAAATGCATCAAAGGAGCCGTGCTGAGGTCACAGCCGCTCAATTCATTCATCTAAACACGAGGCCTTGATAACAGCTCCCAGTTCAAAAGCTTGCAATCTGGATTTCCTACAGAGATTTTGCAGGATGGCTGTAACCAACAGTCTGAATTGTGTGCAGCATGTTTGAATGAAGGAGTCCAACAGAACCAGCATCCACAGACGAGTGTCCTGAGGATGAAGAACACGACTGTTTGAAAAGACTCGAGTAAAATACAGTCTGCTGGAGACGCAGACGTGTGGAGGCAGGCCAGGTTTCACTAGACTCCATCATTTATTGACTGACTGCAGCAAAAACAACAAAGTCCAACAGGGATAGCCGAGAAACACAGTGAGCGAGGGGACACTGACAGAGGACAGCATCTATAAACACACAGGGCCGATTACAGGAAGTAGAGACACCCGGGGACAACGGGACAGCTGAGCTAAATCACAGACAATGAGACACAGGAAGCAAAACTGGAAGCTGAATGTGGAAAACAGGCACATGAACGAGACCTGACACGAGAGGAAGGAACCCCAAGGGAGGCCTTAAACTCTGACACAACTCCTGAGAGCAGGACGAAATACAGTAAGAGAAAAGAAGAAATGAGACATTTGAAAGCTTGAGGCGATCCTGACTAGGATGCCTCCTGGACGCCTCCTAGGGTGAAGTATTCCAGGCATGTCCTACCAGAGGAGGCCACGGGACAGAACCAGGAGCCAAGCCAGAACGTAACGTCTCTGTGTCCCCTCAGATGAGCTGGAGGAGGGACGTCTGGGCTTCTTTGCTGAGACTTTGGAAAGGTGCGTGGATCATGTGCTCACCTGTCAGTAACAGCTCACACAGTCAGCAGGCCGTGAATGAAACATTTGGAAATCTCTGATGTGTCTGATCTGTTTCGAGGCCCTGGGTTCGAGTTTGAAAGCCGACGGGTGCTGCTGAGATCGATCAGGTTCATGGTGGGGAGGAACTCGTACATGAGCATTTGTCTTCAGGTAAAACTTCATTGGTCGCTTTGCTAACACAGCCCGTTAATGGTTTAATTGAATGTGCTGTCTATGCAGACGGTCCGCAGAGTTCCTGTAAATCCCCTCAAACAGCAGCTGAGGAAACATCTCCAACCTTCTCCGAGTGGCTCGTGGCGAGCAGCATTTGCAGCGTTCTCGTCCTCGTTGCAAAGCTGAACTCTTTCCTGCTACAGGCTGAACGTCTCACAGCAGCGCGAGAGGCTGTGTGCTCTGAATTTCCATATTAAATATTAAAATGTGGCTGCACAGCCTGTGTAAGTGTGATTTCTCTCAGTAATGGATTTAATGCCTCTGCAAAGTGAATGCAGCTGTGTGTGCGAGCCTTTAAATGCTCCCATGAGTGAACGATGACACCCGTCGGCTGTTTGTCTTTAACACGTGTGCTTCTGCACAGTCGTGATGTTTAACTGCTGGGAAATCAAACCGTGTCCTCTGTGATCCACGAGCCTGCTGAGCAGAAACCGCTTCAAGCCAAACACGCTCTAAAATGATCGGCGAGCTGAAAACAGTCAGTTATCCATCTGTTACTGATGCCGACGTCATGTAGCACTGCCATTGCCCTGACACCGGGCGGCAGAGGTGACCACGTGTCAGTCAGGATGTCCATCGGGACTCGAGCTTCGCCTTCGGGAACAAATGGAGGTTTGGGTTGTGCTGCGTCTTCACAACAGCAGCTCTGCATGTGGATAAAGCATGAGCTGGGACTGACACACCTGTCTTGCTAATGACTTCCTCCGGTGCGTCACACCCAAACCTGCTTCACTCTGCAACGTCGCCTCCTGCTGGTCATGAGAAACACTGCGCCTCACTGTACGGCCACTCTAACAAGGACAACACTGCAGTGAATGTGGCGCCGCCACTAACTTAACATGTTCATGATGAACGCCCGTTTAGTCAACTGGATCCAGCTGAGCGCGCCCGTCCGATGACTTGAGTGTGTTTTCTGCAGATGTGGTGCTTCAGGGCCGAGTCTCTCCAAATGTTTCTGCGTCACTTGTGAAACTTTAAAACCACAGGACGCCACTTTAAAGGAGGTTTTGAGTGTGGCGGCTGCTTCCATGCTGTCTCTGTTTGTGACTGAGTGCAGAACAGCCGTCAGCACGAGTGGCTGAGGCAGTAAAAATGTGCTTTCTGAGGTCCATCCACATGTGAGCATGGTTTAAAAATGCTCCCATCGCTCTGCGAGGGTCTGAAACAGATTTTCTTCTTCTTGGCATGATTTTTGTTCATATATTACAGACCAGCTGTAATCATGGGTGTTTATCTCAGAGGAAAAGAGCCAACACTGGACTGGATATTTAAACCTTTGTCACCTTAGCGTTCTCTTTTTTTACTTTATAATTTCCAAACAAAGAGCTCCGTTAGCACCTGAATGGCGGCCTGTTGGCAGACCTTTGTCTGAGTGTGTTTGGCGTCGTGGTCATTGAGAAAGCGAGCGCTGATGTGTGTTATGTTTCTGAGCAGCAGCTTCAGGCTACAGACTCACAAAGATTCATCTCTGCCATCACACAAGTCGTCCCAACATTTGCTCTCTGACTTTTATGGATGTTTCGGTTTCTTTAATGTGAAAATGAGTCAGAGCATCAACCTCCAGACTCTCATTAGGGATTTATTTGGTTACTGCATGAATCTCATGTTAAACATGTGGAACACTGACAGGAGCTCTTTTTATTCCTGAAATATGTGGCTGCACATATGTGGAAGCTGAGTCATTAAACATTCCTACCATGAAAGCGACTCATGACGACACTCGGTGTGAAGTCGTCTAACCTGTTTCAGTGAAAACTAATCAGCTCAGTCTCATTTTGGACGGCAGAAACAGCAACGCGAGAGAAGAAGAGTGACGTGGACTCAGAGCAGGACCGAAGCTTCAGAGCCAGCACGCATGAAACGGGCCCAGAGGTGAACCATCAAACACGGGCAGTGACGGCGTGAAGCAGCCCCATGAAGGATGTTTCAGTTAAAGACTGTGACCCCTCCCAGACTACCGTGAGGAATATTTAACTTATGCAGGCATTGAAATTACGAGCATCAGAACAAACATCCTCCTCCTGCTAAACACAGGACAGAATCTCAGCTGAGTGCTTCTGCACAGTACCGGCTGCAGTTATTAACACAGGGTGTTAATGACTGCACACTGCACACACTGGATATCCTGCCTGTGAGATTCCTGAAGATCCTGAACATGGAAATGTCAGCCTGCAGTCTATCTGCAGTTTATTTTCAGCTTTCGGTCCCTGTTTATTTCAAACCCACCCTCCCAAAGAGCCCTCTCTGACTGTGGATCACTTCCAAACTTTCCAAACTTTTCTCTCCAAAGTTTTAGGAAAGGCTGTCGCTGAAAGGTCGATTGCTTTTAAACAGAAATGAGCGCTTTGAAACACTCCAGTGAGTTTTAGAGAAAACCAGCAGAGGGATGGATGATACTGTACATCTTCTGCTGCAGTTTGATCAAATCTGAGCTGCATGCAACTCATAAGCACAAAACACCATTAACCAAACACCATGAACAATGCGGAGCTGGAAGATAAAACACTGCATCAAAGACTCCAGGACAGCTTTAGTTTTTATTACAGGACAGATCTTCTAGCGTTGTTGTCAGCCCGTCACAGACATCCTCTCGTGACCTGTGGGGCCCCTCGGGATCTGTCCTCAGACTGTTCCCATATTCCCCCTGGGGCAGGCCATCCACAGGCACAGCATGAGCCCTCACTCCTGGCTGGCACACAGCTGTACATCTCTTCTAACCTCAGTGACATTTATGAATGACTGTGTCCAAGATATTAAATGCTGGATGGCACAGAAACACTAAAAATGGATAAGGCGAAGCAGCCATTATTGCAGCTGAGCCACATCTGGACTCCTGGACAAATACTGTAAAAGTGCAGCACATCAGCAGAGCCAGCAACATCAGCTTCTCCAGCACACAGAGATGGTCAAACTCCATCCAGCCATCCTGCCATTTTCCTCTGCTTATCCATTTGGGGAGGGGGTGGAGCCTATCCAGCTGCAACAGGGCAAGAGGCGGGGTACACCTGGACAGGTAGCCAGCCTGTTGCAGGGTTATCACAGAGACTGGGAACCACTAAATCCACACCACTAAATGCCAGAGAAAACCCTCGCACACACGGGGAGAATCAAACCCAGGACCACCGCGCTGCCTCCTCATTACACCAAATCTACATAAAGTCGAGGTGGTCCAAAGATGCAGCAGCCAGACCTCTCACCTAAAAACAGAGCACATCACTCCTATTTTAGCTTCTCTTCACTGGTTTCTAATTAGTTTTACTTTGAGTTGCCCTTTAAGACCTGCCTGGGCTTAGATCTGATGTGTCTGGTGGTAATAAGAGGTCCTCTGTCCCACAGTCCCAGCACAGGATTTGGACTCCCACTCTGTGGGACGACTTCACTGAGGAGATCATATCGGTGAGCTCACTACTGCGTCCGCCTGCCCTAGTGATGTCAGATTGGTCATCAGACGGTTAGAGCGAGAGTCCGTGCGGGCCTACGCGGGCCTGCCTGCTGTGTGGAGGCAGCAGACTTCAGCTGGAGGCCAAAGAAGTATAAACCTTGGCTCATACTCGACCGAGGACCCAGGTGGAAAATACAGTGACCCCTGGATCATCTCCGACACTGGGCTGATATCACTGCTACAGTTAGAAGGTGGTTTTTGTTATGAGCAGACATGATGTGGACCCAAATGCAGGACTCAAGAAACCAGAAGGGAGCTCACATTACAGCTTTAACGGTGATAGAGGAAAGCCAAAAAACACCTGGAGCAGGGAATAGGAGAAAAATGGGAGACCACAGGAAAGAAACAAACAACCGTGAGGAATGAGGCGACAAAGGATGAGTGGAGAGGCAGGAGGACTGCATGAACCCTCGCTCATTGGTAACCAAGCGGACCCCAACGGACGCCAGCAGATGCCAGCAGACCCCAACGGACAATCGTGGGGGCGATCGTGGCTCAAGAGTTGGGAGTTCGCCCAGTAATCAGAAGGTTGCTGGTTCGAGCCCCGGCTTGGACAGTCTCAGTCGTTGTGTCCTTGGGCAAGACACTTCACCCGTTGCCTACTGGTGGTGGTCAGAGGGTCCGGTGGCGCCAGTGTCCGGCAGCCTCGCCTCTGTCAGTGCGCCCCAGGGTGGCTGTGGCTACAACGTAGCTTGCCATCACCAGTGTGTGAATGTGTGTGTGAATGGGTGGATGACTGGATATGTAAAGCGCTTTGGGGTCCTTACGGGCTAGTAAAGTGCTATATAAATACAGGCCATTTTACCATTTACCCAACGGACACCAGCAGACCCCAGCAGACTCAAGGAAAGTAGAATTCCCAACTACTCAGGCATGGGGTCTAACCAGGATTTTAGCTTGTGTTGTCTCTTATGGTAAATGGTAAATGGCCTGCATTTGTATAGCGCTTTACTCAGTCCCTAAGGACCCCAAAACGCTTTACACTACATTCAGTCATTCACCCATTCACACACTGGCGATGGCAAGCTACATTGTAGCCACAGCCACCTTGGGACGCACTGACAGAGGCGAGGCTGCCGGACACTGGCGCCACCGGGCCCTCTGACCACCACCAGTAGGCAAACATGGGGTTAGTATCTTGCCCAAGGATATTTGGCATGCAGCCAGGAGGCAGCCTGGGATCGAACCACCGACCTTCTGATTGGTGGCTGACCTGCTCTGCCACCTTAGCTACAGTCACCCCATATGTGTTTTATATTCTCTTCTTCTTCTTTCTTGGGAAGTAATTTTCTCCTTGAAGGTATGAACAACGTTTCTTAGTGTCAGCAGGTCTTTCTTTTATTTGATTACATCGTCCATCTGTTCAGCACTTTGGCCGACACTTGATGTCTTTTAAATGTGCTATACAAACAAAGCTGACTCAACTTAACTTGTGTTTGTTTTGGATTTTTATCCGAGTGAAGTCGTTAAATCTCTGCTGTTCCAGCTTCCTGTTAACAAAGGGAAAGATGTTAGTTCTTCAGCAGATGACGAGATTCGTTTTGATGTTTTTATTGCTTTTAGATAAGAAGAGCTCCAGTTACATAATGTTGAGCTATATCACATTAGCCTTGCTAGTAAACAGTCTATTAATAATTTGCTTTACAAATCTGCACGAGCTGTGACTGTGACATTCACTTGTCGGAGTAACGGATGGTGCAACAGGGTCTCTGTAAAGCTGCTCGTCTTCACTGCAGGCCTGAAAAGACCTGAGGCATCCTCAGAAGTCCAAATGTAACGCTCCAATCCTGCCCGGTGCTCTCAGACTGTGCTTTGTATGAAAGAAGGGAAAGGCTGAAAGCTGCCTCACACTGCAGGACACTTTCATCCTCTCATGGAAATGATTTTACCAGCCTTCATCAGAGCTGCATGCAAACAGCAGCTACAGCTGCAAATGAGGCAAAAAGCAGCATAGATGGGGAGAAATGAGCCTGTGGGTGTTTTTCCTCCAGCAAAGACAAGTCAGAGCACACCTATCCAAGATCAGTGAGTCATGATGATGCTCTCTGCTAGAATTATTAAAAGGTTTTTTAAAGCAGCCGAAACCAGAAGCCTGACGCTCAAAATATGAGCATTAAAATCAGCTCCTGGTGTAGACATCAGAAGCTTTTAATGTCCCGGGTTGGAAAATGGGACCTACTAACCATCTACATGACTGCAGACAGCAACACAGTAAGCTCTGTGCAGTACAATCCCAGCAGGTGATCGCACCAAGGCGTCATTCTTCTGTTTGTGTGACACATTTAAGGAATGATCCAAACATCTGAAGGGCAGATCCAGGACATCATGGAGAGATCCAGTCTCTCAGCTGATGGGGAACACCTCAGTGTCCCACCCACTGTGTCACGCTCCACCCGTGTCCGGACATTACCCTTTGTGCTCACCTGCAGAGACCGGCCTGCTTACAGCCGGCTGCAGGAACAGTTCTGCTCCCCGCAGACATTCATGACGCTGCTGTGACAAAAAATATCTGGATCACTGTCCTCTGAGACGAACAAATTTACTCAGATTTACTTGGCCATGAATGTCTAGCAGCTGGTATAGATGATAACTAATTTTCATTATTAGCAGCGAGAGCACTGCTCTGATCTCCATGTTCTCTGTAATATCACAGCACACAGCTCAGCCACTGCTGTCAAAGTCTGGCCTCAATCACTGCCTCGGTCATCTCTGCAACTTCAGTTCATCACAGCTGAAACTCCTTTAATCTGCAAAAAGCAGCAGCAGCAGCAGCAGAGCGGACCGAGGAGCTCTGAGCACGATGACGTTTCCCGGCACGAACAGCTCGTTTATCTCCGATCGCACTGTGATTCTGAGCAAGGAAACGATCCCGGCGCGTCTCCTCCTCTGCTGCTCTGGACTCTTTAATCTTGTCCAGAAGTCACAAAACACAGAAGCACCCCAACACACACACACACACGCACACACACACACACACACACGCACGCACACACACACACACACAAGGACACACACACACACACGCACACAGTTACGCACACACACACACACGCACGCACACACACACACGCACACACGCACACACACACACACGCACACAGTTACGCACACACACACACGCACGCACACACACACACGCACACACGCACACACACACACACACACACACACACACGCACACAGTTACGCACACACACACACACACACACGCACACAGTTACGCACACACACACACACACACACACACACACACGTTTGGTTTGCTATCCCCATGGGGACCTTCCATTGACATTTTTTTCCCTGAGCCTTACCCTAACCATAACCCAATTGTAACCCTGACACTAAAACCACATTTGAGTGTTAAAAATGCCCTCAGCCCCGTGGGGACCGGGATTTAAGATAAGATAACCTTTATTGTGTGAATGTGAGAGTGAATGAATAGTGGAATTGTAAAGCGCTTTATAAATGCACTCCATTATTATTAGTCCCACACGTGGGAGATTTGTTGTGTCACAGCAGAAAGTGAACAGTGCAAAGTTACAGTAGCAAAAATTAAGAAAACATCTGGAGTAGGATAAGATAAGAATAAGATACTATATAAAACAGAAAAAAATACAACGTTGTCAGAAAAAGAGATATACACTTTGTGTTATTGCACATGTGTGGATGTGTGTGTGTCTGTCTGCATGTGTGTGGTCCTCTGCAGAGACCATGTTGTGGAGTCTGACAGCAGTGGGGAGGAAAGACCTGTGAAATCTCTCCGTCCCACACCGTGGGTGCCGCAGCCACTGAAGGAGCTGCTCAGTGCTGTCACAGTCTCCTGCATGGGGTGGGAGATGTTGTCCAACAGGGATGACAGCTTAGCCACCATTCTCCTGTCACTCACCTCCTCCACTGGGTCCAGAGGGCATCCTAGAACAGAGCTGGCCCTGCGGATCAGCCTGTTCAGTCTCTTCCTGTCCGCAGCAGAGATGCTGCCGCCCCAGCAGACCACACCGTGAAAGATGGCTGAGGCCACCACAGAGTCATAGAAGGTCTTCATTTTGGTCCCCACCAAGATATTAAAAACCCGTACACACAGACACACACACATGCACACACACACACACGCGCATGAAATATCAGTGTGCAGTTGCTGAGACATGCTGGCGTGCAGAGCGCCGCTGTGAGCTAATAAGCAGAGAGAGGATGGAGCTGCTTCCTTCCTGTAATTGATTCATTTTCTTGTTATTTATCATGGTTGATGGTTTCAGACAGTCCGTCCTCGTTCCTGTTTCATCTGCTGACAGCCGTGCAGCTCTGTGCTCTCAGCATTTGGTTCATAGAAACAAAGTGAACCTGACTGAAATCAGAGGTGAGGACTCGCCCCCCCCCCCCTCCTCTCTCCTCTCTCCCGTCTCTGTGAGCGCTGGAATCTGAGCTGATCAGCGTTTACACATTTTTTAACTCACATGTTTGTGTCTATTACTGATTTCCCATTTTATTCACACACACAGCTGTAAGTGTGAAACCATCTCAGCACACGTCCATCAGGACTCACGTCTCATTCTGAGCTCACATCCAGAAACACTGTTCTTCAAAGAGCATTTAGCCTCGCTCCTGTCGCACCTGTTCACAGACACTGGACGAATAACTCAGGTGGACAGGAAGAGAGTTCGAGTGACTCAAACAAGTGCACGAGGAGAGGAAGAAGAGGAAGCAGTTAGCATGTGTTTGCTCACTCTGTGGGTAATTCGTTTGCTAGATTAGCTGTTGGCATACGCACTGTGTTGGAGGATTGTTGCTAGCTAGTTAGCGATGCTACACACCTGTTATTCTAATAGTCTGTGTTTATGAATGATTCAGCACTCCTTAGTTTTGGTACCCATTCGTAGACAGCGATGAGATCAGCTGCACACTCCACAGAGGCCCAGAGTTACTGTTAATATCAGAAATATAATGCTGTCCTTTGAGACTTTAACAGCCACTCTACAGCCAGGGGACTAAAAACAACAGCAGCAGGTTTCATAGAAGTGTAGCTTGTTCTTTTCATTTTATTATAGAGTCCACATTATATCAACAGCTACATTCACCCTGGAGAGAAACTAGTGAGGGAGACCATCAGGACCAAGCTGGGTTTCCTGGGTCCAGAGGTTTGGAGAAACTTCTTCCCTTTCTTCATCACAGCTGTCCTGTACCAGAGGTGCTGTTGACCCACTGAGAGAGGCTTCATTTAAGAAACACCAGGAAGACTGAAGCTCATCGCATTGATCAAGCAGGACTCATGATCTTCACCAGCAGCTCCCTCACAGGGAAATCTTCAGCACTCCTCCGTAGGCCCGATCCAGGAGATGGATAAACCCAGCATTTCATGAACACTGTGATGGAGACCTACAGGTGATGACCTATGACCTTCATCAGGTTTTATTTAATTGTGCCAGAGAAAATCTCATATGCTCTTCATGCAGCTGAGTACATCAAGTGTTTAAAACGGAAGCTGTGCAGGTCTGAGATCAGCAGCTTTGTGAAACACCAAACTGAGGTCCTGTTAATGCTGATATATAGTGACACAGTTACATGAGAGATTAATCCTTTTGTTTTTTGTCTTTAACTTTATCAATAAAGCTGCAGCTTCCACTGACAGCACATGTGGTACTTTAACCTTTGTACTGTTTTCATCAGTTAACATGTCACTGGGTGGTGCTGAGGTCTGAATCTGAGGGCAGCTCCTGCAATCACAAAGACAACAGAACCATCACAAACTGAATTATAAAGTTTCACTCAAATCTGAAATAAAGCAGATCCTTCTGTCCTCACACTCAGGATCTGAAGTTCTTGTCTTACATGTTTCAGTTCTACATGTAACTGTGAACATTAACAATAAGTCAGACTGTTTTTAACCTGAATATTTGAAACAAACTCAGTAAAAAAAACAAAACAAAATACAGAGTCAGTGCTAAAACCGTCATCAGTGGAAAAATGAAACATAAATGTTAACTTAAGCTGCCAAACGGCCGTAGTTGGTTTCAGTACAGAAATATTGGGCTTTGTTATTTTAATCCGTAGTTAATGATTAATGAGGGCTTACTGAAGTGTGTTACTGTCCTTACAGGTGTGACAGGAGACAGAAAACATGCTGCTGCTCTGCACCTGAAACAGAGTCCAGCCTGTTGCTCTTACAGTATAATACTCATGACAGTAGTTAGTGACTGAGCAGCCCGGTGCTTTCCTCCTGATGCCGTTAGTCAGGATAAATTCATTCACCTGCGCGGATTAGCTAAACAAACTTTACATAACAAGTTTCCCCGACAGCCGACTGCTCGTCCTAACAATGCACAAATTATCAAATATCTTCAGTTTTAATCCAGCTGTGTTATAGACACACTAAAGGAAACAATCTGAAAGAATCTGTTTCTCCTGGGCTACATCATGCTTCAGACCAGCTGCCTGCCTCCTCGTGTTCTTTCACACTGGTCGTTGCCCAGTTTGGTCAAACTTCTGTGTGAAGCGTTCACAGCTTTAGCCGCAGCTCCTCCCAGCATTCAGCTTGCATGATGGAGGCTTTGAGCAGGAGGAGGAGAAACTGTGTGAGCTGTGGATGATGCGGTTCTCTCAGTGGTAGCTTAGTGGTGTGAGATGAGTTTCTGTGTGTTATTCAGCACAGCTGTTTGCACAGCTGTATTCGTGTTTCTCTGTGCTCTCGCTTTCCCTCCCTCCATCCACCCCTCCATCAGCTGCTGTTTTTTCATTTGCAGCAGGTCCATTAGGAGCTGCTGTCCTCTTCACTCGCGTCCTTTCTCTCTTTCTTAAATGGTGGCTCTCTTCGTAAATGGGAGCCGCTGCAGAGTTAAGAGCACCGCACTATTTGAGACTGGGTGGGAGCTGGAACACTTTGGCCTTTTCCTTCACACTCTTATTTCCCTCCAGCTAACAGCAGCTCAAACTCCTTTTATCTGCGTTTGTTTGCTCTCCTCTGCCTGCGTCCTGCGCACAGCTCCACACATGGAAACATGGAGGAGCAGGCCAAGTCCAGCCTGTCACCGAAAGAGGTCTGCCTGCATCCCCCAGGACTTTCTGACCATCATACACATCACTTCCTGCTCTTTTTCATCACTTCCTGCTGTAAATATAATCTGGAATAATAATTCAGGGAGACTCACATGATCTCCACTGCCTGCAAAATTTCCTCCTCCACCTTCAACGTGATGATGGAGATGATGATGATCATGATGGAGATGATAGTGATGAAGATGATGAGGATGAAGATGATGATGATAGAGATGAAGATGATGAGGATGGAGATGCTGATGATGACGCTTAGCATGTGTTGACTCAGAGCTCTTCCTTTCCTTCTGCCTCCTCGTGTTTCCTGCATCCTCCCTGAAATCAAATGCAGTGTGACTCTCAGCAGCGTGACTCGCAGCAGTGTGACTCGCAGCAGCGTGACTCGCAGCAGTGTGACTCTCAGCAGCGTGACTCGCAGCAGTGTGACTCGCAGCAGCGTGACTCGCAGCAGCGTGACTCGCAGCAGCGTGACTCGGGGATGCTGTGGATGCTGGGAGGCTCCTGCTTTCTCACTGTAAAATAAACTTAAAGCCTGAGTCACACGTTAAAGCAGCGTCATACTCAGGCAGTATGTCCTGCTCATTACAGTATTATGTAATGAGTCTTAGCCTTTTAGCTCAAGGAGGCATCGTCTCCATCTGAACGTCAGATTTCTTCTGTGGAGCCGTGACCCTGAACCCACTGTGGAAATCACAGATTTGATCTTTGGGCTTTCTTAGTTTAAATGGGCTTGGGTGCATTTTGGGTTGCTTGCTCTGCCTGATGTTGCAATGAAGAAGGCGACAGCAGTAACGTCAGTGCATGGACTCCATTTCAGGCGCCTCATTAGCATGAACAGCTGCAGAGCTGAGCTTTGATGTCATCATGAGAGAAGACGGTAAACGTTGGAGTCTGATGTCGGTCCACATCTCCTCCGTCACCTATTCGATATTTGAAAATCTCAGGAACGTGATGAACGTCCATCACAGAACTGATGCTCGTGGCCACCTTAACTATCCCTGCTGATAAAGCTACTATGGATAGATGGATCACATGACAGTAATAACAGAGCTCCAGCGAACATCTCGTAGACTGATCTACTTTGTCTCTGTGACAACATCACAAACTCTGATTGGTCCGGTCCACGTATCGACACGTCTGACAGCCGATTGGGTCTCCAGCAGAGGTTCACAGTTTGTATGCTGCATCTGCCAATCATCTGTGACTTTCCCATGGTGGCTCCACCCATAAAGGCTGATGTCACAGGTTCTGGTTCTGGTGCCAGTGTTATGGTGAAAAGAACCACTTCTGTGTTAGCTCTTAAACACACTTGTGGTTCATTTATCGGCCTTATTGATCACGCTCGTGTTTCTCACGCTGTCATCGTGAACGTATTCACGGCTTGTTTCGGGGGTTTATGTTTAACGGTGTCCTCTGTGCAGATTTCTGCTGGACAGTGTAAAAAAAAAACTTCACCCAGCAGTTTAAAGGATTAAATTTGCATTTTCTGTGTGACTTGAAGGATTAATGAGCTCTTAATGACTGCAGAAGCAACCAAAGCATCCAACCAGGCAGGTCTTTGCACTTTTTTATCAGCATCATTAGCTGAAGGAGCTCGGACTGAGCCACTGCTTACTCTGCAGTGCAGAGATAAAAACACTGAAACACCAGAAGTTTGAAACTAAAGCTGAAGATACTAAACTTAAGTGAGCCTTTGGTAGCTGATCTAGTAGAAGAGCTCATAGCTGAAGGTGAGACGGGGAGGCCACACAGACGGATTCATGACAAACAAACTCCAAAGTCGGCGTCACAGCTGAGCGTGTGGACCGCAGCGCTGTGGAAGGGACGACTGAAACTCCGATACGTGAAGTTTTGAGAAGAACAACAAGAACCACGAAAGCAGGCCGAGGTGCCGCTGAAGAAAGAGAGACTGACGAGGGCGCTGCATCAAATTTTGATCCTTTGGAGACCTGAATGTTCGGTTATAAACGACCCGCTTGTTCTGCTGACAAAATACGTCCCTCTGTGACATCACTTCCACTCTAGTCACGTTTAACAGCACAGTTAATGGATGTTAGCATCCGCTATCATAAACTCCACCTGAGAGCTAACGGATCTGATCCAGGATGCATCCATCGGTGTGTAAAGCTCCTGTAATATAAGAAGACAGCTGATGGATGTGTGTACATTTGGATTTGTTGACATGAAAATAACCCTCCAGAGTCTTTTCAGAGATTTATGAAAATCTGTCAGAAAGCTGTGAGGAGCTGGAAGACTGGATCACCTGAAGAACCAGACCACGGGCAAGGCTAGAGAGGAATCCTGTTTACAGACGGTCAGGT
Source organism: Oreochromis niloticus (assembly GCF_001858045.2). Lineage (NCBI taxonomy): Eukaryota > Metazoa > Chordata > Actinopteri > Cichliformes > Cichlidae > Oreochromis > Oreochromis niloticus. Next base: position 628,340 of record NC_031984.2, read on the forward strand.
ATCAGAAACCAGTGTAATTAGTAAAACCAGGAATAAAGCAAGTGTTTGCTGTGTAATGGACGGAGTGGCAGTGTGCTTCTCAGAGCTCGAGGATCAGGCTTTCAGAGGCCCTCTCGGGGTCAGGGACCCTCGAGCCGAGTGTCGAGTATTTAATAATCACGACCTCACTGAAGGGCCTCGAACTCTGCAGCGTTTGAATGTTAAACACGTCCTCCGATGGCACTGAGCTCGAGTGGTTTCTGTATCCGTGCACTTCAAAATGTCGCCATTGTTTCTGTGAACAAAGGCCTCTCAGATCTGCTCTGTGATTGGTCAACTTCACGACCCGTTTTTGCCTCTGCTCTGTCTCCCATACAGGTGTAGAGAAAATCAAATCACACAGCCAGCTGCCATTGCAGTGTTTATTACCTGATCACTTTCAGAGTCTGGGATGAGACGATGGCCCAAAAACACCCACAAAACCAAAAACGTGTCATTTAAACCACATTTGTTCATCTGTCTGTGCCTCAGCAGGGAGAAAGGAACAGATGCAGAGGAGATGCAAAGATTCACAATCTGCATTCATGCTGTGCATTTGGATTTTTCTATTATTGTGTTTGTTTTTTATGCTTCTTTGTCTTCTTCAATGCTAAGACCAGAGGTGGAACCACAGACTGTAGCTAAAAGAGGGATAGAGGCGCTAGACTCCAACCTTTTTCTTTTTTTGTTTTTACACAGTGGTTTTTGGAAAAGCCTTCAGCTGATCCAAAATGCTGCAGCAAGAGTCCTGACAGGGACTAGAAAGAGAGAGCAGATTTCTCCTGTTTTGGCTTCCCTTCATTGGCTTCCTGTTAAATCCAGAATTGAATTCAAAATCCTGCTCCTCACATACAAGGTCTTAAATAATCAGGCCCCATCTTATCTTAATGACCTTGTAGTACCATATCACCCTATTAGAGCACTTCGCTCTCACACTGCAGGCCTACTTGTTGTTCCTAGAGTATTTAAAAGTAGAATGGGAGGCAGAGCCTTCAGTTTTCAGGCCCCTCTTCTGTGGAACCAGCTTCCAGTTTGGATTCAGGAGACAGACACTATCTCTACTTTCAAGATTAGGCTTCAAACTTTCCTTTTTGCTAAAGCATATAGTTAGGGCTGGACCAGGTGACCCTGAATCCTCCCTTAGTTATGCTGCAATAGACGTAGGCTGTGTCCCAAAACGTCGGCTGCATCCTCCGGAGGTCGCATTTGAAGGCCGATTACGTCACAGCCCGGCGATGAAGGCCGTCCCAATTCGTCGACTCCTTCAAATGCGGCCGACAAATGCATCCTTCATTTTCCCGAATTTGAAGGATGGGTTGGGTGTGTCCTTCGTGGCCCACCATATCCCAGAATTCATAGCACGGCCCAGCCAAATTTCAGCTGCCAACAATGGCGGCCGCTACTAAGTTTTAAAATTACTCTTATGAATCTTTCTGGGTCACAAAATAAACTTTTAACATATTTTCAGGCGAGAAAGTGGCTGTGTAAACTTCAAATATCTGCTTGGTTCATCAAGACATCGCATATTTGCAAAAGTGTGCCGACGTTTTCGGAGACATCTGTTACCCACCCGCTCGATAGCAAGCCGGGGGTTCAATGGTCGCTCGAGCCGGCGAGAGCAGCGGACTCCCAGCTTCATCGTTTTCAGACCCCCGCTCTTTCGCTACTCAGGTTAAACATGATATATAAGTCACTCGGATAACTTAAAAATGTAATTGTTTGCCTTTTTCGGTGTTTTATTTGTTCCGGAGTAAATCGGTTTGGCTGAGATCAAAGTTATTAGATTATTAGATATTGTATATATTATTATATATTATATATAATTATATATTTTTTAAATATATATAATTATATATATAAATATAATATATATAATTATATATATTATATTTATATATATAAAATATAATATAAATTATATATATTATATATAATTATTAATCCATCGGGTGGGTTCCCAGAATTCATAGCGCGGCCCAGCCAAACGCCAGTTTTCAGCAATGGCGGCAGTTACGGAGACGGTAGAAACGGTGGTCGAGGACAACTACATTTTTAAATGTAAGTTGTATTTGAAGTAGCGATACAAATGTTAAGATGTTTCTTAAAGTAGTTAACAAGGCAGTTCAATGGAAGTAATTTTTTTACAGTCGTTAAACTTACACAGGAGTCCCGCCAGCTGTAAGTTTCCCGACCCCGTGCTATCTTTCGCTACTCGGGTTAAACATGATATATATAAGTCACTTAGATAACTTATAAGTCTTAATGTTTGTTTGTTTTTTCACAGTTTTATTTGTTCCTCTGTAAATCAGTTTGGCTGAGATTAAAGTTACAGTAGTTTTCACATAGCTGAATAAACGTCAAACAGAAAACCCATTAAACAGAAGTGTGAGATGGTTGATTGTACTCCAATGTCCTGTCATGTTTTAGGGAGCAAAGAGCAGACGACCACTTTCATTAAACTCCGGAGCGATAGTGAGCAACTGTTTACCGGTGCCAAAAACTCCACTGTGGGTTGGAGGTACAGCAACAATATGCCGCTTTTAATCTGTTAGGCATAAGGGAGAGAGCTTAATCTGTCTTTTAGTCCAAAGTGTGTACATTTTGCTATGGATACTGTTCAGGAATTAAGAAGATTGATATGCTCTATTATTTTCTGTCTGTTAGGGCCATTCTTGAAAAGATGGGCCTGCAGGGTAAAGTCACCCCTTTGCAGGCGAAAAAAAAAATGGGACAATCTAAAAAAGAAATATAAAGTATGTACAGCTGTATTCAAATATGTGGGGGGGTTTTAGCAAGCTAGAAACTTATTCATGTAAACCTGTACTGTGGCTTTTTTTTGTCAACTGCCACTTTTTATTTCCTCTGCCTTTAGGACTTCAGGTATCCAGGGTCAGGCGAGGGAGTGAGCGGGAAGCCCACTACTGCTACATGGCCCTGGTTTGCCCTCATGGATGAGGTGTTAGGACAGAGGCCTTCTACCAAGCCTCCAGTGCTAATTGCTTCCATCCATGAGGACACTCCAGGGCCCAGTTCAGCAGTGGGCAACCAAGTGTTGGATGAGGAAGAGCAGGAAGATGAGGGCCAGGTGGAGCAAAGAGGGGCAAAAAGAAAGAAGGACAGGGATGAGTTTTTGGATTTAATTAGAGAGGACATGAGATTGCAGAGGGAAATGGAGGAAAGAAGAGCACAGGAGGCAAAAGATAGAATGGACAGACTGTTTGGTTTGCTTGAGAAACTTGTTGAGAAAAAAAAGGATTAAATTTCTGTAAATAAAAATGTAAATGCTTCACCTTTATTTGCATTGTTTTTCCTTTTTTTTTTAAAGAAACTATGTACAACATAAATTTTATCAACACAATTAATTAAAAATGTCTGAAAAAAGTAACAATAGAAAAAACAACAAAAAACATGAATTCTTAAGAATTATTATTACAGTCAGGATTAACCTGAGTGTCCCAGTAAGCACAGGTACTTTTAACCAGGTCTGATCTTTGGCTGAGCAGAAAGTCTCGGGCAGTGCTGCTGAATGTGCTAGACCAGGACCAGAGAGATGGAGGAGGTGCCACAAGCAAGACCTTGGTTTGTATTTCCAGCTAGTAAGTGGAGCATCATACAGGGTGATCTCCATAGGGTCTAGGGATGCTCGTTTCCACTGTCCACCGCATCATCTGTCACTTGGGTTTGCAGGGCTGATGTAACTGACGGCTGCCATGTCACTAAGATGTATTCAGAAAGATGCAAACAATCCTGTTAATAAAGATCTAACAAGTAATATCTAAAAAATGCTCTACTAACAGAATACTTGCCTGTTTAAAAATATTCATGGTCTTGGGGTAGCTCCTCCAGGGCAGACACCCCAGCAGATAGCTGGTCCCGCCAGGGAGCACCACTGACTGCCTCCAAACCCATCTCCCCCTCATCTTGCACATCATCCTCAGGTGCATCCTCCGGGTCCATAGCGTCACCAGCACCGAGGCAGATGTTGTGTAGGACAGCACATGCTGTTATGACCTGAAACAGATGTTTTTGGTTTTTTTAAAAAAACATAAGGTGTTTATAAATGTACATACACTAAAGTTCCCATTATATCATTATAATTATTTGAAAAAGAATGGCACTATATTGTAATGACTTACATGTGGTACAAAGGTGTGGTGCACCTCCAGCACTTGAAGGAAGATGGCCCGGAACCTCGTCTTCATCATTCCAAAAGCACGCTCTATAATAGAGGGTGCCCTGGAATGATGAGAGTTGAAGCGCTGGGCTCCCACACCTTGAACTGGCCTCTTGTACGGAGTGATGAGGGGAAGTGGATGCTGGAGACATGGGTACCCTCTATCTGCTAAGATGAAATGCCCTGGAGGAGGGTAAATGGCCTGCTGGTACAGTGGGCTGTTGCGTATCACCCTGGAGTCATGCACTGACCCAGGCCAGCCCACATATGTATCGATGAAGCGGCCCTGATGGTCACAAACTGCCTGCAGGAGTATGGATGGGAACAATTTCCTGTTTCTGTAGCACTGACCATCAGGGCCGCTGGGAGGCTTGATGCGGACATGGCAGCCGTCAATTGCACCAGCAGCCTTTAAAAAGGCTCTGTGTCTTGCCAGCCCTGCAAACCCATGAGACAGGACATCTAGGTCTTCAGGAGTCCGAGGGAGATGGATAACCTGATGGCGAATAGCCACCACCTCCTCTGTGACCTTGTGGACGATGCAGTGAACAGTGGAGCGAGGAATAGCAAACACTCTGGAAACAACTCTGTAGGATGCTCCACTTGCCAGCCAGAAAAGAAACACAAGGACCTCAATAGTGGCACCCCAACCATGTGGCCGATCCTGGTTAAGGAGGTTCAGCAGCTCTTTCAGAGACTCCCTGCTCAGACGAAAATCAGGCCTAGTGTCCTCATTATTAAAAAACCTGTCCAGGACTGGGACACTCAGGTTAATTCTGCAGTACTGTGGTCTCGCCTGGTGAAGGAAAATAAGGAAAATGTTTTATTTTTGTCATTGTTATGAATGTTGCTCTTGTTCTTTAAAAAAAAAACGTGTCAAAACTTTATTTTGATTATCATACTTAAGTAAAATTCACTGGTTAACTGATAAAAGATAAAAGAGCGAATAAAATCACTTCTACATCGGAGTTTTATTTACCTAGTAAACAGATTTCAAATACACACATAAACGATGGGGGAAAAAACTGAAGACATGTATTTTCACTGTACCTGAACTCGGTTATCTCTTAGTCGGAGATAAATCAGTCGTCTGCGACGGCTGATTTGTTGTAACTCTTCGATTAACAAAAATAAGAGAAAAATACAGAGAGTTTCAACGATATCCATTATTTCACCGAGGGGGAGAAAGTGGTAAGGGCGGGAACAGCTGGTGACGCAAATGTGAAGGCTAGACCGTCCCATTTCACAAGCCTCGCACTTCCGACCTTCTCGGTCTTCGAAGGACCCGGCCCACGTAGACCGCGAAGGCCGGGTCCTCCGAAGGATGCAGCCGACGTTTTGGGACACAGCTGTAGGCTGCTGGGGATTCCCATGATGCACTGGGTGTTTCTTCTTCACTCACTGAATGCATCGAATCATATCTGTTATTAATCTCTGTCTCTCTTCCACAGCATGTCTTTATCCTGTCTTCCTTCTCTCACCCCAACCAATCACAGCAGATGGCCCCGCCCCTCCCTGAGCCTGGTTCTGTCGGAGGTTTCTTCCTGTTAAAAGGGAGTTTTTCCTTTCCACTGTCGCCAAAGTGCTTGCTCATAGGGGGTCATATGATTTTTGGGTTTGTCTGTTTTCTCTGTATTATTGTAGCATCTTTACCACACAATAATATAAAAGCGCCTTGAGGTCAATGTTGTTGTGATTATACAAATAAAATTCCATCTTAAAAATGGTCCACAAAAACAAAAATCCGAACATATCTGTGTGTCCGTGTTTCCTCTGCGCGGTCCTCTATGACCTGTGTGGCTCGACTCTGAGCTGCTGAGCTGATTTCTATCTGCTGTGAGTGAGCTGGGAGAGACTCAAGGAGTGAAAAATGATGAAGAACGTGTCCTCTTCATCAAGGTCCTCCCTCGCTCTGCTGTTTGAAGTCTGCCATGTGATGAGCTGCCGTCTGAGCCTCGGGCTGCTTTGATGTGTCCCTCTGCAGCGACTCCAGTCTGTCACAGAGAGCTGAAGGAAGCAACTTGACTGAAATATGAGAGGAAACGGGACGGATCTATTCAGAGAAAGACTCCTCCTCATCGTGATGCAATCGATACATGCTTCAGATTATTCTGACACAGAGAAAACATCTGGTTCTCGGGATGGTTATTTACCAAGATTTCAGTTTCATTTTAAGAACAAAATATATCGACGTCTGAGCGCTAGCTTTGACTCAGAACTCCTCCAGACCCTGATCTGAGTTCAGCCTGGGAAAGCTTGTTCTGCGGAGAACCCAGCACAGGAGAACAGAGGTAAAACAGGAAATCCATGGCCTGCACGTTCATTCAGGTGAGCAGCGTGGCCAACAAACCAGGTGAGGAGCAACACCTGTGAAACAGTTCAGAGGTCAAACATGAGCAGTGAAGACCAAGAGGGGCATGGATGGAAAGTTTGAGACAGAACGAGAGGAACGTGGCGCATTGGTGGTAGATAAAACAAAGGAGCCTCATTGGCTGATCAGGCACAGGTGATTTGAGTGTGGGCGGGGCATACAATTCCAAGCACTCAAATAAAATCTGCATTTCCGCTCTGATTTATTTCTTGGTAAAATCCAACGGTTTCTCTAACAGCTCGAGCACAGATGCTCCTGCCAGCCCACAGTCTGCTGGTAAGTGTCAGATAGGGGGCGCTGTCTCCACTCCTTCAGCCTGCACGTGGCTTTGCCGCCGCATTCCATGAACAGACTCATACCAGCAAACATGAACATGGAAACTCTTTGGTCTTGGACTGAACTGCAGAGAGTCCGTCTGAGCTCCTCGTCCTCCTTTATGTTCCTGTTCCTGACCACCGTCCGTCCCGAGGTGTACGACGAGGAGGACAAAAGGTTTCACTTTAACAGCATCGCTGCTTTCTCCTCGAAGTAAACACGCCTGCTTTTATGGAGACATGTGGGCGTGGCTATATGGAGACTGGATAAATGGCCTGATTTCTGATTAGCTGACATACTCCAACACACGAGTCAGCGTCTCAGCCTGCAGAGCTCAGACTGGACCCTGAGTGGGACTGGAGAAGGTTAAAGTTTCATGATTTCTACAAAGTTGATTAAAGCCAGCGTGTGCTGGTGAGCTTCTTCAGAGTCATCTCAGGACATTAAACAGTGGCTGAGACAGAATGGCTGCTGACAGCTGTAATTACGCCTTCACTCAGGATGAAATTGCAGGGTAACACGTTCATGCTGTGTTTGGAGATCACTCCATCAGTCGCCTTTCCTGCTCTAATCTTCAGATTACAGTGTGACAGAGGGCTGCTTACATTTAGCTTTAATTGGTTTTTGAGGAGAAGTGTCTGCAGAGGCTCACGATCCGTCCATCAGACCACTCTGAAGTGGTGAAAACGCCTCCCGTCCATCATCCTCAGAGACAGCAGAGGATGCTGCCACACTGTGATGACCCGCCGTCAGGGGAGCGGACTTTAGGATTCACAGAAGGATGAAGGTTTATCGTGGTACAGACAACACAGAGGAGACGGTGCTCCCAGCTCAGCAATTTACAGCTGCAGGGTCACAGCTGACTTCTTAATCCACAGATTGTGTAGCTGCTGGGTCTGCAGTGCCTGAACAGACCCAGCAACTCATCCATCTAACGTCTCCCAGTCAGCAAACCATCGGTGAGCCTTCGTGTCGTCGCTCTGCACTGATCGGCGGTGACTCTGATGAGACACAAACCCGTCTGCACTGCCTCACAATGAAAATCACACATAAGCAGAGCTCTTTATGTTGACGGCTGTCTCTGACAGAGAGGACAGAATGACTTCGGGGCCCTTGGCATGAAGACAGGTGCAGTCAGAGATAATGTATGGAGCATGAGTTAGGACAGAAATGAGTGTCCTTGAGTGAGACGGTCATAAACGGCCCCACAGCTGACCCCTGACCTGCCTGTGTGCTAATCAATAACTAAATTCTACACATATACAGATAAGCAGTGGAACATGAGGCAGGTTGTTCCCTACAGAAGAGAAACTATTCATCCAGACTAAGTATTTCAAACATTAAACCTCAGAGTACACAGCAGAACCAGGTGACCTTGTGCAATGTTTATGTTTTATAACTTTCTCAGATGTGATGAATTATTTAAAGATTTAATTCAAACATTGATGAATTGACTCATTGATTTATACTTGAAAAGATTCTTGACTCTCATTTGAACCCTGGTAACAGCTGATTGATCAGCAGCTGTGTGCTTTCAGGGGGGCTGAGGACGTCTTTGTTATCCCCAGGGAGCGATTTATTGTACAGTTAGCAAAACCACCAAACAACCACCAAGTAAAATGTCATAAACAGACAAAAACAAACAGAGGTAGAGGGGGAAGACATTATAATCAAATGAGCAGCTTATACAGTGTGTGTGCGTTATAATGAGTGAGGACTGAAAAACACTGACATGTATGATAGTCAAAGAACAGATAGCAGACAGCACTTTGTGATAATGGGAACAAAAAACTCCCATTAACAGGAACAGACCTCTGGAAGAACCGTGCTGAGGGAGCTGCAGCCATCAGCCGTTTGTTCAACATTGAAGGACATCACAGTGTTACTGGAGGCCAAGGTAATGCCATCCAGAGTAAGAATCTGCTTAGATACCATATTTCTAAGATTTTCAGGGCCGAGTACAATAACCTCAGTTTGATCTGCATTAAGAAGCAGAAAGTTAGCGGCCATCGTTAATGTTGAAGGAATGTTTGGCTCAGCAGAGCGCTGACTGTTTCTCAGCCTGGCTGCAGTGCTGAAGAGAAACTTCGGGTTGTTCTGATTTTCTTCACTCAGTGATGAAGAGTAAGATGTTCATCCTGGGACTTCAGCACTGCAACGGTGCTTTACTCCTTACAGGGATGTATCTGTGTGGTATGCAGCAAACCTAACATCTAACAGCAGGTTACGTTCCAGATTAAAGATCAGCAGTGAAGTCTTTGCGTGGCAACAGTAGGAGGGCCTGGAGTTTTCCAGTACTGCTTATTGTCTTTGTATTTCCCTGGTAGTCAGTCAGCTTTGTTGTTTGATTTTTGAAATATGTCTGTGAAGGTTCTCAGTCATCCAGGTCATCGTAGTCAAAGGAGTTTGCAAAGAAAATTTTGAAATAGATTTTTTTATATATATATATTAATTTTACAACAGATTTATTGTTCCTTAAGTATTTATATACAACCCCAAAATAGAGCATCTGTTTGCACTTGCTGACCTCACATCGAAATTTGCATGTAGACAAATTTTATTTTATTTTATTTTTTTAAACAGCACTGAGGCTACAGCTGAGAGAATGAACACTAAAGGTGTCTCTTAATGATTCATTTAATGAAATAATAATTATAATCCATCAGATTCTCCTGTCTTAATGACAGAGGGCTGATATTGATCAGTCTGTCACCTCTGGCTGGCTTCTTCCCAGGTTTCAGTCTCACTTTTAGTAACATAAGAATAAGATAGTAATAACATAAGAAGAATAATCTGATGTGCAGCAACTTTTTCTTCTCACATGTCTGGTTTATCTGGAGCAGCTGTGCTTTCACTCATTTCATATTTTTCATTCTTTTGATTCTTCTTTGGTAAATCAGCCGCTCGGCTGCAGGTACGAGCCCCTCACCTCATCCTCTGCTTGAAACAAGCTGTTTTAGCTCCTCCCCTTTAAGTCAACATGAAGCTCATTGGTGATCATGTTTTTGGTCTATGGCTGGAAACGGCATAGAGAGGAATAAAAAGGTGCGATCAGTTTGTGTTGATTGGAGATGTATTGATCAGAGCCTGCGTTAGCTGGGTTTTCATGCTCAAACACAAACACTGATTGGACGGTTCTACAGAGGACATTTTTCAGAGTGAGGCGCTCCATTTCATAAATGAGAGCCCCGCAGAGAGAGAGATATTACTGCACTGGGTCCTCATCACAAACCCCAGCGTGGCTTATTATTTTTAAAAACAGGGCAGCGATCCTGGGAAGATGAGTTATTACTGAGGCATCGTTTAAAACCAGTTCTATTGCATTTTTACACCAACTATCAGTCTGACAATTAGAGGGTGCAGTGAAGACCATCTGTCATGTAACGTCTGAGTCAGAACAATAAGTGGCGATAAAGATGGGTGCATTAGTCATGAACCACATGTGCATTACATTTGACTGTTTCCCTGCCGAGGACAGTAAATGGTCCTGACGTAGGCCTACCTGACAACAGCGTGACCATCAGCGGAAACCTCAGACGCTCCAGCAAAATAATCATAATGATCATAATTATTATTATATGGTGGCTCTCAGGTGTGTACATACTTACCTGCACACACTCCCAGCAGCAACGGGCTTCTGATGAGATGGTGGTCGGTGTCCTGTGGAGTCTCCTCCCTTAACTGGAAGAGGACATCTGTGGACGGCCTGTGACTCTGGTCAGCATACCTTCTCAGAGGTCATCAATCGATCAGTGGGATCAATGCAAAGCTTCATCGTCCACGACCACGTGAGGTCGGGCTTTGTCCTGCAGCAGGAGGACCCCACGGCTGGCTAAGGTGGAGGTCCAAGGAGATACTGCTCTTTCACACCTGTGCCATGTGCTCCATGTGAACCCGTGAGGGGTGGAGAGGGGGGCCTGCCAGTGCTGATGCCCCCGGCTCGGGCCCGCTGTGCTGCAGCCTCATGCTGAAGAGCTGGAGAGCATCGCAGGGCTGCTTCCACCAGGACATGAATCCCTTACAGCGAGCTTGTTATCATCACTTCGTTTGTTTTCCCCACTCGCTCACTCAGCTCGACAGCATTGTGGCCTCGTTCACCGGCTCTGATAACCTGGCCTGTGCTAAAACAAGCTGCTTACTGTGAAGCAGAATCAGCAGCACTGCTGAGGAGACGCCTTTCCATGGAAGCACCAAAGCACTGCCAACAACACCAAACTGGTTATTATGGAGGACAGTCTTTAACGCTTTCACTGCCTGGCTGGAGCCGCCCTGCAGTCTGAGACTCAAACACACCTGTAAAACACACGGATCCACCTGAGCGCACAGATGTTCCAGCTGTGACCCGGAATGCTGGAAAAAAGGAACGATAGTTTTTTCACAACTCTGAAAGAATATTTTAAAATGTGGATAAAAAGCTTTGCATGCAGCAGCTGACTGATGAGCTTCAGGTTTGGGTCCTGCTGTGAGAGTAGCCTGAGCCAACACTGCCATCTACAGGAACACGGCTGCACTGCACCCTGCAGAATGAAGCGTGTGGATCAGCCCTGTGTCATCTCTGCAACGCATTATCAGATTTGTTTTGATCAGGCATCATTGCATTAAAGATGCAGTAATTAACATGAACTCTAAAAAACACATTCAGATAAAGCTCTGAATGTGTTTTGTTTGTTTCCACTCATCTGTGAGAAGAAGCCAGAAATCAGTAAATAAACGAGTGCATGAAACAGGCTGTGTCCTGCTCCAGCCTCTTTAACGGTTTCCTGCAGTGGACTTTGTAAAATCACTGCAGACGTTCAGGTGGTTCACTGACCAATGAGCCACAGCATTTATGATTAGTGGAGTGATAAGTGTGCTGATTGGATGATTTAAACTGATTAGAGACTGGAACATGATTTTAGGCTGTATTGATAAAAGTCAGCTGCTCTCCAATCTTTCCTGAAATGTTCCAAACTGAAACGTTTTCAGAGAAACTTGTTGGTGATGCGTATCTGCAGGTTTGGGTTTTATTACGTCTGTGATTTGTTTTAATAACAAACTCGTGAAAAATGATTTTACATAACTTTAATGATTTTCAATGATTTGAAGCAGGTTGGAAAATTCAGAAGGAACCAGACGCCTTTAAATTCCTCCTTCTCCTCTTCATCGCCTCGTAGCCTCTCAGCAGAGCAGTGAAGACGCCGGCGACCGCCGCACTGACGCCCATCTGTGACCAAAGCAGCAGCTAAACTTTGATAAAAGAAGCGTTAAATGAACGTGTTCCAAACCAAACGTACCGCAAGGAGAGCAAAGGGTAAGATCTTCCTCTGCTCCTCCTCCTCCTCGGTCTGGTTCTTCTCGCCTTCATCCCAAAGGGCCAGGGAGCTGTCGTAGTCCAGGCTGAGGACCCCGACGGCCAGAACACGGATGCCCCAGTAAGCCCGTTTGACCCTGCGGTAGGCGGCGTCCTGCACGTCACAGCGGTACGTCCCTGAGGACAATGGGAGGAGTCGGTCTGATTCGAGTTTCACTCTCACAAATATTTTCCTTTAGTGTCAGCGTCACCACAGAAGAAGAGCTTTTACAGGTTAGTGACCCACAAATAAAGACGGTGTATCCCAGCAGAATCACGTCACTCCTTCAATCTGGGTCTGACTGAGCACATGCAGAGGTGCGCTCACCTGCATCCTCCTCTCTGACGGGGTCCAGAACCACTCGGTCCAGCTCGGGAGCGTCCCAGTGGGCGAACAGAGCGTCGTCAGTGCTGATGATCCCTCGGGCATAACGCCACGACACCCTGAGCCGTAAAAGAAGCCGACAGAGTCAGACTGAAGATCAGAATGAAATAAACATGAAATCTAAAGCTGAAGGACACGATGAGGGCCCGCCTTCAGGCAGGAGGTTAGTTCTGTTGTCTCATTGTCCAAACGTCCCGTCTGGTCCAGCCAACCCAAAGGTTGGTTTAAAAACCAAACTGAGACCTCCTCCTCACCTCCAGGAGAACCTCCCAGTGGCCTCCATCACATCTCCCACACAGTCGACCTCCACCCTCAGTCCGGATGTGACTGTCATGGTTTGGAGTCCACACTGCCACGTGTCCATGCACTGCACCGCCCGGACGCGGCACTTCTCCGTCACCTGCAGGTCAAACACAGATGGTAACTACCTCCTCCTCCTCCACCTCCTCTTCCTGTGTTCAGCAGCATCACGTCTGTACCTCTGCTTCACCGCCGCTCGGCAGCTTCTCCTCCATCGCTGCCTTGCTGTCATTTAGGAGGCACAGAGTCTGAGTCCGGAGGCCCAGCCCACAGGTGGCGCTGCAGGGGGAGCTCTCAGTGATGACCTCCACCGGGACATTCTGCACCTCCTCTTCCAGCTGCTCCACCTGCTGCGACTCAGCTGAGGTCAGAAGGCGGAGGAAGAGGCAGACAGAGAGGAGGAAGAGGCGCTGAAGCCCAACGCTCTGCATCCTGAGGTTTGATTGGAAATCTGCAGAGAAGAAGAAACTGTTTGTCTTCATTTTATGATGAAGCCACGACTTTTACTTTGAATCCTAACAGGAAGTTTGGTCACGATTTGTACAGTGGCTCAGAGAATCCAGCGTGGATCACGTGCCAGAAATCACGCCATCATACTAACGCGTGCTGATTGGTCGGGTTTAGGACAGGAAGTTCTCCCTGGATGGCGCCTGTACCTCCAGCAGATGATAGGAGCGAAGTTAAAGCTCAGCAGAAGCTTCGTGGTGGTTGGAGGTGATGCTGTCCTGATGATCCTGATAGAAGAAAAAGAAGCACACGCTTACAGTGACTCAGTTTCACTAAGATAAATGAAAAACGTGGGAGCTCGCTGCCAGGCTGCCACGTAACTATAAAACAACGTTTTTGCGACTCGTAGCTTCCTTTAGCTCAGAATCAGAATCGTGTTTATTGGCCAAGTATATGTGCAGACACATACAAGGAATTTGGTTCCGGTAGATGGTGGCTCTCAAGCACAGCAATGTAAATCACACACACACACACACACACACACACACACACACGTGTCTATATATACATTACACATACATACACAAAGCTGTGTAAACCAACTATAAATAACTAATCTAAACTTATATACATAAAATACAGAAATGAAATGAGGTGGAATGAAAACTACAGAATGTACATAAGGGGCAGGTGCAGTCTGGCAGTGGGAGCAGTGTGACAGGTCAACTGTTTAGGAGGGAGATGGCGAGGGGAAAGAAACTGTTCCTGTGTCGGGTGGTCCTGGTCTGCAGGCTTCTGTACCGTCTGCCAGAGGGCAGCAGGTCAAAAAGTCTGTGTCCAGGGTGTGAGGGGTCTGTGATGATTCCTGCCTGTTTCCTGGTTCTTGAGAGGTACAGGTCCTGGATGGAGGGCAGGGGGGCGCCGATGATCCTTTCTGCTGCCCGTACAGTCCGCTGCAGTCTGCACCTGTCCTGTTTAGTGGCTGCACCATACCAGACTGTGATGGAGGAGCACAGGACAGACTCAATGACTGCAGTGTAGAACTGGATCAGCAGCTCCTGTGGAAGACTGTACTTCCCCAGTTGTCTCAGGAAGTACATCCTCTGCTGGGTCTTTTTGAGGATGGAGTTGATGTTGGTCTCCCACTTCAGGTCCTGGGAGATGGTGGTACCCAGGAACTTGGAGATCTCCACAGTCGACACAGGGCTGTCTGATATGGTGAGGGGGGGCAGAGTTGAGGGATGTCTCCTGAAGTCCACTGTCATCTCTACAGTTTTAGGAGTGTTCAGCTCCAGATTGTGCTGACTGCACCAGAGTACCAGCCGCTCAACTTCCTGCCAGTATACAGACTCATCACCATCCTGAATGAGGCCAATGACGGTGGTGTCATCTGCAAACTTTAGGAGTTTAACAGCCGAGTTCTTGGAGGTGCAGTCATTAGTGTAGAGGGAGAACAGTAGTGGTGAGAGGACACATCCTTGAGGGGCACCAATACTGAGGGACCGAGAGATCTTAGCTTGTGGCTAAGATCAGCTTTCCTCGTCTAATTTCACTGCTCATCATTATTTTCTCTTTTTCATGAATATTTCATGACTCATATTTGATTATTTCCTGATTTTAGTCTCAGTTTGATGAGCTGATTTTGGAAAGTGAAACACTGACACGTCTGTCGGACGGTGTCGCAGCTCTATCACCAGCAGACAGAAAGCTTTAGACTGGATAAACAGGTGAACTCACCTGCTCGGTGAAGCTCAGTATATCACCAACAGCACTTATATTCAAATGTAAAGTTGTCGTGACGACCACAGCTCCAGGGTGGAGACGTTCAGTGGGCTCAGGAATATTTTGTACCTGTAAATCAGACGTGTAGGTGTGAACCTGGTAACCGTGGAAACCAACATATCTGAACATTGTATGTTTGTGCATCTGTAACCCCTACAGACATGGTTACTGGTACTTTTTTTCGCCTTATATCATTATTTCCAATGGCCCTTGAACACACCGTGATTTTTCGTAGTCCCGTGAATGCAACATAAGCA
Organism: Oreochromis niloticus; assembly: GCF_001858045.2. Taxonomy (NCBI): domain Eukaryota; kingdom Metazoa; phylum Chordata; class Actinopteri; order Cichliformes; family Cichlidae; genus Oreochromis; species Oreochromis niloticus. The sequence continues at coordinate 643,718 of NC_031984.2, forward strand.
CAGCGAGGCTATCCATGTAAAACAAATGTTATAGTATGTTATAGTATAATGGAAGAAATATAGTGTTCTTTTAATAAGTTGTGTACTTTTTAGAGCCATTTATGTGTTTTGCTCTCGACCAAACCTGATGGTGCGTGTGTGTGTGTGTGTGTGTGTGTGTGTGCGTTATTAAGTAACGCGTTACAGTAACTACGTTATTATTGTGGTAACGAGCACGGTAACTAGTTATTATGCCAAAACCAGGAACGCGTTACTCGTTACTGGGATTTAGATAGGCTCGTTACTCGTTACTTCGTGTGGTGGCTATCGCGGAGCTTCCACAGATTCAATAACATTAGCAAGTGGTGGAGGCCAGCAGGTGGATGAAGGAAAAGGGAGGCAAGAGGAGAGACCCGAAGCGGCCGCCGGTCCGCGTGTCAGGTGAACTGAACTTCAGGTAAGAAGTTATGACCTGCAGTCTATCTGGGTCAGATATAAACCAAGTTTAGGTGGAGTTTATTTTCGGTATGCTGACATTTTCGTACTGCGTGCTAGCTAGCATGACGGAGTTTCTATACAGCTGGGTGGGTGCTATGTTACTGATGTTGAACTTTATTTTGTTCATACGGTTAATTATTAGAGTTGCCAACCGTCCCGTAAAAAACAGAATCGTCTGGTATTCAGAGAAAATATGACGCGTTTCGTACTGAGGTGAAAAGGAACACAGTTTGTCCCGGACTTCAGCTACAATGAAAAAGACACAAAGCTGAAGCTGCACAGCTGCCTCTTCTTCTCTCATTCTCTCCTGTTTCTACTTCAATCAGAAACTGATCAATGATCAGCTGATCGGCTTTTCTCTCTTGTTTATTTATGGCCCACTTTGCGCCAGAAAGAGGAAACCAGCGGATGGCCTGTATTTGTATAGCGCTTTACTAGTCCCTAAGGACCCCAAAGCGCTTTACACATCCAGTCATCCACCCATTCACACACTGGTGATGGCAGCTACGTTGTAGCCACAGCCACCCTGGGGCGCACTGACAGAGGCAAGGCTGCCGGACACTGGCGCCACCGGGCCCTCTGACCACCACCGGGTGGCAACGGGTGAAGTGTCTTGCCCAAGGACACAACGACCGAGACTGTCCGAGCCGGGACTCGAACCGGCAACCTTCCGATTACAAGGCGAGCTCCCAACTCTTGAGCCACGATCGCCCTGTTGTCGCGTTAAACAACAGCAGCACGTTTAAGCTTGATCAGCTGTTGTTAGAATTTATTTAATATTAATTTCTAGTATCAGCTGATGTTTGCTGGAGCCACAGCTGTAAAGCTGCTGGTCATGATGTCGGTTTGGTTATCTGGTGAGAGGGAAACATGAAGATGAAACCAGGAGATGTCCTTACTGAATCATCAGAGCTGAACAGGTGATGGAGAAACAGGTTTACCTTTTAGGTGACATGAATGAGTTGAAGGGAAGTTATGAACTGTTTCTGAGAGACAAATAACACCAGGATCCTTTTCTACGTAGCTGACAGCTGGTAACTGTGCAGGGGCGGGTCTAGCAAAGTTTTGCCAGGGGGGCAGGTAGGGCATTAACAGGGAAAGGGGGGGACAAAGAAATACTTTTCTTTATTATTCTCATTTAAAATGTCTCGCTTTTAATAAGTAATTATCTGAGTCTTACAACAAACAATTGATAGATTGATACATATATACCATCAGAACAGTGTACATCACTGTCACAACAGTGTTTATTTTCATTCAAAGGCTTTATGATTTTTCCTATAATGGTGGGCCGGTCTCTAGTCAAAATGCCCGGGACGATTTTTTTGTCCCAGTCCAGCTCTGTATGCAGCTCATCTGCAGTCTGGTGTTACCTACATCTTCCTATTCAGAAGGCAGAATTTCCAAGTTCTGAGTACAATCAAAAGCACCACGACTGCAGTTTTTGTGTTGGATGTAAAAAGCAGGCTAGAATCATGGCGGCGGTCAACGACGGTCCAGGCGTGGGATTTCTCTCGTGGAAATATGCACATTATTTTTTCCTTTCTATTGGTAGGTGGCACAGTGCACTTGTGGCAAGTAAGCAAGCTAGAAGACTGGCAGTCTGGCTGGGTATCCAGTTACAGAAGCAACACATTAACAGGAGAATTCTGAGTAAAACCAAAGTTACTTTCCCTAGTAACTAGTTACTCTGAAAGTAACAAGTATCTTGAAGTAACTGAGTTACTTTTGATAGAAGTAACTAGTAATGTAACTAAGTTACTAATTTAAAGTAACTTACCCAACACTGGTAATGAAGCACTTTCACAAATGCACCAAAATAATGCAATTCACCTTTCTTTCAGTCGTACATGTTACTCGGTGCCTTTTATGCACTGTGTCATTTCAGTTATGGGTTAATTCATGTAAATAAGTTACTTAAAACTAATTAAGTTACAAACATTTCATAATTTGATTACACATGCCTTGAAAAGGGGTGTATAAATGTATTTGATTGTAATGCTGTAAAGCAATACAAACTGAATTCATAGAAACAGAAACGATGTTAAAACAACAGTGTCCTTGATTTTGAACACTCGTTTTATTCAGAAACGGTTTTGTTCATTGCTCTGTATGTGCAGGCTGTTTTTTTTGTGAACCTGAAGTTGGTTCTGGATACGGATGGCGAGCAGCGTGGCCAGCTGTTACCCATAGATGAAACTGTGTGTGTTTGTAAAACATATTGACACACATTAAACATTTATTTGTGAAGCTCAGGTTACAGATACAAAACAAAAGACTACGAGTGAAACTGTGTGCTCGTGTCGCCCTCGCTGTGTGTCAGTTTCAACTTGAAAGTACAAATTTTGACCCGATTTTTCTTCCTTTCACCTGATTGGTCAGTGTCATGTCATGTAACAATCCAATCAGAGAACAGATGGTTTGGTTGCGCTTCACTGAGCTTCAGGTCCTGGAAGGGTAACAGAGTTTAAAGCTGGATGAGCAGACACAGAAACAAACGTGTCCAAAACTGCGTCAGGTGTGAATGCGAGGGACTAAAGATGTGGGTGGAGTTCCCACACAAGCTTCGGTGTGAGCTCTGTGTCAGCGCGCCATCGTCACGTGGTCAGCCTTCAGGTAGCACCAAGATCATTACTAGTCAATAAATGTATTGATCCACAGCAGTGTTTACACCACGGCCTGCTGTGTGACCACAGAGACGCTGCTACATTGTTTGCTAACAGCAGACATTCGGATTCTACTTTTGATTTTGACCCAGGTGTCGTCCACGTATCTGTACCTGCATCCAGGTGCTGTCCCTTTGAAAGAGCCACAAGCCTTATTTTCCACCCCCTCCATGTAAAGGTTGGCTCCAATCGGCTCACGGGCACACCCATGTTTGTGTCTGTAGAAACCCTGGTTGTACTTAAATATGTGGAGGTGAGGCAGAGGTGTAACAGTGTGCAGGTCTGATCGGGGTGGAGCTTCTGTTTTCTAAGCAGGGGTCTTGTTGTAGTCGCTTTCTGACCGTCTCCACTGCTTCAGTATGTTAGTGAAGCATGAGACCACAGCACTGTGGGTTCATCTGGATCCAGGGGGAGTCTCTGGGCCGGTGAAGTGGGTGGAGTTTTTGATGTGGTGGGTGTGGTGCCCATGATGGTGGCTGAGTGTTTGTGGGACTCCTCTGAGTGTCGGTGCCAGATGATGGCAGAGTGAACTGGTTTGTAAAGCTCGGAGGAGACGTCAGGTTGGATTGTTTCTGCTTACACACACTGACGCGTCTGCTTCCTGTTTATTCAGTCACTGCAGTACTGATGCATTAATAACACGTTACACAAGGTAAACAAAACATATGCTAAAAACATGAAGTATCAGGTTGTAATCTTGTTGGTATTATTAATAGTAAATAGATCACTAGTTGAACATGTTGTGGTTCTACATGTTCTGATAAACTCAGCAGCATTAATAACAGATAATATGACAGTGCTGTCCATAATAACACAAATGTAACTTTCTAATCATGTGTAACGTCTAATAAATGACAAAAACAGAGTAAAGTGGTGATTGTTGGATTTTCTTTGTTCTCTGAAGTCATTTTATGTCATTTTGTACCTTTAGAAAAGCGGAGCACTCGATAATGTTTCAAAGACTCTTTGTGGGCGCGCTGCTGTCTGTTTGAGCTGTTTGGGGAAATGCACTGAGCTGTAGTTTGTCACTGTGACCACTAGATGTCGCCACATGACAGCCACAGACTCCAGCTTGAAAGGCACACAGACAAAGAGAGCACATCAGCTGTGATGTTCGCATGTCTGCAGTTGGAGAAGGTGGAGTCAGTCAGCTCAGGCAGGTTTACTGCAGCTGAACTCCTGATTCTGTTTTTCTACAACTAATCACGGTGAAGCTGAATAAAGCAGCAGAGTCGGGTCTGCCGGTGTACCTGCAGCCTTTACAAAGGGTGGGAGGAGCTTAGCTCAGCGCAGCATTGTGTTTGTGCCCGGTTTGAGGAAAATGAAGCCCAGCCAGAGATCACACCAGACAAAGAAGATAAATGAATCATCAGAGCGACTGCTGAGATTCTGCTGATGGCCTTCAGGGAAAAAGCTGTGACCCGCCCACCTGTGCCACGCCCTCCAGGTCAACTGTGAGTGCTGAGAGACCCGAACCCAGGTTTAACCAGACCTGTCAGAGGTGGAGAGTCATCCTGCTGGGAGGAGTCAGAGATCTCCTGCAGAGACAAGAACACACAGTTAATCAGTTGGTGTTAACTTACTTCAGAAGTCACTCCAGTTCTGTCACATGCTGGATCCCTGCTGATCGTGTGAGCACACCTGGTACACGTGGTGTTAAGTGTCTGTGTGTGCCACTGCTTTCACATAACAACACAAACTGAGGGTGCTCTCCTCCTGCCTGGTGTTTGGTACTCAGGGGCCAATACTGGGAACAGGAAGTCTGCACAGAGGGTCACTAACCCCACCCAAAACTTCACCGGCTGCCCTCTGACACCCCCGGAGGCCATCACCAGATCCTCCTGTCTCAGGTAAACCAGGCACCCCACCCACCACCTGTCTGACCCGCTGCCCTCAGGTCAGTCAGGTCACTAACAGCATCACCCCCCCTCTTCTCCGCGTCGACCCACAGCTCGGCTGTTTTGTGGGAGCTGATGGTGTGAAGACCTGAAACACACTCAGTTTTACAGAGCTGCACATCATTCAGCTGAACACCTGCTGGAAGGATCAGAGCCTTCAAAGAATTACACCTGAAACTCTAACCAACCCTAACCCTGAACAGGTCACATACAGCATCCGTTACAGATGAAAACATCTGTAGCTAAAAAAGCAGAAACCCTGCCACACCACAGACAGTCTGAGCGTTTTAAACACAAAACGTTAAAGACTCCCTGTGTTCAAACTGCTGCTGCTGCTGGGATAAAGACAAAGGCAGGCCTGGTGAGAAGAGCAGCTGTTTTTAAATCGTGAGTGACACCGGCAAAAGGATCAAGACACGGAAACACACTGACGGAGTCACAGAGGTGAGTCTGCTTCATGACAACTGAAGCACCCACCAATAACTGTCAAACTCGACTCCACAAGGCCCAGAGCGAAGAAGATGAAGAGGAGATGCAGCAGGATGAGGGCAGAGGAGGAAGAACCACAGAGTAAAAGCAGGTAAACTCTGCCTGCATCACAAAGATGATGGTGGGGACAGTGAAGTCTTTATGAAGGTGAAGCCTCCATGAAAATGTCCTCATGGTTCACGTTTACTCTGCAGCTTTGAAGCTTTGGTTACGATGCACAGCCTGATTTCTCTGTTGTTTCTCTATCAGTGAAACTTGTAACATTTCTCACTCGATGCTCTGCTCTTTTGTGTGATGGAGATTTCACATCTGTATTTTGAAATGCAGCAGCCTGTGTAGTCTTCCTTGACAGTAATTTGCTGACGACACCACCGTCATAGGACTGATCGACAACAACGATGATTCAGCCTACAGAGAGGAGGTTCAGCATCTGAAGCAATGGTGTGACGACAACAACCTGCATCTGAACACAGCCAAGACCAAGGAGATGGTAATCGGCTCCAGGAGAACAAAGCGATCTGAGCACTCTACCCTCTACATTGATGGGGAGGAGGTAGAAAGGGTAGAAAGCTGTAAGTTCCTCGGAGTCCACATCTCGGCCGACCTTACCTGGTCCACAAACATCTCCCACCAGGTAAGGAAAGCACAACAAAGGCTGTACTTTCTCAGGAAACTGCTAGTAAACGTCTACCGCTCCACCATCGAGAGCCTTCTGAGTTACTGCTGCACCGTGGAGGACAAGAGGAAACTGCAGCGGGTGGTGAGGGCAGCGGAGCGGGCAATCGGCACTTCACTAACCCCCCTCAGAGACATTTATACTGACAGACTTCAGCAGAAAGCCAGCATCATCATCAAGGACTCCTCACACCCTGGACACTCCCCCCCCCCCCCTCTGGTAAACTCTACAGGTCCATCAGGTCAAAGACAAACAGAATCAACAGAAGTTTTTACCCACAGGCTGTCAAACATGCCCTACCTCCTCCCTGATTGGAGGATAACTGCAGTCATAGACATTACATTTTATTTATACATCATATTTCTATTTATACTATAATGCAACCAACATTCCTACCTCTGTAAACTGTGTTTATTATAACATTATTTATTTACCTGTTGTTTCTGATCTTTGGTAAACGGTCTGGTTCTTATATGAATTAGAATTCAACTTTATTGTCATTGCACATGCACAGGTACAGGGCAACGAAATGCAGTTTGCATCCATCCAGAAGTGCTTTAGCCGCGATATAGATATATTACAATATAAATTAGCAATAATAGAGATGTGTAATTATATTACAGAAATGGGTCTATTATGGTATGTTATAATGTACACAGTGTGAAGTATGTTATGAATATTCTATAATTATAAGTATGTACAGGCTGTAGTGAGTACAAGCTATGTACAGGCTATGAACAGGATATAAATATGAAATAAAAACTATACAGAAATCTGAGATATACAGTTATACAGAAATGTGAACTATGTAAGTTATAAACAGTTGTGGGATTAAAAATTATCGTATGTACAGAATGATTATCTACACAGAACTATACAGTAGTGCAGTTAAGATAAGTGAGATATGTGGATAATTGTGATAGTGATAAAGTGCTAGTGGTTGTGGGTGTGTGTATGTTCAGTCCATGAGTTTAACGTGGGTCAGATGTCAGGAGGCAGAGTTCAGGAGTCTGACAGCTGTGGGGAAGAAGCTGTTCTGGTACCTGGTGGTCTTAGTCCGGAGGCTCCTGTAGCGCCTCCCAGAGGGCAGGAGGGTGAAGAGTCCATGTGATGGGTGACTGGGGTCTCTGATGATTTTCCCAGCCCTTTTCAGACACCACTTCCTGTAGATGTCCTTTATGGCAGGAAGTGGTGCTCCGGCGATGCGCTGGGCAGTTTTCACGACCCTCTGCAACGCCTTCCGGTCCGAGGCAGAGCAGCTCCCGTACCAGACTGTTATACAGTTGGTCAGGATGCTCTCGATGGTGCAGCGATAGAAGTTCACCAGGATGTCTGAGGACAGGTGGTTCTTCCTCAGAGTCCTCAAGAAGAAGAGGCGCTGGTGAGCCTTCTTGACCAGCTTGGAGCAGTTGGTCGTCCAGATGAGATCCTCGGAGATGTGGACTCCCAGGAACTTGAAGCTGCTCACACGCTCCACAGCCGTCCCCTTAATGTGGATGGGTGGATGTGGGTCAGCATTCCTCCTGTAGTCCACGATGAGCTCCTTAGTCTTCTCGGTGTTAAGCAGCAGGTTGTTTGTGTCGCTGAGAAACAGCTTTTATACAACATTCACAGCCATGCATTCACTTTTCTCTACCGGAGTGTGTCCTACCTAACATTCACACACTGGTGGGCGCATCAGAGAGCAGCTTGGGTTAGTATCCTGCCCAGGGATGTTTGGCATGCAGACTGGAGCAGCCGGTGATTGAACCACCAACCTTCCGATTAGTAGACCCACTCCGGGTGAACACAGCTGTGACTACCTGGCCACAGGTAATTACAGACTGCCATGAAACCAATAGAAACCAATGTGCAAACAATGAAAAGTGATGCCACGAAGACCTTGTCCTTTGGCCAGTGGGAATTTGAGAGTGCAGAGTCACTAACAGCCCGCTGTCCACGAAGGCGTGGTTTATGTGTCTGATTCATATTTATGGCCTGCAGCAACTTCTTGTCAGGAAACAGGCGCAGCAGAGTGTTGAAATAGCGACTCCGGCAGCACTGTTCTACAGTTAGCTTTGAGGTTTGAGCCTGGCTGTCTCTCTGGGTTTAAGACAGGGCAGATTTGAATGTAGTGTAATTTAAAGAAACAGAACATGTATGTGTGGTATTGTTTAGTTAGACGTGAGTAAAATGTGCGTCTGGCTCATAAATGGTGTTTCCTGAGCAGAGGTGTGAACTTTGAGCTCTCCATGCTGAGGTCTGTCACCTGCTGTTGTGTAACAGAGGACAGCGATGACGGAGCACCTTCTGAAAATTCTCATTGTTGGTGATGGAAACGTCGGCAAGTCTTCCTTTGTTCATCGCTACGTTAGCGGACAGTTCAACAAGACCTACAAGATGACGGTGGGAGGTAGGGCTGCTTTACTTTATTGTGTCTTTGAAATATTGGCAGGGTCCTCGTGGTGTGTTTGGGTGCCCTGACACTTTGCATGGTCATCAGAAAACTTCAAATGTCATGTTAGAATTAGCAGGCACTAACCTCACACTGGTTTTTATATCGTAGAGGAGCAGACTGATGTTCATGTAAAATCTGAAGACAGATGGAATATAAAAGTGGATAACCACTTTGGTCCTGACTGAGAAAACAAAAACCGTCAGACTGTTGAACAGCTCCTGCTTTGGTCTCATGTTACATAAGATGATGATTTAATTTAAACTGTAAAGGATCTTAACATCTATCTGTCCTCTATCCCACCACTATTGTCTCATTTCCTTCACTTCTTCCTGAATTAGAAATGTCTCAGAGAAGTTGTGTTATTCAAGGAAATTTGCTTACTGTGCGAGTTCCCTGGGGAACCTTCACCAGCTGTATTTAAAGAAAATGCTTTAAATCGTTCCTCAAGGGACCTTATATTTATTATACACACACAAAGGGTTTTTTTAGTTTAATTCAATTTAATTTACATAGCGCCAAAGTGGAGGAAGACAGGATAAAGACATGCTGTGGAAGAGAGACAGAGATTAATAACAAGTATGATTCAGTGCAGAGAGGTCTATTAACACATGCCCACATAGCAAAATTGGTATGGCCCGGATCTGGCCCACACAATGTGGTTACACATGGCCCACATACCGCAAAGAATGACGGCCCTTTGGTGGCCCAGACTGTAGAGGTGGCCCACACATGGGCCAGCACAAGGCCAGTTGCAGACACACTGCTGGCCCATGTGTGGGCCACCTCTACAGACCAGTTTCAGCTCTGGCCCCAGATGTCAACCTAATGTGTACCTTAATCAAGCCATGTAATAACAACATGTGCCGGAACATAATAGTGCAAAAGTAACATGACAAAACTCTGTTCAGACAGTGAATGGACTGATTCTTACATAGAGCTTTTCTACTCTCACGGGTTACTGAAAGTGCTCTATACAACATGCCACATTCACCCGCTATCTCTAAACTGAGTGCTTCCTAACTACATTCACACTCTTGGCATGCAGACTGGAAGAGCCAGGGATCAAACCACTAACCTTCCGATGAGTAGGTGACCTGCTCTACCTCCTGAGCTACAGCCACTCAGTGGTAAATATGAGTAAACCCTCACTAGGTCTTGGATAAAGTCTACACTCACAAACCTGTCAAACCTGCATTTGAAATGTTGGCCACCATAGCAGTATAGTATTGGAACATGGCATTTGGGTCTTCTAACTAAAATAGGAAAATAGGAACATAAATAGTGCCATCATTGCCAGACCTGGCCCACATCTGGTTGACATACACCCTGCCATGACACCAGTCAGTCAGAAGTGCCAGCTTGATGCCAGATCCCGGCCCCACCTGTTTTCTATGGGCCCGGGCCACATAAACCAAACCACAATCGAGCCAGATATGGCATGCCATCACATAAACAGTGCCATTAATGCCAGGCCTGGCCCATATCTGGATGACATATGTCTTATCATGCCAGAAGTCAACCAGCAGTGCCGGCTTGATACCAGATCCGGGCCAGACCTGCTTGCTATGTGGGTAGTGAATGAAGAAGAAACACCCAGTGCATCATGGGAATCCCCGGCAGCCTACGTCTATTGCAGCATAACTAAGGGAGGATTCAGGGTCACCTGGTCCAGTCCTAACTATATGCTTTAGCAAAAAGGAAAGTTTGAAGCCTAATCTTGAAAGTAGAGATAGTGTCTGTCTCCTGAATCCAAACTGGAAGCTGGTTCCACAGAAGAGGGGCCTGAAAACTGAAGGCTCTGCCTCCCATTCTACTTTTAAATACTCTAGGAACAACAAGTAGGCCTGCAGTGTGAGAGCGAAGTGCTCTAATAGGGTGATATGGTACTACAAGGTCATTAAGATAAGATGGGGCCTGATTATTTAAGACCTTGTATGTGAGGAGCAGGATTTTGAATTCTGGATTTAACAGGAAGCCAATGAAGGGAAGCCAAAACAGGAGAAATCTGCTCTCTCTTTGTTGAAGGACCTCACGGAGGCAAAAGTGAACTCAGAATAAACAGCTTTATTGCAGGAAGGTGACCGAACAGAAGACTAACTATACTGGAAAATATAAACTAACAGACAGGTAAACAGGGACTGGAACACAGAGCGTAGACTGAGGGTGAGGAGACATTAACGACGCAACAGAGAACAAAGGAAACACAGGGCTTATATACACACAGCAGTAATCAAGGGATGGGAGACAGGAGGGGAACACACGTGGGAGAAATCACAGCTGACGAGACAGGCGAAATGTAAACTGAACACACTCACATAAGACAAGGACCTTCAGAATAAAACAGGAAACTAACAGACACAGAGGACCAGACAAGACACCGAACTTAACAGACTGATTCACGAGCAGACACAGTGGTCGTGTCCAAATTCATGGGCTGCATCCTCCTGAGGACCCGGCCTTCGCGGTCTACGTGGGTCGGGTCCTCAGAAGGTCGGGTAGGCCGGAAGTAAACGGCTGTGAAATGGGACGGTCTAGCCTTCTGATTAACGTCACCGCTGTCTCGGTGGAGTTTAATAAACTCGGCCGTCTGCTCCTTGCTATGTAAAATATAACAGGACACTGGCGTAAATTCTCAACCGTCTCATACTTCTGTTTAATCAGTTTTCTGTTTGACGTTTATTCAGCTGTGTGAAAACCACCCGGGGGATTAATAAAGTTTTATTTTATCTAATCTAATCTAATATCTTTAATCTCAGCCAAACCGATTTACTCACGAACAAATAAAACACTGAAAAAAGCCAAACAATATCATTTCTAGGTTGTCTAAGTGACTTATGTTTAACCTGAGTAGCGAAAGTCCGCGGTGATCTGAAAATGATGTGCCGGGAGTTGTGCCGTTCTCGGCGGCTTCAGTGACCCTCGAGCTATCGAGCTGGTGGGTAACAGACGTCTCCGAAAACATTGAAGCACTTTTGCAAATATGTGATATCTTGATAAACCGAGCAGATATTTGAAGTTTACACAGCTACATTCTCGCCTGAAAATATGTTAAAAGTTTATTTTGTGACCCAGAAAGATTAATAAAAATAATTTTAAAACTTCGTAGCGGCCGCCATTGCCAGAAACTGGAGTTTGGCTGGGCCGCGCTATGAATTCTGGGATATGGTGGGCCACGAAGGACACACCCGACCCATCCTGCAAATTCGGGGAAAAGGAGGACGCATTTGTCGGCTGCATTCGGAGGAGTCTACAAATTTGGACAGCCTTCGGCACGTCGCTGTGACGTAATCGGTCTACAAATGCGGCCTCAGGAGGATGCAGCCCATGAATTTGGACACGACAAGTGACACCATGGACAGACAGACGGACATACGGGCAGAGAAGACTAAGCACAGACAAAACCCAAACCATAATAATAGTAATAATAATAATAATAATAAACACAGGATAGCTAAAGAATCAGAACATAATTATAATGAGCATAATCTGGAAAAACACCAAAATACAAGAAACCAAAAAAGCAGGGTCAAAATGTCCCAGAACCGTGACAGTGTCAAAATGTGTTTTTCATCTCAGGACCTTGGCTGTAAGAAAAGTTTTGAACTTTATGATCTAAAACTTCGTCTGTTTCTCACAAAAATCACTGGAGTTGATTTTCGTCTTTGTTCTTTGGTTTGCTGTGACTGACGACTTCAGTCCGCCGGTCTGCACAGCCACATTTGAACCCATCACAGCCTCAGCAGGTGTTTCACCAGAGCAATCCTCCTTTTAAACCAAAGCTCCAGGAAATAATGTGGTTCACAGTCTCTCTGCACGAGTTGAATCAAATAAACAGGAGATCACTGATTATGTCACAGCCTTTAATCTGTTTGCACGATTAGAAATTGTCGATTAGTCACCTGATTCAGACCCCAGGTGTACAAAATACTGAATGAATAATTACAGGATGAGACACGTTGTTTATTTAAATATTTATACATAACTGAAAGCAACTGAGAATGAGTGCAGGTTCAGCTCTCACTTCTTTGTGCTTAATGAATAATTTCACAGAGGTTTCACTTCAGAAGAAGTAAAGTGAAACTTTGGGGGAATTTTTTTTAATTTGAGTTTATTTTCATATTTTGAGCTTCCTGTGTAGACGTGCCTTCAGTGCTGTTTCATTTCTCTCTTGCTGCGTCTCTAACACAGATTGTATTTCCTTCTGCAGTGGATTTCTCCGTTAAGCTGCTGCGCTGGTCGGATAAAGAGAAGGTCCGACTGCAACTCTGGGACATCGCAGGTACAAAGAAAGTTTGGCTTCAGCTTTTTTAGCCTGAGTGGGTCAGCTGATGCTACTTAAGACTAGTTAAGTGAAGTAAAACTACTAACTTGAGAAAAAGATCAAAATCAACAGAAATGATACGGTGTGCAGGTAGAACAACAGCAAGTGTTTGAAGTTTTAGTCAGTGTGCTCAACAAGCATCTGGAGGCTTTGGTGCACCTGTTTAGAAACTGCTTTGTCTACCTGACATAAAGGGCTGTGTTTGTACTGAACATCTCCAATCTGTTCAAAATAATTAACAATGATAAATTCAAACAAATAATGAAACAAAAAAACTAAACTGAACATTTTCAGACAGGAACAAAACTGAAAGCAATTAAAAACAGTTCAAAATAAAATAAAACTTAAATTCAAAATCTCTAAAGTCTCTGCATATTGACTGGGCCATGGATGGATGGATGGGTGAATGGATGGATGGGTGGTTGGTTGGTTGAATGGTTGGTTGGTTTGGTTGGTTGGTTGGCTGGTTGGTGGGTTGGTTAGTTGGATGAATGCATAGATGGATGGTTAGTTAAATGGACAGATATTTGAATGGATGGATGTTGGTTGGTTGGTTGGTTGGATGGATGGATGGATGGATGGATGGATGGATGGATGGTTGGATGGATGGATGGATGGTTGGTTGGTTGGATGGATGGATGGATGGATGGATGAATGCATAGATGGATGGATGGTTGGATGTTTAATGGATGAAGGCCCTGATGAGACACTGACCTTTGCCTCATCTCTTCAGGCCAAGAGCGTTTCATATCCATGACCAGGATCTACTATAAAGGGGCGCTGGGCTGTGTGGTCATGTTTGACGTCACCAGTTCCTCCAGTTTCTCCAGCTGTCGCCATTGGAAACAGGACCTGGACAATAAGGCCATGCTGCCCAACGGAGACTCCATCCCCTGCATCCTGGTGGCTAACAAGGTGATTGAGTGCAGCTAATGAATAATCCACCTGGAAGTTTTCAAGTTCAGGCTTTACTAATGAGCACAGGCTGCTTACATGCAGTGAGTCACCTGACTATAAACTTTTCTGTTTCGGTCTGTTTGCAGTGCGACCTCGCTCACAGGGCCGTCTCTGCAGACACCATTGACAAGTTCAGCAAAGCCCACGGCTTCATTACTTGGATGGAGACGTCAGTCAAAGACAACAAGAATGTTGAAGAAGCCATGAGGTAGGAAGAGAACTTCAGAGGCAGAGATCAGAGAATTTTTTATTTTCATTTTTAGGAATTTAGATTTAAACCTGGACCAATCCAGTAGAATCCCACGTCTCAGTTTGGTGTTATGTGCAGTTTCAATAAAATGTAAGATGCAAGAATGAAATTAGCTTATGTTAGCACCTACAAAAGCTGGAATCAACCTGAACAATTAGTCTGCAGTTCCTCTGAGGTCCTCCTCCTTCATAACACCTGTGGGGGAGGGGGCGTTTCTACAACTCACCATTTTGTATTATTAGGGGCGTGGCCTCTTTGACTGACAGGTGGATGGGGGCACAGCCAGCTGTAACTCCTAGCTGTCTGCTAGCTTTTAAATAGCTAACAACTTCATATTTGCTTGCCTGGTTAAATGGAACGACGGCTTTATTCTTTAAAGACGATGCTCTGAATGTTGGAGGGACATGGTGCAACAGCTTGTTTTCTCCCATCATTGAAATTACTGAAGCTCAAAGCGAGCAGCTCAAAGAGTTTCTGAGCAGGACATCATCTAGCAGGTTTTGGCTGGAAACAGCTGGGATGTTTTTGAACATTATCGAGGCATCCAGGCCGTCTTTCCTTTGACACAAAGGTCTGTGATCTAAAGCAAGACAGAAAAAGAGTATTAAACAGAAAATTCAATCTGATCAGTCAGGAAAACACGTCATTAAAGCTGTGAAATCTGTGGCGTTTCAGGATGCTGGCGCAGGAGATTCTGTCGGTTCAGTCCACCATGGACCCGATCCACAGACCTGAATTCCGAGTTTATCCTCACCCGGACTCAGAGTTCAACAGAAGCTCAGGAGAAGGACGAGGCTGCTGCTGAAACCACGAGCATCACTCGGAGCACAGCAGGAAATACTTTTCATGTGGATGTGAACTGTACGCTCTAAACATGTGATCACCGGAAGGACTGTGAACTGTTAGCAACTCTAAATGAAGTTTGACTGTCTCGGAGCTGATTCTGGCTCTCCCACCTTTAATAGTTTCATTTTGAGTTAAAGATGTAAGTTAAACCAAGTTCAAATAAAGATCAGGCCTCGCCTATAGCAAGAAGCAACACTAAGGACAAACACTGGTATGTGTTTCACTGGTGTGATCAGAAACAGGTGAGACAGGTTAAAAGGTCCGATGGCGTGACGTCGAGTGGGGAGCACAGAAGAAAAGCTGCTGGAGACGATGGTGAACATGACCTTAGCGTGTTTAGCGGTTTGTGCTGCAGCCTGATGAGCACCAGCCTCACACAGCAGAAACACAGTCAAGGCTTCTGCCACAACTTCACCTACATCCAAGGTGCCCAGAGAAGGAAACTAACTCTGAAGAGATTAAAGCTCCAGAAACACTCACATATATCCATAGTAAACAAAACAACTTTATCAAATAACTTTATTCATTTCAGCTTCGTCAGTCCTGATCCACCTGAGTTTGAGAGTCCTGGGTGGGGAACCAAAAAGATCTTTGACTAAAGAAGTGAAATAATTGGTTCTGACCAGTGTTGGTCAAGTTACTTGAAAAAAGTAATCAGTAACTAATTACTGATTACTTCCCCAAAAAAGTAATCCCGTTACTTTACTGATTACTTATTTTCAAAGGTAATTAATTACTTAGTTACTTTTTAAAAACACGATTTACAACCTGAATAGGTGATAAAGCGATAGATCTTTCAGCCCAATTCCACTTTTTCTGCATAATCCATCATACAAAATGTAATCAAATGGAAACGTCTCTGTTTAAAACGTGTTTTATTAGTTTTAATCTTTTAACTTTATGCATCAAGCAAAAATTAAATTATATGCAACATTCTCTGACTGGAGGAAATTTGTTTAACATTTAAACCTATTTTCTGCACATTCCAGCACATAAAATAAAATATGTTTTTGTGTTTACACTCAGACTTTCAAATAGATGCAAGTAAAACACAACAGAAAATAAATAAAATCAAAGACTCAGCGGTCCTGTTGCTCTATTTTCACCTGTAAAGCAGGACTGGGGTAGGCGGAGGTTTACCCTGGTGCAGGTGTGCCGCAGCGGTCAGTTGAAGACTCCGCGAGTTTCTCTGTGAATTTCACATTACGTCGTAGTACACTTGCTGCTTGCTTGGAAGTTTAGGGGTTTAAAAAGAAGTTTTCTTCCCACGCACAGTGGACACTGATGTTTTTGTCACTTTTTATGGAATCAAACTCAAAATAAGGTCAGTACTTCCACGCTTTAAACGCTGCACGCTCATACTCTCTCCGCACTCGATATATTATCCATTGTTGATCTGCACACAGCTGTTGTCACAAACGTCGCACTCGCTTACGTCACTGTCATGAGACATTCTCGCAAAAAACTCACGGCTTTAGTAACGCAGTAACGCAGCGTTCCTACGGGAAAGTAACGGTAATCTAATTACCTTTTTTGCAACAGTAATCCCTTACATTACTTGTTACTTGAAAAAAGTAATAAGATTACAGTAACACGTTACAAGTAACGCGTTACTGTAATCTTTTACGCGTTACTGCCCATCTCTGGTTCTGACGTACTAAATAATGAATGACACACACCTCCAGCCTCTGACACCGGAGAGAGCACACGAGCCAAAAAGAAAAAAAGTCTGGTTCAAACATTTTAAACTCGAAAGGTTAAATTCAT
Organism: Oreochromis niloticus; assembly: GCF_001858045.2. Lineage (NCBI taxonomy): Eukaryota > Metazoa > Chordata > Actinopteri > Cichliformes > Cichlidae > Oreochromis > Oreochromis niloticus. The sequence goes on from NC_031984.2 coordinate 660,502, forward strand.
GTTTGGGAATCAGCAGGTGTGCCAGCCAGGCAAGCAGTGCGAAGCAGAGGCTGAAATGAACACAGACAGGCGGCGTTCAGCGTAGGCGTGGCGACCATGATGGTATGAGGAGGACCAGAAGGAGCACGTGGAAGGTGAGTGTATCGTGAGAGAACAAGGTGCAGAGCGTGCTCAGTGCAGCCGTCAGATCATCTCCTAACACGCCTGACACATGGTGTCCCGTGCTGGCGGCGAGGTGTGTGTGTGAGTGGGTGCTGCACAGCGTCAGTGGGACATGCACGTGGGTGCACATGTGCTCTGCTGTAACAGCCCGGCATGGAAAGTCTGAGACGGGAGCTCCGACCTGCTGCGAGAAATTCTGCTTTTTTTACACTTTTTTTCACCTGCTGACGGTTTTTAACATCTTTTAGTTTCTCAGGGTGTCTCCTTGTTTCATTTCCTGTTCCAGTTACCTTCCCTCTGCGTTTCAAATGGTTTACTTCCTGCCTTTGTCTGTTTCCCTCCTCCTGTGTTTGCTGTACCTCCATATATGTTTCTCTTCTGTTTGTCTGCGCTTCAGTTTGATTCCTTTGAGCTTATTTGACCTTTCCGTGGGTTTCTGTGGGTTTCCAGGCTAACCAGCATGCTTTGTGTATTTCCTTTTGCCTGACCTGATGTCATCTGCATTTGGATCCAGTTGTAGCACAGAAACATTTTTCAACAAAGGCCTTCAGACTGTTTTTTCTAGATCTGATTAATAAACAGGCTAAAAAGTCAAATACCATCTTTATGATTACCTGACTAGGTAAAGTAAAGATAATCTGGATTATCCTCCCAGGGTGTCATTTAGTTCAGTGAGAGGTCTCAGTGAGAGCCAACCTGAGAAATTCTTAGCTTGGATTTGGAGCAGGTTCATAAAATGGTCATACTAAACTCTGGTAAAATTACTTCAATCCCCCAAAATAATTGCAGTGAGTAATATCAGGAAACCACAGGCACATGATCAATAAACTACCTTCAGCTTCAAAGAGACACTCATCATCTCACGCTGTTTCATCGACGCTACTGAACAGCCAATTGGTGGCATGCAGTCTGACAACATCACATTTTAGTACCTGCTTGGATCACTTGGAACCCCGGACTAGCAGGAGCTAAAAAGGTACCTGGTACCCAGTACTATGACCTAATGGAAAACCCTGAAAAGCGTGGCGAACCGTGCCGAGTCGATCTGAGTAGGTACCACCACAGACTTTGTAGCTCTTTGAAAGAGGACTGGTGTCTGTCAGAGTCCAATAAAAATAGCGTACGAGTCGTTTTTAGCTCCTAAACTTGGTTTCAGGTACTTTTTAGCAGCTAAATCTAAACAGCAGTGGAAAGCGACGCAGAAGCCACAGAGGTGGAACCACAGCTATTAGAATCCGGCAACTTTAAGATTTCATTATTCAGACCCAGAAGATTCATTTATGTTTTATAGAGTCTGTGGTTTACTTCCTGTTTTATTTTGAAGGTTTGATGCTCGTGTGTTTTCTTCCCTCCTTTTGTCTTCCCCCTGCTCTTATTAGCGTGTGATTATTATCCTTCCCCCTGATCTTCTCCTTTGGCTCTGTTAGCTTATGGCGTTATTTTTGTGCCACTATTCTGAGCGCACGTAAAAAAAACTTTGTTGCATTTTGAGGAGAAATTTATTTTGAACGAAGAAAAGCTAAATTTGAGTGAACAAAATTCATTGCTGCCTGCAAAAACTGTATTTCAGTGTTTGCTATTATCCACACACACACACAATAGCAGCCCCTCTCGCTCAGTTTTTGCATTTGCGCTTGCTCGCAATGTGTTGCTCGCGCTCTCAACATTTCTGCCCGTGCGCGCTCAACTCTTTCTGTACACCGTTATATGTGTGCCACAAAACCAGCCAATCACAGACTTGGATGCAAAAAAATCTGATTGGCTGTTTTGGTCTCCAATCAGATCGAAATAACGAAATGCAATATCCCAGAATGCATTTCGTCCAAAACTCAAACGAGGCAGTGGTGGAGGAACACAGAGTGGCGGAGTTTGAAATATTAATCTTTCTGGGTCACAAAATAAACTTTTAAGATATTTTCATGCAAGAATGTTGCTGTGTAAACTTCAAATATCTGCTCAATTTATCAAGACATCACATATTTGCATAAGTGCTCTAACGTTCTCGGAGATGCCTGTTACCCACCAGCTGACCGGGTGGTCACTTGGGTTAAACGTAATATATAAGGCTGAACTGACAAAAAATCACCGACTACACCACCAGGTATTATAGGAAAACCATAAACCTTTGAACTAAAACAAACGCTGTTGTGACAGTGATGTGCACTGTCTTGTTGGTATATATGCATGATTTGTATCACCTTCATGTTTCCCTCTCACCACATATCCAAACCGACATCATGACCAGCAGCTTTACAGCTGTGGCTCCAGCAAACATCAGCTGATCCTAGAAAGTAATATTAAATTAATTCTAACAACAGCTGATCAAGCTAAAACGTGCTGCTGTTGTTTAGCGCGACATCCACTGCTTTCCTGTTTCTGGTGCAAAGTGGGCGATAAACAAACAAGAGAGAAAAGCCGATCAGCTGATCATTGATCAGTTTCATGATTGAAGTAGCAACAGGAGAGGGAGGGGAGAGAATGAGAGAAGAAGAGGCAGCTGCAGCATAAAGACAGAATAACTCCAGCTTTGTGTCGTTTTCATTCTAGCTGAAGTTCGGGACGAATCGCGTTCCTTCTCCCCTCAATACGGATGTATTGTAATTGGTCCAGCCCAGAGGCGATCATGACCAATTGGCTAATCCACCACCTTTCATTGTTTATACGGTTACAAAAACAAACATAAAAATGAAAAATCACCATTGCACGGTGGACCGATGGCCAGTCCAGCTATGCGGTCAGCTGGTGGGTAACAGGCATCTCCGAGAACGTTAGAGCACTTTTGCAAATATGTGATGTCTTGATAAATCGAGCAGATATTTGAAGTTTACACAGCAACATTCTCGCATGAAAATATCTTAAAAGTTTATTTTGTGACCCAGAAAGAGTAATATTTCAAACTCCGCCACTCTGTGTTCCTCCATCACTGCCTCGTTTTGGACGAAATGCATTCTGGGATATTGCATTTCGTCATTTCGATCTGATTGGAGACCAAAACAGCCAATCAGATTTTTTTGCATCCAAGTCTGTGATTGGCTGGTTTTGTGGCACAAATATAACGGTGTACAGAAAGAGTTGAGCGCGCACGGGCAGAAATGTTGAGAGCGCGAGCAACACATTGCGAGCAAGCGCAAATGCAAAAACTGAGCAAGAGGGGCTGCTATTGTGTGTGTGTGTGTGTGTGTGTGTGGATAATAGCAAACACTGAAATACAGTTTTTGCACGCAGCAATGAATTTTGTTCACTCAAATTTAGCTTTTCTTTGCTCAAAATAAATTTCTCCTCAAAATGCAACAAACTTTTTTTACATGCGCTCAATTTTTTTTACGTGCGCTCAGAATAGTGGCACAAAAATAACGCCATATTAGCTCACTGTTCCACCCTCTTTGCGGTCCTCTTTCTAAAAATAATCAAACTGCTGCAGCTTTGGTTTGTCATAAATCAGGAGGCGACGTGGCGGTCTGCAGTCAGTGTGTGGTTTCTGTAACAGTTTGATTAAACACAATTTCAATGTTTCCCCGTCACTGGAGGCGTTTATATTCACCAGTGAGCTGGCTGGAGCTCTGAGCTCAGAGCTGGAAACCCTCAGAGAGGAGGCCGAATGTCTGTGTGTCAGCCTGTCATGGCCACCCCACAGTAAGTATGTCATCTTACCTCGTTTTCAGCTCACAGCGGGGCGGCTGGTACCAGGCTCTTCAGAGGGGCTCTTTAGCTGTTAATGGGCACAGTGGTGAGAGCGCTTTTCTCCCCCTCTCACTGTGGGGCCCTGTTAAAAATGCTTTCCCCCATTTTACGTGGTCACAGAGAATTCAACATGGCTTCATGGACAGGTCGCCTCGCCCCACATAACCAGGTGGCTGGGCTGCAGGAGGCTTCTGAGAGCCCCAAATACTGGCGCTGATAATTATGGCCTATACAGGGAGTGCAGAATTATTAGGCAAGTTGTATTTTTGAGGAATAATTTTATTATTGAACAACAACCATGTTCTCAATGAACCCAAAAAACTCATTAATATCAAAGCTGAATGTTTTTGGAAGTAGTTTTTAGTTTGTTTTTAGTTTCAGCTATTTTAGGGGGATATCTGTGTGTGCAGGTGACTATTACTGTGCATAATTATTAGGCAACTTAACAAAAAACAAATATATACCATTTCAATTATTTATTTTTACCAGTGAAACCAATATAACATCTCCACATTCACAAATATACATTTCTGACATTCAAAAACAAAAACAAAACAAATCAGCGACCAATATAGCCACCTTTCTTTGCAAGGACACTCAAAAGCCTGCCATCCATGGATCCTGTCAGTGTTTTGATCTGTTCACCATCAACATTGCGTGCAGCAGCAACCACAGCCTCCCAGACACTGTTCAGAGAGGTGTACTGTTTTCCCTCCTTGTAAATCTCACATTTGATGATGGACCACAGGTTCTCAATGGGGTTCAGATCAGGTGAACAAGGAGGCCATGTCATTAGTTTTTCTTCTTTTATACCCTTTCTTGCCAGCCACGCTGTGGAGTACTTGGACGCGTGTGATGGAGCATTGTCCTGCATGAAAATCATGTTTTTCTTGAAGGATGCAGACTTCTTCCTGTACCACTGCTTGAAGAAGGTGTCTTCCAGAAACTGGCAGTAGGACTGGGAGTTGAGCTTGACTCCATCCTCAACCCGAAAAGGCCCCACAAGCTCATCTTTGATGATACCAGCCCAAACCAGTACTCCACCTCCACCTTGCTGGCGTCTGAGTGGGACTGGAGCTCTCTGCCCTTTACCAATCCAGCCACGGGCCCATCCATCTGGCCCATCAAGACTCACTCTCATTTCATCAGTCCATAAAACCTTAGAAAAATCAGTCTTGAGATATTTCTTGGCCCAGTCTTGACGTTTCAGCTTGTGTGTCTTGTTCAGTGGTGGTCGTCTTTCAGCCTTTCTTACCTTGGCCATGTCTCTGAGTATTGCACACCTTGTGCTTTTGGGCACTCCAGTGATGTTGCAGCTCTGAAATATGGCCAAACTGGTGGCAAGTGGCATCTTGGCAGCTGCACGCTTGACTTTTCTCAGTTCATGGGCAGTTATTTTGCGCCTTGGTTTTTCCACACGCTTCTTGCGACCCTGTTGACTATTTTGAATGAAACGCTTGATTGTTCGATGATCACGCTTCAGAAGCTTTGCAATTTTAAGACTGCTGCATCCCTCTGCAAGATATCTCACTATTTTTGACTTTTCTGAGCCTGTCAAGTCCTTCTTTTGACCCATTTTGCCAAAGGAAAGGAAGTTGCCTAATAATTATGCACACCTGATATAGGGTGTTGATGTCATTAGACCACACCCCTTCTCATTACAGAGATGCACATCACCTAATATGCTTAATTGGTAGTAGGCTTTCGAGCCTATACAGCTTGGAGTAAGACAACATGCATGAAGAGGATGATGTGGACAAAATACTCATTTGCCTAATAATTCTGCACTCCCTGTATTGTGCAGTGACACCTGTGCACTGAATGCACAGGTGTCATCCTGGTCATGGTCACATGACAAGGTTTATGTAAACAAGCCCACACAGGCAGCAGACTGCAGCTGAAGCAGCTACCGATGTGCTGTAAGTACAGTTTATTAGAGGGTTATAGAGGCTGCAGTGCACACACCTGGGGCTTTATGCATTAGCCACAAGAATATTAATGCACGTGTCTCTTCAGGTCATGGTTTGGGTCCTGTTTCAACGTTTTGTCATTCACTTTCACTCACAGTTTAGATTTACTGACCAAATATGATCTGGTGAGAGTCAGGCACTAAGAGAGCTGCTCCTCTAAGGAAAGAGTGTGTGTGGTGGCGGTTTGTCAGCAGTGGCCTGAACACACGGTTAGGTTGAGGGTGAGACGGCCGAAATGATGCTTACCCGGTGCGTTTAAACGGGACACTACGGAGTGCTCTACACGCATCCATATGTGGCATGTGTGTGTCGTTAATGCCATAAATCCGGAACATGCGACACGGATGCCACATGGAATCTTTGAGTGCTTCTGAGAGACGAACTGATGGAAATGTCTCAGTCACTTAATAGCTGCTGATTTTGTTCTGAAAGATGGCGAGCACTCGCTGATTTCCACCTCTGTTTGGAGCTTCGTTTCTTCCCCCCCCCCCAACAGATCAGATGATGACGTGTGGCCTGGCTCGCTGTGATGCTCGGAGGCAGCAGCGTGGGAGGTTCACATCGGCCCGTGTGGGCGGGCTCGCTGAGCGAGGGATGGCGAGCCTGAGCCACGATCGAGGCCTGGCTTCAGTCCACAGGAACTCCCAAAGCAGCATCTGTTCCTCGTCCTGTTTTCAGAATGCTTTTCCTCCGGTCTGCCGTCCTCATCGGTATTGATGACTGTCATGACTCATAGCCGGTCTGGACCTGGCCTCAGATCTGAACATACTGGACTCCCCGCTTTGGCCCAGTTTTATTTATACAGCACCAGGACACTGGAGGTCTTCTCAGGAAGCTTTGCATTTTAAGGTTAAGATGCTGAAATATCAGACGATCCCCTACAAGCAGCACCGGCAACAGCGGGAAGGAAGAACTCCTGACCAGCCCAGTGGGGCTGGTTTTCCAGTTCGTATGAAGCTCTACGAGTGACCGTGTGGGTGCCTGCAGGTTACAAAGTGCTAGCTGAGCAAAGTTCTTCAGGCGGACTCTCAGAGGACTGAGAAAACACAAGACTCAAAAACTCTTTCTGCTGTCGGTCTTTTAGAAACTTCACCTTGCTTTTATTCTGAACGTCTAAATCCTGCTGTGCTCTCACGTTAGCCTTACCTGCAAACAGGTGTACATTTTCTAATTATACCAGGGATATCAACTCAATCTGGCTCACAACATGCCAGTTAACCTAAATGACATGTTTGTTACCCGTGACTCTAAGTTGTGCGTGAATGGTTTTCTGTGTGTCTTAGCCCTGTGATAGGCTGCCTACCTGTCCAGGTTGGAGTAGGTGGAGTTAAAATCCTGCCAACTCTGTAAACAGCTTTAACAGTACAACCATAGACGCTATAAAACATGGACATAGCTTCTGCATCTGAAAAGTGTAATATGGAGTTGGATGTTCTTCTTAAAGGCCAGCAGGGGGCGATAGCTGTGATAAAGCTCTGCAGGCCCACGGGAGAACGTCAGAATCAGGAGGGAGGATTATCCTGGGCAACAGTGAAAGCACTCAGCTCGAGGCTTCAGGGCGCGACTCTCCAGTTGTGGGCGTGGTCAGTGAACTGGAGGTTCATTTCCTTTTGCAGGTAAAATTTAAACAGACCAGTAATTATATCCTCTGACCCGTCAGCACTTTTTACTACCACAGACACACAGTCATGTAGTTTTTATCACACACACACACACTTCTTTCCCTCTTTGAAAGTTTCAGTGAAGGTTTTAATAACCACTCAGCCGCTCTACACCCACCACGTCTCACCTGAAGCTCTTATTACCTGTTATCATCGATGAGAAGAAACCCTACCCCTGTGTGATGTGTCAGCTATAATGATTACTGACTGAAGAAAAATGACATATTTAGAAAACAGGGGTTGGGGTTAAAGGTTAAAGGCACTTGGACCTGACGGGGCTCAGCGAGGGCGCCATCTGCCCTGAGGAGCATAAAGACACAAATCTGTCTGAAGGACTCACCACGAGGCTAAAACCGAATGAAGACCCGACTTCTATGGTGCTAACGCTGTAAAGACAGATGTGCTTTCAGCACACGGACCATGAAAGAAACAAAGCTTTATATAAGTGTCAGCTGTTGTATTTGACCCCAGACCTGACCGAGTAACACTGAGCCTGCCAACACCTCGGTCCCCTCCAACCTCTCCACAGATAATGACAAAACAACTCGTCCATAAAACATTATTCATATCTAGTTTTTATATGCGTGCATCAACAGTCTGTTTATATGTGAGGATATCTTCAGGCCAGCACAGGGGGAGGGGGGTCTCAAACCCAGACTGTCCAACTTCACTAATAGAGCTGCAGGAGGGCGGTGGTCCCTGCTCCCCCTGAAAGATCGCCTCTGTATGACCGGCCGGGTCGCGCTTTTATCCACAGACTTCATTCACTGAAACACTGTACTAATGATGATGATTGGAAAACATGCTGCTGGTTCCTGTTCTTAATGTTTTATTGCTGCTGTCTTTTGGATATTTGGTCGCTCTTGAAAATGAGGCCTCGTGTCTCAGTGAGATTTACCTGTTTCAATAAATGTGAAATAAAAAACAAATTAAAATGAATCTGGTCGGAGTCAAAATGTAAAAGTGCTGCCACACCGTCTTCACCTGCGAGAGGTGGCGCTCTGTGGATCTGCAGAGACCAAGAATCAGAGCGTGATGGAAATAAACCAGAGACGACGGCTACAGCTGACCTTCCACTCACCTCAGCGTCATTTTGTCCCATGTTTCCTGCGAGTAGCCCCGATTTTCCACGATCAGTGGGCCAGAGAAATACTGACAGCGATATCAAGAGTGAATAAAGTTGTGAGGAGGAGGAGAAGGAAGGCTTTCTGTGGCTCTTTACGTGATCACACGTGGCCTGGACCTGCTGCACACCTGACTCGTGATGTCTTGTCACAGTCGTCTCGTGTTCGTGACAGATGGCCCGAACATGAAACGCGCATAATTAACAGAAACTAATGAAGCGCAGCCGCAGGTCTGACAGAGGCAGAGAAGACAGCGCTCCGAAGGACAAAATGAAATATGAAGACAGGAAAATTCCAGCGTTTATTTGGCCCGAGTGAGCGCGCTGTGGATCGACACGCGCTGCTTTATATCGGACACAGACTTCCTACATCTACCCCTCACGTCACAATAATAATAATAATAATAATAATAATAATAATAATAGTAATAATAATAGTAATATGTAAAACTAACAGAGAAGCGAGAAACTAAACCTGAACTAAAGTGAGCTGAATCAGATAAACGCGAGTGGGGCTGTGGGTGCAGACACTGTGTGCTTTATGTGTTCGTGATGTTCTCCTGTTGCTGGGTTCGCTTTGCTCGTGTTACTGAGGTGTGTTTGTATAAACCTGAATAGTAACTCAGGGAAACACATTTTACACGTCACCAACACTATTTATGAATTCTTTTCTGTAACTTTGTGTTTCAGGCACATGTTGTTATTCTTTGTGTTACTATCTTAAACCCACAGTAAAGCGGGCACCACGATGGTGGTCATCAACTTTCCCTCGCTGGCTCTGAGCGTGCTCACTTAAAGAGGGGGGCTCGGCAGGTCACGTGACTCTTCTTCAGCACAATATGACCCCTGTGAGCACCACCTGCTCCACCCAGAGACGTTATCAGCTGATGATGAGGATAAAATAGTGATTAAAAATCTGCAGTAAATAATGTAAGAGATGAAGCTGCAGACTCCGGTTAGTCTGGTGATTTTGGCACAGGGCGGTAAAATAAAGATTTGAAATGCAGTGAATGAGTTGGCGTCTGAGCGCGCTCAGTGCTGCTGTTTGTTTCTAAGGTGACGGACGCACATCAGAGACTTTAAACTGGATCCATGAAGCCTGATGAAGGAGGCGGGGGAATCAGAGCTGAGGGAATGTGATTGGTTGAACAGGTGTCCAGGTGTGTTCTGTGTTTGCAGCAGTGTGACAGACTCAGCAGGGTCATGTTCTGGATCATTCAGTGCTTTCAGGAAGCAGCTGCTCACACTGAAAACATGCTGCACACAGAAGCATCATCGAAAGCGTTTCCGCTGATCTGAACTCAAACTCTGCACATGACCCGCTCACCTGTTACCATGGTGATTCAGCAGGTAAAAGGAGAGCCACCTGTGTGACTCAGTTACTGTGCATTACACATGCTGATCCAATCCAGTTTTATTTATAAAGCACTTTAAAAGCACACGAGCAAAGTGCTGTAGACAAAATCAGATAAAAACAATAGAATAACAGAAAACAGCAAAAAATAAATAAATAAAACACGTAATACATAAAAAATTAAAACAGCCCTATATTAAAAAACAAGCTAAAACAGAATCAACTAAAAACAACTAAAACAAAAATAAAACCAAGCTCTCACACGGTGTCAAAGGTCAGGGTAAAGAGGTGGGTTTTCAGGAGTACACACTCGTGTAATCAGCGCCGACTCACAGCGGGAGGCCGTCCGCTGACAGCCGGTGCTTGGGCCCAGCCTGCAGGCTGCACACCTCCGCTGTGAGCCGCTCTCTGCCGCTGCTGGCTCTGAATGGACTTCCGGATCTCCATGCCTAATAAACGTGACTCGGCGTGGAGCACGTCACTTCTAACCAGCCACTGAGGAAGCCCGAATTTGACGCACGTCAGCATGCACGTTCAACAGTGCTTGTGTTGCATTCCGGTGCCGTAGGAAAGAATAGTACGACAGCGTATTAGTGGAAATGTGGAGATGACAGGTGTGGTTTCAGGACGAGCTGCTGTGTCCTCCATTAACGCCTCGTGTGAAACTAACTGGTGTGGTGTGTCGTTATTGTACGAGGCTGGAACCGTCGATAACCTCCCATGTTGCTTGTGTCTGTTTTATTGTGTTATGGTGTGTTGATATCGGTGCATTCCTGGATTTTGTGTTACACATTTCGATGTTTTTTTCCTCGCTACCTAGCCTGACCTGTCTCCCCAATGTGATGTTTGTGCATTGTATGTACGGTCGGCAAGGTCTGTCATCTCGGTTGTGGGCAACTGCAACTGACAAATAAAGGCTCTCTCATCTCTCATCACCTGTCCATCACAAGACAACAAGACACTCCTCTGTATAAATCCACTCTCCTGAGTTTGAGTCTCTGAGTCTGGGCAGCTTCTGCTGGGTCTCTTCAGCTCCTGCTGCTGACTACCCCTGATTTATTTTATGACGTTAATCATTTATGTTCTCGGTGGTCTTTTTTTCCATCGGTCCATGAACGCAGCCTGAGCTCTGCTTAAGAGGGCGGAGCATGCGCACTGAGCCAAAGTGTTACGAAACAAAGTAGCGCAGCAGCGGCTCGAGGTGCAGACAGTCAGAGGGACCCAGCGCGCAAACACAAATACCCCGGCACAGCTCCCCGCTCTGCCCGAAGACATGCTCCCGTCCCTGGGCCTCACATAGATGTCACCTCCGGGGAGCCAGCACAAGGTGAGCGGGTGGGTGCGGGTTGGGGGGAGACGGAGGTCGGCGTAAACAGCGCCACCGGTTACATAAGCTCCGCTCCGGTGACCCCGTTTCTGGGGCCGTCTCAGGTGTGCCGTCCCGGGCAGGTGTGTGGGGGGTCTCCCCGGTGTGTGAGGGGCAGGTGGAGGTGGTTTGGATTCGCACAGGTTTTACTCAGCCGGAGCTGCGCTGAGGCGGAGAACCCATTCACAAAAAACTCCGTGACCTAATTTTCATTTGGAGAGTCCGTGAACGCATCTCAGCCTGTCGGCGTGCCGAAAGCTTCGGCGTTTATGTTTTCATCTTCATCATCTTCATCGCGTGGGCTGAGTGTGAGGATGAGAAGTTCAGCCTGGAGCCGCTGGACATCCAGAAGGTCAGAAACGTCTCAGATCCGCCGACTAATCATCAGAGCGGAGCTTTGACCGCAGTCATCGCAACCTGGATCCCAGGATTCATCCGACAGCTGATCTCTGAACCAGCAGCTTCCTGTGCTGGCTGATCGGGGGTCGGTGTGCTGATCGGGGGTCGGTGTGCTGATCGGGGGTCGGTGTGCTAATGGTTTGATTGAGTCGGGAGGAAAGTGGGTCAGTGGGAAGTTTGTGTTGTTGTTAGGAGGAAGTCGGAGCGGCGCTTCTGCTGCACAGGAGAAGGTTCCCCCCAGAGATGATCCTTGAAGCCGGCCATAGTGCAGACCCGCAGCACAGTTGAGAATGAAGCCTGAGTTTACAGACCAGGCTCAGATTATAATCTGAGTGTGTTTGGGACACACTCCGAGGAACGTCTCCTCTGCTGCTGAGGAGCAGCAGGAGCTCCGACCTGCAGCCCAGCGCCACTCCCTCGCCCAGGTGCACCCTGGGATTGTCTTCATCATTGATAATATTCTTGTTATTGAAAGTGTGATGATGCTGCTTAAAGCTGGGGGAGGGGTCAGCTTGGATTAGTGTTTTATTTGATCGGACCTCAGTAAGTTTCAGTAAGTTGTTAAAAACTCTGTTTTGTCTTTTTACGTTGATTTCAAATCCACCTGCATGGAAGCAGTCTGGACTCACTGAGGGATGATTGAGCTGCTCTGGCTTCCTGGTATTTGGTGTCCTGTATGTTTTTATTTTTTTATGCAGAACAGTAAAAAAAACTCAAAACATTTCTGAGACGAACTCGATTAAAAAAAACGACTCAAAATATTTAAAAAACAAAGAAACAAATCTCTGTAAAACTGTGTGCTCAGTGAAAATGAGCCCGCCACACTCCGACTACTCCTCTGAAGTGAGCCTCCAGCTGGTGATTGGCTGAAACATCTCCTCCACGCTGATGACACCGTTTACATCACAGGCGCCCCTCGCGTCTGTTTGCCGGCTGGCGGACGGCCGCTCGTTGCCAGGCCAACTGACTGTCGTCGCTATTTTAGATGCCGCAGGGCAGGCGTTGCAGCAGAATGTGTCAGCGGACCTGATTGGCTGGTGAATAATGCAACGAGCAGGTGCATCAAAGGTAACAGGAAGTTCTCAATGCCGTGGAGCTTTAGCAGCACCTTTAGCAGCACCTGTCACAGAAACAGGTGAACATTTCAAAAGAATGAGGTCACCTCATGATGGGTGGAGCTTTCTAACACCTGAGCCAAATACAAGCTGTTCTTCTCTAAACTGTCCACACAGACAGAAAAGCTGAGGACACGGCGCTTCGTCCAAAAATGAATCAGAAGCCGATAAATGATCAGGCTGGACGAGTTTTGTCCGAGCACCAACCTGGGTCACCTGACTCTGAACACCTGAGGCACAGCCGCACCTCAAAAAAAAATCAAAAAAATCAAAATCACTTTTATTGTCACGTCACATGTGCAGGTACACTGGTACAGTACATGCGAGTGAAATTCTTGTGTGCGAGCTTCACAAGCAACAGAGTTGTGCAAAAATACAATAACGTAAAACAAGCAAAATATAAAAATGGCTAATCTAAAAAGTTATAAATATATGTACAATATATAAAGGTATATACATTACTGAATGTGTATACTAAATATGTTTTTCTACGTGTGTGTGTGTGTGTGTGTGTGTGTGAGTGTGTGTATATAGTGTGTATATGCATGTTTTACAAATGAAATAAAGTAAACAATAAAATAAGATATATAAAATGTACAGAGGTTGGTAGTCGGACATATGCAAAACAGTGGCATTAATGTACAGTATGGAGTGCATAATGTTGAAGTTCCAGTAGTGAGGGTGAGGTGTCGATGACGTGTTCAGCAGTCTGATGGCCTGGTGGAAAAAGCTGTCTCTCAGTCTGCTGGTACGGGACCGGATGCTGCAGAACCTCCTTCCTGATGGAAGTAGTCTGAAGAGTTTATGGCTGGGGTGACTGGAGTCCTTGATGATCCTCCCCGCTTTCCTCAGGCACCGCTTCCTGTAGATGTCTTGGAGGGAGGGAAGCTCACCTCCAATTATCCGTTCAGCACACCGCACTACTCTCTGGAGAGCTTTGCGGTTGTAAGCGGTGCTGTTGCCATACCAGGTGGTGATGCATCCAGTGAGGATGCTCTCAATGGCACAGCGATAGAAGGTCCTGAGGATGCGGGGGCTCATGCCGAATCTTTTCAGTCTCCTGAGAAAGAAGAGGCTGCTGCGCCTTCTTCACTGTTTTGTTTGTGTGTCCTGACCACGTAAGATCCTCAGCCAGATGTACACCAAGGAAGCGGAAGCTGCTCACTCTCTCCACAGCGGCGCCGTTGATGGTGATGGGGGTGTGTACTCCTCTGCACCTCCGGAAGTCCACTATCAACTCCTTTGTCTTTGTGACGTTGAGGGTGAGATGGTTGTCTTGACACCAGTGGGTCAGGGCGCTGACCTCCTCCCTGTAGGCCGTCTCATCACCGTTGGTGATAAGACCCACCACTGTAGTGTCGTCCGCAAACTTCACAATGATGTTGGAGTTGTTAGTGGCCGTGCAGTCATAGGTGTAGAGTGAGTACAGGAGAGGGCTCAGTACACACACCCCTGTGGAGCACCAGTGTTCAGTGTGATGGGGGATGAGGTGGTGCTGCCCAGTCTGACCACTTGGCGTCTGTCAGACAGGAAGTTAAGGATCCAGCTGCAGCGGGAGCTGCTCAGTCCTAGATCCTGCAGTTTCCTGTCCAGCTTCGAGGGAACGATGGTATTGAATGCTGAGCTGTAATCTACAAACAGCATTCTCACATACGTGTCTCTTTTCTCCAGGTGTGACAGGGCAGCATGGAGTGTCAGGGCTATGGCATCATCAGTGGACCTGTTGTGGCGGTATGCGAACTGTAGAGGGTCCAGTGAGTTGGGTAGCACAGAGCAAACGAAGTCCCTGACCAGCTTCTCGAAGCATTTGCTCACGATGGGGGTCAGGGCTACAGGTCGCCAGTCGTTCAATGAGGAAAGTTATCCTTAAAAGTAGTGTGTGTGTGTGTGTGTGTGTGTGTGTGTGTGTGTGTGTGTGTGTGTGAGAGATAAACAGGTGTGCAGTGTTAGGCGTGCAGCAAACGTCCAGGTGTGGAGACAAACACCACACGCTAACGATGCATCCATGTCTCACAGCTCTGTGTGCGCTCTGAGTTCGTGGTGAACCTTCGAGGCTCAGAGTTGTTGTTGAGCGCGAGGAGTTCACCTTTGAAGCCGAGCTCACCTGAGACAAAAGCCAGTAAAAGTTGTCTGTGCTGCAGGTAAAGCTCACCTGCTGCTTTGATGTTTCAGTTTCAGCTCAGGTGACAGATCCCTGTGAGCACCTGTGGGACAGGTGCGACCGAGGGGGTCGGTACTGTCCGTCCTTCAGCTCTTTAGTCTGATTGGCTGTAGAACTTTGTGATGAGTGAGCGCCTGGAGCCTGAGCTGCACTCGCCGAGCTCAATATCAGGATATGAGGCGCGACAGGAAGTGAGGAAACAGGAAATGGTTTGAAGATTTTTTAACCTTGTGCTTTGAGCTTGTTGTTACTGTTTCTACCCACAGTAGAAAATAAAAGCCTGCTTCAATTGTGGGCCAGTCCCACGCCACTGCTCGCCAGCCAGCTGCCGCTGCTCGGCACTCGCCGAGCTGCGCCTTTCACCGCTCGGTTCATGAGACTCACCGAAGCTTCTTCCTGTTTCCTCTTTCCTTTCAGAATAAAATGGCCCTAAATTCCATCCACTGGTTCCGGAAGGGCCTCCGTCTCCATGACAACCCAGCTCTGCGGGAGGCGGTCCAGGGGGCGGCCACAGTGCGCTGCGTTTACTTCCTGGACCCGTGGTTCGCGGGCTCCTCCAACGTCGGGGTCAACAGGTGGAGGTAAGAGGATTTAAGTTACAATCAGATTATCAGTTATTAATCGTGTTTGATCATGTGATGCTCGGCTCTGCGTGAACCTGAGAATTTAACCATTAAAATCAAGTTAAACTGAAAGTGGATGTTTTTAAATCGTTTCTGTTTTCCCATCATCATGTTTTGACTGAGAAACACACTTCTGGGTTTCACACTGTGAGAGAGCGGCGCGTTGTTTAGGAACACTTCATGCTTCTCTGCGGCGCGTCATCTCACTGAGTCTTCAGTAAAGACAGACAATCATATCTTTATCCTTCTAACTTCCTGATAACAGCGGAGGTGTAATAATCATGTTGCTCGTTGTTCCGTGTGCGTTTGACAAACTTGACGTGTTTCCATGACGATCTGGTGGTCCTGTCGTTATGAGTCCAGCAGGAGGAATTCAATTCAATTCAATTCAATTCAATTCAATTCAATTTTATTTATATAGCGCCAAATCACAACAAAAGTCGCCTCAAGGCGCTTTATATTGTACAGTAGATCGCACAATAATAAATACAGAGAAAAACCCAACAATCATATGACTCCCTATGAGCAAGCACTTTGGCGACAGTGGGAAGGAAAAACTTCCTTTTAACAGGAAGAAACCTCCGGCAGAACCAGGCTCAGGGAGGGGCGGGGCCATCTGCTGCGACCGGTTGGGGTGAGAGAAGGAAAACAGGATGAAAGACATGCTGTGGAAGAGAGACAGAGATTAATAACAGATATGATTCGATGCAAATGAAATGAGCAGCCCGGTGCTTGGTGAAGCTGCAGTTCCTTAAGGCGCTTATTTAACGGCAGACGTTTTTGTCCGTGGGTCGGTGGTCTCTCTGCGCCGTGTTTCACCCGGAGACGCCCGCTCAGCTGCTTTCACAGCCGCTCACTTCTGCATAATCCCGGGAAAGGAGGTCAGCCGGCGCGATGAACAGGTTACAGCAGAAGTAGGTTAGAGGATCGCTGTCCAAGCTGCGTGTGGTCAGACCAAGCCGCCTGCCGTTCGGCTTCACGTGCAGACCGGGGGGGTTGAACTGCTATTTGTGGTCGCTGCGCAGCACGACCCACCCTGAAGGCAGTGACCTGCTCGTATCCAGCTGACTGCGATGCTAAAAGTGTAAACTGGTCAGCGGTGTCGGCATCGAGACAGGAAGTGCACATGGGTGACGCTCTGTGACTGTTTGTCATGGATTTCCAGAAACTCTACAGAAATTCCCGGACGGACATTTTTCATTCAAACTAATAAAAACTAATAAATATTAATAAAAGATGGAGTTTAGAGTTCATGCAGAAACTGCTGATAGTGTGTTTGATGCCAGTGAGACAAGTTTTATTCTTAATGTTTTCAGACACGAGTTCTTAAAGCTGTCGTACTTTCCTGTGTTGCATGTTCACTTTATGATCGCGTGGCATCAAAGTCTGCCTTGAGTCTGAGACAGGATGCAGGGGGCCGGGATGAAAACCCGGAGAATTTCCGAAGGATTCCCGGTGGGGCAGCAGAGGGAACAGCAGTGAGTTCGTGTTGTTACAGCTAAAATCTGCGTTTTCCTGCCATTTCTGTCCATGTGACCAACACATTTAAGGTTTTTCTGAGTCAGTCGTGAGGGAAGGGGAAGCAGAAAGATTCACAGGTTTGTGCTGCAGCTGAGAAGATGTGGACTCTGAAGGGAGAAGCTTCTTCTGTTGAGGTTTAATTTTTGCGTCTTAAACTGTAGTGGGTGTAAATCTGCAGACCGTGGCTCAGAAGTGCGCCGTCGCTGAAGCCCACAAACCTGCTTTTAGTATGAGTCAGCTGCTCTGAGCTTTATTGTCCCGCTTCGGGAGCAGATGTCTGTTCAGCTGCTGTGACACCTGCAGCTCTGCGATGGCAGCCTATCATCCCATTAGCATCGTTATCTTTACCTGAAACCTCGAGTCACTCCCGGATTAAAGGGCTCCATCTCCTGAATGAGCAGAGTCACCTGAGGCTCCGCCCCTGAGCGATGTTTGAAGGTAAACTTGATGGAACAAAACCCTCTAAAGCTTTCTGTGTTCCCGACTCACACCCTCCGTGTGCTGCAGGACATCGTATAGAGGTCAGAGACGATTAAACGGCCACGTTGGATAACCATGCGCTGAAACTAGAGAGCTGCCTGAGATGTAGGTTACTGTTAACCCAGATCTAATCTGTGCTGCAGTCTTCACTCAAACAAGCCAAACTAAGCTGAAACGGCATAAAATAAACACTTAGTTCAGTTTTTCAAACGACTTCTTTACAGATCATAAAACTTTTTATATTTTCCACCAATAAACACAGATTATAACAATCACACGTCAATCACGTCTGTCAGTTTTGAGGATATTTAAGAGAAGAAGCATCCTGTGCTCATAATTATACATAGATTAGTGTGTAACTACTCTCCCAACAAACTGATTCATTCTCATCAATTTATATTTAATATATGCAAAATACTTGGCAGTATGTGGAAGCCACCATGTTCCCCCACCATATTCAAAGCACGTCTCCCTTCTCACTAATGACGTCGACGTACGTGGCTAGAGACCATCCAGCAGAGGTGGAGGAGAAGAGAGGTCGTAGGCTTGGATGACTGAGAACCTGCACAGACATCTGGATAAAACATCATCCTCCTCACCTCAGCCCTCATCTCCTGAGCTGAAGTCAGGGCTCCAACACGCAAAGACCAGTTCAAACATGCTCATTTATTCTCCATATTGTCACAATTACTTATTGTCTGCAGATTAGACATGTGATCCTCCCGTCTCCAGAGAGCCAGCTCAACAACCACAGCTGGTTATAAGCTAACATTATAGCAGCTAATATTCGGCTGTAGTATCGTAGAAGTCACTCTTTCCCCTGATAAACAGTTTGATTATATTCTCACATCGTATGAAAGTTCATTCAGTAAGAGTCCGAGAAGGTTTCACTGATGCCAGCTAACAGAGGCTAGTACGGGCTAACAGAGGCTAACGCTGGCTAACAGAGGCTAACAGTAGTGCTTACTGATTCAGCAAGTCCTCAAAAGCTCACCTCAGTATGGCTGTCATTGGTCAGAAGTGAGCTTCTGACTGTGTAAATAAAGATGGACGCCGCTCACGCGCATTGACAGCTGAGGTAAGCGGCAGACTGCCAGCCTACACAGCCGGGAGCAACACTTGGGGGTGGATCCTGATTCAGAAGCACGCTGGCAGTCATTAAAGGTCCAAGTTTAATGTGTCAAACTAAAACATGTTTGTCCTATAGCAGCCACCATAGCTTGAATTATGCACTTGAGCTGCCCAAAAGTCTGCGCCTGTGCAAATATATCGCCCATCGGCGATTATTGGACTGACGATTGCCGGTCGGAAAATTTATACATATCGCCCAACCCTACCACTCAGCTGCTGCGTTTCAGAGGGACGTCACAGCTGCACAGAGAAACACTGGATTACATTTCGTAAAACAGTGAACGTTTCTCGCGCTGTCTGCCTCCGCTTCACCGGCCTGCAGCGTCTCATTCACACTGCTCCTCCTCGGCTCAGCTCCTCTCCTCCTCCTCTTCATCTCGCTCCTGCTCTGCTCCTCCTCGACTCCACATTTCACTCTTTATTTGTTGGCATTGTGTTCAGCTTCGCTTCCTCTGCCCCTCTGCTCATCCACGACCCTTTCTGAATCTTTTATTTAACTACAGTCCTCTTTGTATTTATTAATCAGTCACATCTGGCTCATGTTAAAGTTCCCTTTATATCTACATGTGTGTAAAAAGTCACGCCATCCCTAAAAGTCCAGCATGTAAGTGGACATTTGGTTTTTGGCTTTTTTTGTCTTCCTAAGATTAAATCTATGAAGAGTAAATTAATGTTAAGAAACCAAATGTGTAAAATAGAAAGTAACACATTTTATATATGGACTTATTTTTATGGATATGTATCTGTTACAGGCTTTCATTTTTATATTTTATATTTTGCCGTTTTCAAGGAAATGTGAGAGTCTGTGCTGACATGTAGGTTAGTGTGCCAGTGCGGTAAACTTATGAGCGGTTATGTGACGGTGACCTACATGAGGGGAGGCTCTCCCACGTGGCCGTTATTCAATCGTTCACACAGCTGATCGATGCTAGAGGAGCAGGAAAAGATAAAGGAGCATCAAACTAAATAACAGTCTGTTAAACTACGTAAGCGTGCCGAGCGTTCCCCCTGAGCGAGGCTGCCGGCTGCTAAGTCAGGCCCGAGTATACCTCTCCCTGATGAAGAGCCAACGAGCTGAACCGCAGAACAGTGCAGGCTCGCCGCCGTTCTGAGGTCAGTTTGTTTCACATATCAACGTCCCGAATCATTCAAGTCCGTGAGCCGAGGACTTACACGAGCCGAACGCGGATCCTTCGAGCCTGGAATAAACAGACATTTGTTGGTATCGGGACTCGTTCGCAGACTCTTTTGAATCCGGCCGTGCTGACGCACTTTCCTCACCCCAGAGGCCAAAGTGCAGGTTGTGCTGTTATGATAACAGAGTTATGCCTCGTCAAACACAGCTGCCATATTGTCAAACTGGACTTGCTGCTTACGGGTGCGAAGCTTTCCAGTATGAGTCCTGACCTGTTTCAGGTCTGTGATGGTGCTCGCCATCTAACGTGGACCCAGGCTTACCAGACCAAGCCTGGGAACTCCAAGCAGAGCTGGAGAAATACAGCCAACGCACTACAGCACATGAGCCCACCCAAACACAGTGTGAGGGTCTTTGTGCTCTTAAACCTGTTTGTGGCGTTGAGCTGACTACAGTATGGAGGATGAGAGTGAACAGGTCAGAGTTCGCTCTGTCACCTGACTTACTGTAGTGTCTGTGTTCCTGTTACTGCTGACAGAGAAACAAACGCTGTACAACTCAAAGCTGGACAACAATGATGTAGTGTTACGCACAATGATGGGTTTACTACAGTTTGTGAGCCGTTCAGGCCTCCAGCTCATCAGATCTTATGAATCGTTAGCTGAAAGCGTTAAAGTGTGAGCCTGCGGAGTGACTCGTGCTGAATCAGCAAAAACACAAAGTTTGGATTTATTTCATGATAATTATGCAGAAAGTTTTCCATGAAAGTGTCACAGCACCAAATTCATCCAGTCAGGACAGTTTCTATTTGCTCTCGCTTCAGCCTGTGACTCATTACAGGTGTGTGTGTGTTCCTGTCTAGCTATCTTTGTGAGGACCGGAATCTGCATTCAACTATTCTTGTGAGAACCAACAGTCACTTGTGAGGACACACAACCTGGTCCTCAAAAGTTTGAAGGCCTTTTTGAGGCTCAAAATGTGGTTTTAGTGTCGGGGTTGTGTGTGTGTGTGTGTGTGTGCGCGTGTGCGCATGCGTGCATGTGTGTGTGTGTGTGTGTGTGTGTGTGTGTGTGTGTGCGTGTGCGTGTGTGTCTGCACGCTCAGACAGGAATGAGGTTACTGGGCTAAGGGATTGTGTTGTGGAGCGGTGGAAGCTGAGTGTGTCTGCTCTGACAGATGTAGGCCAGAACAGTTATATAAGGATGGCTGTACACACGCACGCACGCACGCGCACGCACACGCACACGCACACACGCACACACACACACACACACACACACACACACACACACAGCGCCTCTCTGTGTTTTCACGAGCATGTACGTGAGCAGCAGTGCGAGCTTCCCCTTTAACGATACCTGCCTGCTTGAGTGCACGTGGTTATACATGTTCACTCTCTGCACGTGCACGCTGTGCGCACACATAACAGCTGATGGCACGAAGGAGCCAAGCGTCTGGTTGTGTTTTCATCCAGTGAGATGGAAACAAGGCTTTCCTCAGAACAGTCTTTTACTGTCAGCGTGCCTCCTCCAGGGGGCGCCGTTCTGCTGTTTGTCTTTGTGAATGCAGGCGCGTGGCTCAGTGTGGTAGGTCAGGATGTTCCCTGCATGCGCGGGACTCAGGCTCGTAGCCTCTCCACTGTTTTGGTTGTTGTCCTCTTTATTCTCACCGGTGATCTCACCGAAACCTCGGTGATCAGAACGTGTTTCACTTCCATGGATTCAGGCACAGAATAACCGAGGCCGCACTGAGGGCGGCACTGAGCGTCTGAGTCCCTGTGACAGAAACACAGCTGCACACACGAGCAGCCACTGCAGAGAAACCACAGCGCTGACAGTCGTTCTTGGACATCAGGTCTTTTGCGTTTGACTGACTGTGTCTAATGACTGCGCTGGTTTTGCGGCCTCAGTCGAGCCGTTTCTGCGCTCGTTGTAAAGTCGACATCGGTTTATTCTCCTGAAATCAGACTTCATGTTGCTCGGAGGCCCGAGTGGCTGCTGCCTGAACCGAGCTATAAAAAGAGCAGACGGTGGTTATAAAACACTCACGTGCCGCCGCGCACAGATTGGGAGCAGGCAGAGCTTTGGCGGTTTAACGATGGGGTCAGAAGGGGGGGGGGGACGGAGCTGTAACGATCAGACTCTGTCTGGTCTGTTGGACCTGCAGTCACACCTGATCAGATCCTCAGCACCCTCACCCTCAGAGCTCATTAGCTATGACTGCATGGAGTTCAGACTAGAGATGGCACGATACCACTTTTTTTTTTGTCCGATACCGATATCATAAATCTGAATATCTGCCGATACCGATATGAATCCGATATAGTGTGTTTTTTAATCAATAAAACTGTTTTTTGTTTTTTTTTTAATGTCTTGCTGCATTTTGTATAAGTTCATACTCAAGTTTAAATAAACAACAACACTAAAGCTATTCTGTTATACCTGTATGTAAAAAAATACACTGCGCCCAAAATATTTCATAGTTCAGCAACACTGATCAATCTAATAAACTTAAACCTACTCCATCCTTCCTATTCTGGTATTTTAAAGAGTACTTAGCAGAAATATTAAGCAACCTAACTAATAGGGTTGCAAACTCCCAGCAAAAAAAATAGGGAACCACCCCCCACCCTCCACCTCATGATGCTTAATCGATGTAATCAACTTTAATTTGATGCAGGGTGAAAAAAAAATGCACAGAAACAAATTATTTTTCAAGAATAATTAAATAGATTCAACATCTTTCTTCTACAGAACTGCAGACTGCACAGATGGTACCGTCCCAAAGGAAAAAGTACTATAGCTTACTAGGGTATATTAGACTTAACAGTTACTATATACAGTAATGGACTTCTATACATTTTACATCAGATTAAAACTTTGGGTGTAAGATTCAGATAATTATTTATTAAAAGCGAGACATTTTAAATCAGAATAAGAAAGAAAAGTATGTCTTTGTGCCCCCTTTTCCCTGTTCATGCCCTATCGGCCCCCCTGGCTACACTTTGCTAGATCCGCCCCTGCACAGTTACCAGCCGTCAGCTACGTAGAAAAGGATCCTGGTGTAGAAAGTAATATTAAATACATTCTAACAACAGCTTATCAAGCTTAAACGTGCTGCTGTTGTTCAGCCGCTGGTTTCCTCTTTCTGGTGCAAAGTGGGCCAAAAACAAAGAAGAGAGACGGACTCGCGACAGAAAAGCCGATCAGCTGATCATTGATCAGTTTCACGATTGAAGTAGCCGCAGGAGAGGGAGAGAGAGAGGCAGTCGCTCCATATATCGGTTGTTAAGCTTAACGTGGGAACGCTTTACAAACATTCAGAGATGAACTTACACACTTGCTTTACTTCTCTCTGGGATAACTTCCTCGGAGATGAAATGCTGGTTTGGTAGCGAGGCTCCAAATACACACAGCCGCTCTATCACGTGAGCGCACTGCTGCGACGTGCTACGGTTATGAGCCGAGTTACGCCATGTCGCAAGTTTTTTGAGGTGTTTTCATGATATTTAATGGATCGGATTACATTTTTTATTTCTCGCCGATATCCAATCCAGTAATTTACGTCAGTATCGGACCGATACCGATACGTAATATCGGATCGGTCCATCTCTAGTTCAGACACACGCTTTCTTTTCCAAAAACCAAGAAACTTCTCAGGGTTTCACTGTGGTGCCCCCTAGTGGGGGCAGCTGAAATGATTTATGGATCACAGCCTGTCTCATTACAGCGAAGTGATTTTTATCTGGGTCGGGTTTTAAGAGTGTGAGTTTCACCTGTGGGATCCAACACCTTCCTGTGGGCTGTAATTATTACTAAAGTGTTTTCGTCTCGGATATCTCTGAGAGGGCATTTCCCTGGAATCCCTGGATTCCCGTCCTACATGAGGGTCAAAGATTTTCGCATTCTCATGCGTCCCGTTTCTGTCCTCCTGTCTCTCCTCAGGTTTCTTCTCCAATGTTTGGAGGATCTGGACGCCAACCTTCGCAAGCTCAACTCTCGCCTTTTCGTCATCAGGGGCCAACCAGCCAACGTGTTCCCGCGGCTCTTTAAGGTGAGACACAGGAAATCCTACTCCGGGGTCGGTGCAGTCATGTGACCAGGGCGCTCTGCTCTGCTGCTCCCAGAGCCTGTTGGGAATTCTCTCTCTCTGTTTCTCAGGAGTGGAAGATCTCCCGGCTGACCTTTGAATACGACTCGGAGCCTTTTGGGAAGGAGAGAGATGCCGCCATCAAGAAGCTGGCCATGGAGGCAGGCGTGGAGGTCATCGTCAAAATATCGCACACCCTGTATGACCTTGACAAGTGAGTGAACTTTACTTAACATCACTGTGGCGCGGACCCGTGAGAACACAGCGATGCTGTAAGAACATTCAGGGAGGGTTGTTTCAAACCGTCATGGAGCCTGAGGTAAATGGACTGGTTCTTATATAGCGCTTTTCTACTCTGAGCACTCAAAGCGCTTATACAACTAATTCATTCACCCAATCACACCCATTCACACAAGCACTTCTTCTAAGCTTAGTGCTAATTATCTAACATTCATACACATTCACACTCCGATGGATGCATCGGAGAGCATCATGGGGTTAGTATCTTGCCTAAGGATATTTGGCATGCAGATTGGAGCAGCCTGGGATCGAACCACCGACCTTCTGGTTAGCGGCTGACCTGCTCTGCTTCTCCGCAGGATTATCGAGCTGAATGGCGGGCAGCCTCCGCTCACCTACAAGCGTTTCCAGACTCTGATCAGCCGGCTGGATCCTCCAGAGATGCCCGTGGAGATGCTGACGGACACGCTGATGGGGCGCTGCGTCACGCCCGTCTCTGAGGACCACGGGGACAAGTACGGCGTCCCCTCGCTGGAGGAGCTGGGTGAGAAAACAAACGCACTCACAAGAGAACGACCACAAAGATGGCCGACAGCGTTTCTCGTAGTTGAAGCACCAATCAGAATCTGTGCATACTCATTCATCCACACCCTAAAACCAAAATCACAACAATCCAACAACAAACAGGCGAAGATCGAACAATGATCAGGCTGTGTCTGAAATCATCACACACACACACACACACACACACACACACTCTCTCTCTCACACTGAGTGTAGATCATCAGGGCCTGCGGCGCCCCCCTGTGGCAGCTGTGTGCATCACAGCTTCAGTGCAGCTTGTTGGCGTTCCTTCACAGCGTCTGTCAGTCAGCTGGTGCTTTCATACCTGCAGGTTTTAAAATCAAACTAAGGGCCAGGAGGCATTAAACGGGGCTTCTGAGTGAAGCTGTGACGCTTGAAGCTCTTGAGTGTTGCACATTCATCCAAAGCTGAAGTGTGTGTCTGGAGTGAAATAATTTAAAAGATACTTGGCTGAAACTTTTTTCACTTTGAAATAGGGCTGCTCAATTAATCGAATTTTAATCTCGATTACGATCTGGGCTTTCAACGATCATTAAGAATGACTGAGCCGATTATTAGCACCTCCCTCGTGCTTTACTCTCGCGCTGCTCTGTGTGGCAAATTGAGCGCACCTCTCTGCGTTTCGAACACGCATCACAACAATAAAGCTTCTAGCTTCTCGGAAAGCTAGAAGTTAGCTTTCCGAGCTAACTTCTACTTAGCTCGGAAAGCTAAGTAGAAGTTATTTAGAGAGGAGAGGAGAGGATAATGGCTGCTAAAGAAAGAATGCTGTTGGTTGAAAAGAGAGGTAAAACAACTTCAGTGGTGTGGAAACATTATGGGTTTGCGGAGTCAGACGTGGATCAAGTAGGCATGTGTAAACTTTGCTACGGTGTCGTAGCTGCACCACAGACCGACACCACAAATTGACATACCTCAATGTCAGTTTGATGCAATTGTGCATTGTGTGGCTACACAGCTTGCCTTGAGGTTTGGTTATTTGTATGCATAAATATTATGCAGTATTTTGAAGTTCACTAAACATAGATGTTTACATTATTCATTTATTTTTTATATTGCAAACATTTGCACTGTAATCAGTATTTGCAAACTATTTTATATTATTTTTTGACAATCTTTAAAGCCATTATTCAATATATTGTTATTGTTAAATAAATATCGTCAAATAATCGAGAAAATAATCGTGATTATCATTTTTGCCATAATCGAGCAGCCCTACTTTGAAACACTGATTTGTTTCTCAGACCACAGGGACCAGCCCACCCCAAACAGGCCTTTGGCTTAGTTGTCCTCTCTGCGGAGTCCCTCGACTTCTGTGATCCGAGCACCAAGCCTGAGCAAAGGCCTCTGCAGCTCCACAGACATGAAATGTTTGTTGCAGCGCCCTCTGCTGGAGCGGTCTTAAATGCAGGAAAAGAGCTTCCAGTCTGGTGGATCTGATTCTGGACTCATTCAGCTTTAAGGAGAATCTGCAGTTGCAGTCAGCTGATTGATGCTGAAGGAAGAACTCCTCCTATAATTAAACCCCGAAACTGTCACCTGCTCTCTAATTTAAAGCTCTGAGTCGGGTGAAGCCATCTGTCTCTGTCCATTCATGCAGGCACCTGCTGTGGAGCACCTGCTGTGGAGCACCTGCTGTGGAGCACCTGCCTCTGACCCCGAGGCATTTAAGGAGCTCTGTGCTCCTCAATGAACGTGCTGATCCTCAGTCTGCTCCCCATTCACAGAAACCTGCTGCTCCACAAAGCTCCGCCTCCATCTGCCACTCACGGCTGCCGCTCACTGACCTCATCAGGTCACGTGTAGAGTGATGCACACCTGCCCAATATAACTCTATCTCTATCTCAATCTGATCCCAATTAAGTGACTTCTGGTGCTCTGAAGGCTTCTCACTCAGAGTTGAATCTGTCACGAGTCGTGGCGTCAGGCCCACACCGCTCTTTCACTCCAAGTCGTCCTCGGATTTGGCAGGTGGGGAGACGGTGGGTTGGGTTTCTCCTTCATCCTACAGCAGATCCACTGATGGGCCGCATCAGAGCAGATCTGATCAATACTTTTACTTCTGATCAATAATGTCAAAAATGTCCAGAAATGAAATATTGAACTTTTTATTCTGGTGAAAAAACTTGAACACATAAAAATTAATCATCTTCAATCTTTATTTTCTGACCAACTTTTACTCTGAGCTCGTTCTCGAGAGGTTAAAGAAGTGAAATCACGGGGTCGTTTAACCACGGGGTCGTGCAATGACGGAGCATCGCTCTTTAGTTCCTGAACCAGAAGAAGCGTCTGTCTCTGTGGCTCTGGGTACCTAAGGTTTAAAGTTCACCTGTGCAGGTGTGATTTAAAGGCACAGCGAGCAGGTTCAGGTAATCCAACAGGTCTGGGATGGGAGACAGTTGGGCAGGGTGCCGAGTTCTGATTGGCTGTGTGTGTTTATGGAAGGTTGACCTGCTGAGGAAGATGATGAAGGTGAACCGTCTCTTTCAGGCTTTGACACGGAGGGGCTGCCGTCAGCCGTGTGGCCGGGAGGAGAGACAGAGGCTCTGACCAGGATAGAGCGCCACCTGGAGAGAAAGGTGGGTACTGCAGCTGTTGCTGGGCTGTGGTCACAGAAAGCTGAGTGGATGACGTTCAGCAGAAGCGCTGTGGGAGGAGTTCTCAGTGACGCCGCTCCTGTTTTCATTGGTTGTGGTTGGGGCAGATTAAAGACGTTCAACATCACAATAGAAGAAACATGCATTCATCTGTTTCAGTAAACGCATTAGTAACTCCCCTCCTCTCTCTCGCCCTCTCTCTCTCCAGGCGTGGGTGGCGAATTTCGAGCGTCCGAGGATGAACGCCAACTCGCTGCTGGCCAGCCCAACAGGCCTCAGCCCGTACCTGCGCTTCGGCTGCCTCTCCTGCCGCCTCTTCTACTTCAAGCTCACCGACCTGTACCGCAAGGTCGGCCTCAGACTCGCATGTTGCTGTTGCACGTTTGTTCTGCCCCGAAGCATCAGCGCGACTGCACCACAGCACTGATTTCATTTATCCACGTGTATAAAGCAGAGCCCATCTGCTGCTCTGTTTTTGTACGAACAAACTCCATATTTACGGCTCTGCAGGCTCAAGTAGGAAGACGAGACAATGCTGTGAAAAAGTCTTGAGCCACCCCTCATTTCTTCACAAACGTTCCTGCAATCTTTGAAGTGCTCTTCAGCAACAGCTGTCCAGAGGTCTTTATAATGTTCACCTCTGACCTCTGAATCATTCTGAACCAGTGTTGTAGTGTTAGGTTGTGCCTGTTGTGTGCAGACACAACCTAACATTACAAACACATTCGAATCGGAAGCTAAAAATAAAGAAGGCAGGCTGTCACGCAAACACATCATCTGTGAATCTATGAAACACGCCAAACATAACGCAGTTCGACATGAAATGGGATTTCTGACCTCACAGGACGATTCCCAAAGAGGGATAATATCATTTTATTATTTCCAGATCATTGCATATCAGTGCAGGTGTGAGCTATGAGTGCGCTTGTTGCCAGATGCAGTGATCTGATTGGTCAGATCTGAACCATCGGAGATGAAATATTGGCATGAAGGCCCTGCCGAAAGGGCGGTGACGTCACCGCTGGGCTCAGGTCGGTGCTGCTGAACCCACTGAGACGGTCGAACGGTGACCGACCTCTGTGATCAACAGAACGTCGTTGAAGTGAAACACGTTTATAAAAACGATGGATGAGGTTGAAAGAGTCAGGTTAAGCCCCCTGAACGCTTTTAACCCGATGCTTTTGTGATGTTTCTACTGATGCAGGTGAAGAAGAACAGCTCTCCTCCACTCTCGCTCTACGGACAGCTACTGTGGCGCGAGTTCTTCTACACCGCCGCCACCAACAACCCACGCTTCGACAAGATGGAGGGAAACCCCATCTGCGTCCGCATTCCCTGGGACAAAAATCCTGAGGCGCTCGCCAAGTGGGCTGAGGCGAAGACGGGCTTTCCCTGGATCGACGCCATCATGACTCAGCTGAGGCAGGAGGGATGGATTCATCACTTGGCCCGACATGCCGTGGCCTGCTTCCTCACCAGAGGAGACCTGTGGATCAGCTGGGAGGAAGGAATGAAGGTGAGCACATGGGAAGCAGTCATGGTGCAATGACGTGCAGATACTGAAACATGCTGATGAATCAGAGGTGTTGGGAACAGCTGATCACATTACTGCCTTTATTTTTGTGCGTCAGGGTTTAATGTCGTAGTTGTTTTTCCTTCTTCGTGTCAGCCTCATTATTTTGCCACGTTTGCTCTCTGCCAATAACTGCTGTTCATGCTCAAGGAATAAAAACGACCGAGTGAAAACAAAGCGATGTTCCTCACTCGGGTATCGCCTTATGTTCACACTTCATGTTTTAATGGGCTGTGGTTACCTGCTGCAGGTGTTTGAGGAGCTGCTGCTGGATGCAGACTGGAGCGTGAACGCGGGCAGCTGGATGTGGCTGTCCTGCAGTTCATTCTTCCAGCAATTCTTCCACTGCTACTGCCCCGTGGGCTTCGGCCGGCGCACCGACCCCAACGGGGACTTCATCAGGTGGGTACCTTTCCTTCTATCGTCCCTTGGTGCCAACAGCTGAGCCCACACCTGGATGGCGCCCTTCCTCCCTCTGTCTCTCAGGACTGCACAGATATTAGAGCGTTGAGCGTCATCAGAGGAGAGCAGTGAGTCGCAGGGGAGAGCAGACAGATTTACCTGTTTTAAAAGTAACACCAGTTTCACCTGATGGAAGCTGCCAGTGAGTGATGATGTCAGTGTTTCACACACAGTCAGCTCAGGGACAGGTCAGCTGAAGCCAGCAGAGGGGGAGAGAGAGATGGGGGGGGGAATAAAGGGGACGTCCAGATCTTTGGGTAAGTCAACAAACCAGCGTCCTTCCCTCCTCGTCTTTGTCTGTGTGTCATCAGCTGTTTGTAGCTGTCCGTTCACACCTCAGCTTAGTTTGATCCAGGATGCTAATGACCTCACACTGAGTGTGTGTGTGTCTGTGTGTGTGTGTCTCCCCCCCCGTCCCCCGCTTTCTCCCCCATTCTCCCCCTCCTCTCTCCCTCCTGTCTCCCCCCTCTCCGCTCCCCCTCCCCTCTGCCCCACCGGTCTCTCCCCCGCTCCCCCCCCCTTGTTTGTGATTTTTGGGGGTTGGGGGAAAAGTTCAGCGGTCACTCTCCCCTTCGTAGATTGTAGCTGATTGCTTTTAAGGTGATTGGCCGTTCTCTCGCCCCTCCACCCAGGTGCAGCCTCCGCTTCCAGCTGGGGCTGCCATGGATGGACGTTGTTGATGGCGGTTTGTTTCATGTACCTGTGCAGCCCTGAGGCACTCGCGCCCCAGTGGCACCCTCTGAGCAGGTTTATGACTCGGTGGCGTCTCATTTCGTCAAAAGGGATTCTGACCGCTTGGTAGGGAAATGCAAACGCCTCGCCTGCATTCGTTAGGTAGAGCGTTATGAAGCATTCCACGGAGGGTAGTGAGGAGAGGCGTTGGACCAGCTGTAGCTCTGCCATCGCAGTGAAGCACGGTTGGCGCCGGGACTCGTTACCTGCGCCGTGCCACGCGAGCCGGTCCACTGTCCAGGCGCTGGGCAAAGCCCCTCGTCCGGCCCTTTGTGAAATGTTCAGTGGCGCTCTGCTTTTGTGAATGCAGCCCTGCCGGCTTAGTCGGACCCGGAGCGGCAGCTGGCTCACTAAGACACGCGGCGTGGATCACTAGTGCACATGTGCATCACGTAGGGCCAAAAACAGGC
This sequence comes from Oreochromis niloticus, assembly GCF_001858045.2. Lineage (NCBI taxonomy): Eukaryota > Metazoa > Chordata > Actinopteri > Cichliformes > Cichlidae > Oreochromis > Oreochromis niloticus. The sequence continues at coordinate 691,072 of NC_031984.2, forward strand.
CGAGACCAAAGAAGATACAAAGGATAAACAGCCCTCGCATGGCCAGGCTTAAGCTTTTCCCCAACCATCATCCACCCTCCCTTAGTTACATCCATCCAACATCCAACGACATGCAGCAGGGAAAGTCAGCCCCACCCTTACTGTTTAAAGATGTCTGCATATCTGCCAGCGTAGGTGTGAGGTGAAAATCCAAAGCCGTGACACTAAACTTGGACAGCAGATTAAAGGTTACCATCATCAAAGATTATAGACCAAAGATTAAAACATGACAGGAAGAGGAAGCCCTTATTACCCCACGCCACCCGCTGCCCTCCATCGGCCCACGTGCTGCCGGCAGGTCGCGAATCTTCCTGGCAAAAGGGTTGTGGTCCCTTTTGGTGAAATGAGGGGGCTCCCTAGTGTGCCGGCCCAGAGTGTGGCGCTGTGGCTGTGGGAGAGGACAGTCAGCAGGGGCTTTGGGCCCACTGACCACTTAAAAGACAACCACCACAGTCTGAGGGGCAGGGGGGGGCAGATTTGAGCTCTTTTCTCAGTCCACTGCTGTTTGATGGGGATGGAGGTGGGGAAGGTTGGGGGGAGGGTGGGGCCGGAGCTGGGAGGTAGGGTGGAGGACTTCTGTCATCGACGGCAAGCTCTCAGGAGAACTTCAGCTTCCTCTGCTGTTCAGCTGTGAAGAATGAAACCGAGGAAGAGCTCTGAGCGACGGACGGACGGGAAGCTCGATGGCAGAACTTTTCCACCATACGCCGGCTTCGGTCCAGGTGGGGTGGGAGGGGTTGGGCGGGTGGGCTCAAAACTTTGTGCTTTCTAATGGCGTGTTGCAGTAGACGTCTCCTAGCGGCACCAATCAGCAGTGATCTCTCTAACGACATGGCGCTCTCCGTCCGTCGAGCGCGCGTGCGTCCACAAGGCCGCACCGCCGCCTGCCCCCACTGTGCCGCTTCCCACAGTTCCACTCGCCCCCTCCTCCGCCCCGCCTGTGTCCCCTCCTTGGACTCGGTAAGGTCGGACCAAGCGCAGTAGGTAGGTGGTTCTCTTTCCACGACAGTCCAAGGAACCTTCAGCAGGTTGTGAGATGTTGACCTCTTGCTGCAGTCTGATTGGCTCTCGCAGCGTCGCTCTGCGTGTGCATGGCGTGGCTGCCGTCACACCAGCTCACAGTAAATGTTGTTGGGACCACAGCCCCTGGTTTTCCACCACGTTTGGCAGCATTAGTGTCTCCCTGAGCGCCCTGCGACGGTTACTGCCCGCAGTGCCTCTCACTCATGTCCTGTAGCCTTACTGTGCAGTGTTGTGCTTGTTTGTAGCTTCATTCTGCAGCAGCGGACTTCCTTAAAACTTGTAAGCACGAAGTGCTGCAGACCAGCGTGCTCCGGCTGCAGGCCTAAACCTCAGCCAGCTCTTCACACAGCAGCAGCTAAAGTTTGGAGACACACATTTCAGCTCATATCTGAGACGTAGCTCCGAAACATTCAAACATGGCATTTTTTCCTGTTAACCCTTTGCCTCCCTACATCACCCCCACCCCAATGCACTTTGTACCCCACCTCATGCTGACAGAAGCCAGCATTGTCTAATGTCTCCATCTGCTTCCAGACGATACTTACCTGTCCTCCGAGGTTTTCCTGCTAAGTTCATCTATGACCCGTGGAACGCTCCAGAGTCCGTGCAGGCAGCGGCCAAGTGCATCATCGGAGTCCATTACCCGAAGCCCATGGTGCACCACGCAGAGGCGAGCCGGCTCAACATCGAGAGGATGAAGCAGATCTACCAGCAGCTGAGCCGATACAGAGGACTGGGTACGAGATCCGAGAACATAAATCTTTAGCATTAAATCACGCCCAGGTCGCTCCAGGAAGAGCGGTCCGACCTGCCGATCGGCTGGTTTTATCTGCGGTGCTGTGAGTAATGTTAGAATATTTAATGAGGCCAAGTTTTATCTTCATGATGCGCAAACTTTCAGGACCACACGGGTCACATTCATGTGATTCCTTCCAGAGTTTTGAGTCGTCGTAGCTTCAGGAGTTTAACAGAGATCTGCATGAAAAAAACTCATTTAAAGCCAAACCTGGTTTTTATTCTGCAGGAGTGTTTTTCTCCTCCAAACAGGAGGTTTTATGTGATGGAATAACCTGCAGTAGTTTGATGTCTGTGACGTGTAGCAGCAGCGTTCAGTTTTATTTATACAACAGTCCCCTCAAGCTGCTTTATATTGTAAAGACCCCACAATAATACAGAGGAACCACATATGAGCAGCGCTTTGGTGACAGTGGGGAGGAAAAACCTCAATCAGGTAAAAGGGTGAGGGAGGGGCGGCTGTCTGAGAGAGCAGTCGGGTTAGTGGAGGAAGACAAAGGTCCAAGACACGAGCACAACCAGCGTTGGTGCCTGAGTCGTGTCTGATCTTCTGCTGGAGGAAACCAAGTGCATTCTGGGTAAACCTTTGGGCTCATATCAGCCCGTGGGAGAGTTGGATGGAAAGTCTCCTTTAAAGGTGGCTGTGGAGGTAGAGCAGGGCATTGAAAGGTTGGGGGTTCGATCCTTGGCAGCTCCAGTCTGTATGCCAAAGTACCCTTTGGCAAGACGCTGACCCCTGCAGACAAAGAGCTTGTGTGAATGAGGCGTGATAGAGTAGAAAGCTGCAGTACAGCGTCGCCTGGTATCTGTGAGTCCTGACTGAGTGCACTGCATTTATAAAACACACCTGAGGCTTCCAGATGTAACTTCTGCTGCTGCTGACCACAAGTACCTGAGGCTTTCCTAATTGGTTAGTGGTCCTGTCAGGGTCAGAAAGCAGCAGGAAGCAGGGAGGACTTGGGGCAAACTCTCAAAGTTACGTCCCCGATGGCAGAGTAATAAGTGTGTGTGCATCTTTCAGGTCTGCTGGCATCAGTGCCGTCCACCAACGGGAACGTGAACGGAGGAATGATGGCCTATTCTCCTGGAGAGCAGCAGCCAGGGACCAACGGTAAGGCCTCCGGACACAGTCCGAGCTTCCAGCCGCTCTGGCAGCTCTGTTGTTGAGTCACGTCTTCTTCTATGGTCTTCAGCGCCCGGAGTGTCAGGGAGCCCCGTTCCAACAGGAAATGGCAGCGGAAGCATCCTGCTCAACTTTGACAGCGAAGAACAGACCGGCCCCAGCGGCGTTGGACAGCAGCATCAGCGCCTGCAGCAGCATGGTACATGACACGGACAGCGTCGCCATCAGACGCCGCAGCTTCCTGTGTGCTTTCAAACAGGCCAAACTGACGTCAGATTCACAGTTTAGTGGTACAGTGTCATATTTGGTGTGTGTGTGTGTGTGTGTGTGATGCAGGATACCACACAGTGCCAGACGCCAGCCAGAACACCAGCAGCCGACTCTACCACGAGTTTGCTGTGCCTCAACACCCAGGTACGCCGCGGGCGGGAAGCAGTTGAAGTGTTTCACGTCAGCTTCGGCTCAGACCTTTATCTCCTCCTTTTCCTTCAGGACTCCTTCTGCTCCCCGGGCGGCATCACAGGGAAACGGGAGCGCGAGTCGGAGCGCGAGGGGTCGGGGAAGAAGAGCCGGCGTCCTGCTCCATGCACAAGATGCAGCGGCAGAGCGCAGAGGTCAGCCCGCCACTCGGCAGAGCGTCCGTCCAAAAAATGCCAAAACAGTCCTGACACGTAAAACCTGGCATTCCGTATTTCAGGACTTATTCCTTGTAGAGGGAAATTTAGGCTGCGGATATGAAGATATGAAGAACTCCTGTGTCGTGCTGGGTTCCCTGCCAATAATCCAGGTGTGTCTCCTCTCCTGCAGGCTACCTAGAGCAGGTGGAGAAGAGACCGTCCGGAGTCCATCGAGGCGGCAGAGAGAGGAAAGCCCGACACCACCGCCTGTCCTCCAATCACAGCAGCTCCAGACAGGCGCCTCCTCCTCTTCCTACTTTTCCTCACACACAGAAAATCCCAGATAACACACACAGAGGTGAAAATGTGTCGGTTGGCTCGAGTCGGTTGACCTCTGACCTCAGAGGAATGTGCAAAGAAACAAATGACCTCAAACTTTATTTCTAATAAAATAAATAAACCAATAAAAACTATATTGTCTTAAACGGCTGCCACCAGCACCAACCGCCGCGCAGCTGCCAGGCTATGACGCGGAGCCTTTGTCCCAGGCTTCGGAGAGTCTACTCAAACAAACAGGTTTAAACAGGGAAATGCAGCTAAAGCTCCGCCCATGAGCCACGCCTTGAGCAAAGAGGTCATCCGGAGGAGCGCAGCTGTAACACGAGTGACCCGAAGCACCAAACGCAGCCTGCCAACTTCACTTCCTGTCTGTGTAAATAAAGGTTTGTTTTTTTTAATACTGGAGGTGCAGCGGGTTAATAAACACGAAAACCTCCTACATAAGGGCACTGGTTGTGATTCCCCCTTTCACCACCTGGGGTAGCATTTCACCAGCGCATCTTCATGCTGTAAATGAGCGCTCGCCGCTTCATACATTTGCACGCACGCCACGCCGGGGCTTTGGATGTGGAGTTTCTTCACATCCTGGTGATGCTCCAGTTAACTTTGAGCATTTTTAAAGCAGTTTATAAAAACAGGATGTTACAAGAACTACCTTTATCTCCGATGCTGGCTTCGTGGGAACGCCTTTGACTGCCTGGTTTGTGCTCGCTCGACTTGTATCGGCAGCTAACGTCGAATCCAAGTGAAATTTTTGGACGTATAAAAGTCACGAGTGTCAGAGGTTTTTACATATTTATAGCTGATTAACAAGCCGTCGAGCCCGTTCCCGTTCGTGGTCTTTGAGTCGTGTTTACAGTGACGCTCTTAGATTAGAGCCTTCGTGCCGTGGTGTCGTTTAGCCCTCTGTGTGACGCCGTTGTGCACGAGGAGGCGAAGTGTGGCTGAAAACTCAGGTCCTGATCTGAGACTTGTTCTGTTTTTGTCGTTGGACCATCGTCCTCGCAGCTTTTGCCACATTTTTACTGAGGTCGCTGCGCTGTAGCACTTGTTTGGTCTGACTTGGCCAGTCACATTTTCACCTCTCTGTTCCCCTCACACACACCTCCACACATCGTCTCTGAGGTTTCCTTCTGCAGATGTGGTGGTTGAGCTAATGGCTGCGTTCAGTCTCCTCTCCAAGGCGTCACATTTTTCTAAGATTTCTTATAAAAACCAAAAACTTGCTAAACAAAAATGAAGGAAAAAAGACTAAAAACTAAGTTGACCCAAACGAGCCTCATTCTGTCACAGACAACATTCCTCACACGGTTTCCTGCAGCGCTGCACGGGGGGACAGTGAAGCATGCACCGCTGCTCGGGATCATTAAAACCGTCAATCTGCCCACTGTCTGCTTCATGGCCGACAAACGAAGGGTCGCTGGCGGCGGGGGCGGGGGGGATCCTCCACCAGCACCGCCACTCCCGCTCAGAGAATGTACGATTCTCCTGTAAAATCCACCCAGCACCATCTGTGGCTGATGTTAGCACCACCAGCTACACAAACAGACACATGCACATACACAAAGATACACACACCCGTAATTACAGCGCAGTTTCAGTATAGTTACCCTGTTTTCTTTTGAGTTTACAGTGTGATTACCCGAGTATTTCTCATGTCATTACAGAGTAAATATATACAGTAAATATGCTTTTTTTCCCACAGGAAATATAGTAATTATACAGAGGAAATACTTGTAAATATCTGGTAATTTCAGAGTGATTTCACTGTATTTACGTACAGTTACATGAGTAAGGACCACGCTTCATGTGAGTTTGAATCCGGGCTAATTTACCTGTATTTAAACTATAATCACACCCACAACTGTAAACTCAGATAACTCACTTACTGTTGTTTCACATTAAAAGTCTTCTTCTACTGAACAGCCAGAGGCCTTTATTGTGAAAAGTGTTCATTAAAAAGTAATAAAGTCCACATCTCTGTCTCTCACACACACACACACACACACACAGCCTTCATGATGATTAGCCAGGAGAGAACATCCCAGCCTGCCCTCTGATATCAGCGCCCCCTTTTGTTTAAGCAGTGTAACTGCGATCACTGACGAGCGAATCAGCTGTTTGAAACTTTGTGTAGCATTTATGTGTGCGTTGTTGGCCAATAATACTAACAATAATAATAATAATAATAAAATATTGATTTGACCTAAATGCCAAAACTGACCTCGGTACTGATGATATTTGACGTGTTAATAAAACGAGTGTGTGAAGTGAGGCAGCATTGCCCCGCCCTCACAGAGCTCAGGTGTTTGAGGTGTTTTACAGGTAAAATTAAAATTCTTTTCTGGGTATTACAGGAATATAAAGAATGTGAGGTCAGCACGCAGGTGCAGAACGGAAGACAGGGCGGGGCTTCAGACTGAGCAGATACTCACACAGCACCGTTACCGGACCCAGGGGGGGCGTGGGCAGGTGTCAAGCGGCGGTGTGCAGTGTACAGTAGTCGGCATTAGTGTGTCGTGGTCGTGCGCCCTCGGCTTCAGCAGTCACGTGGGAGGGGGGCCTTTAGTATTGTAGTGTTTCTGTATTATATCTCTGTCTGAACATTGTTAGGTTTGATAGCTTTTATCACTGGGGGGGAAAAGTTGATCCAAGTTTTTATTCTCGCTCTTTGTTATGTTTGGTTTCCCTTCACGAAGGCGAAGACAGACGCCATCCATCGTCTCTGTAACCTTCTGCTCTTTCTGTCTCCTCGTGATGTGAACGGCTTTTTGTGATCAAGTTCATGGCAGGAAATTAAAATTGTTACAACCTGAAAACGTCTCGTCATTCTCCACGCTGATCCCAAAGATCAGCCGCACTCGTGGCCATCCAGTGTCATGATTTTAGGATTGTGAAGATGGCTCATGTCTTTCCTGATAAATCACCATGGTAACTGATGCTACAGACCTAGCCTGTGAAGAAGGGGTAAATTTGTTATTTTCTCTGCCCTTTTGGCCCTGACGTTAGATCTGCACTCGCACTCATTTCAAACACCTGAAGCACCGTCAGGCTGCTGATCTGAAGTAACCTGCAAACGGGAGCTCTTTGATGTGGACACACCTGTCAGTGATAAACATGTGACTCAGAGTTCACCTTTATTCAAGTCAGTTTTATTTACACAGCGCCAAATCACAACAACAGTCGTCTCAAGGTATTTATATTGTAAGGTCGACCCTACAATAACACATACAGAGAAAAACCCAACAATCATTTGACCCCCTATGAGCAAGCACTTTGGCGACAGTGGGAAGGAAAAAGCACTGAGCAGATCACAGATCTGAGGACCTGCGAGGGCTGATTGGATTGAAGACGTGAACGAGAGCTAGGGGCTCCTTCCCCAAGCCTGGTCTGGGGTGGAGCCCTGATCCCGGTGCAGTGCTGCATCACCAGAGAGGTTTTCTATCTCAGCCCTTCAGTGAGGATCAGCTGATTCCTGTTAAGTCTCTGATATCCAGCCTGGATCCAGGTGCTGCCATCACTTCTGCCCAGCCTCCTCCTCTCCTCCGGTTTCAGTCTCATGTCTTTTCTGCTCTGGGAGTTCTCACTGAGCTACATTTCCAACAGAAATCCCTGCAGGTGTAAGTAATGTTCCTGACTAAAATCCAGTGTAAACACTTGTTTTTGTGAGTCATGAGGTGCACCTCACGCAGCAGCGTGGAGCTGCACAGGCAGGACATCTACTGCAAAAAGTAACCTCGTTCATACACATCAGCCTTTCAGCTCCAGACGGTCTCAGCTTTCGACTGTGTTTTGTTTTGTGCTAATGGGCAGACAGTGCGGTGGCTCTGGGTTTGAAGGAAACACCGGGCAGGACGTTAAAGCTGTGTTTTGTAGAGTCGGTACAGGGTTGACGTTAGTCTCTGTGGGGTTTCTCCATGGCTGACCTCTGGTCAGTGATGTTCATGTGTGATGTGCCTCTGCCTGTTGCTGACACCGACATGTGCTCATTCACTGTGAAGCTTCTCGTCCCTCCTGCAGGCGGGCAGCATGGTTGTTCCTCTTTTCAGGGCCCCAGGGGGATTTTCTTTGTTCATGTTTTTCTTCTTTACATATGAGCCATAAACTGTGAAACATGCGGGGAAGATGTACACTGTTGATTAACAGCTCCATAAATGCTACAGATGTGTGGTCAGTGAGCCAGTAGGAGGAACTGACAGCATATCAGGCCCTGCGGCAACAATGAGGCCAGCTGTGGCTTTAGTGACATCACCATCTGTGCATGGATAGGAATATGCACGGTGAGACAGCAGCAATAAATAATAAAAAGGAGGAATATCTGTGAAGAGGAGGAAGGCACACAATAGGACAAGTTCCAACGGACTTGGTGTTACTCTGTCATTGAATGTGGATGCTTTGATTTAAAAAGAATCTGCTCACATGAACATTAATTTCACTGAAACTGCGGTGGCTGAGTCATTCGCTGTAAACAAGCTGAGACAGGTTGGATGGTTGCAGTAGATCTGATCTGCCTCCACTCACGATTTCAAAATCACGTTGGATCATAAGAAATGCGCCGCTTTCGTCAGCACCTCATTACAATTCGCCGATGTCAGGATGTTATTGCGCCTGTAGCAGCACGCCAACTCGTTCAGCAGCTTGTAGTGTTAAATGCACTGAAACCAAATACAGAGGCTGTGGCTTCAAGCCGGTGTCAGATTGCACACATGTGCTTTCATAACTTTATTGTTGTACTCAGCTACAAACCATTGTGTTTATTTAAGCTGTGAGCTGATAAACCACGGCATCAACACTGTACACGGTGCTTAAAACGAACACAACTACTACGTGCTTTATATATGTTTATATACTATATATAGAAAATAGCAGAACACAGTGCAGCTGATAAACAGATTGTACACAGTGTGAAAGTCTGGGGTGACTTTTCGTTCCCTAAACTGAATCACTCCTGTAGGTGTATATTTATATATTCTTCTGCTTTGAGCCGGTGATGACCTGCAGTCAAAGATCCTGAGAAACAAACAGCCAACAACATTTGTTCCTATTGGAATCATAAAGTCCTGTGGTTTACTTTCCATGTGCGTGAGAGTGTTCGGAGGGATTCCCTGCCTGTACACAGGCCTCATATCTGGACAACAACACAGAACAGCGCTGTGGAATATACTTTCCATGCTGCATGTGGGATCGCCTTTTGTCCGCTCTCCCATTGTCCAGTCCTCTCATGCGTCCTCCATCCACCCACCTGTTTACCTTTCATTATGCAAATACGACATTCGAGGTCTTCCCCAGGATTCCCGAACACAGAGAGCAGCACGACATTTGAGGAACAGGATGACAACAAAGGAAGGGAATACACAGAAAGGTGTTTCCTTTATTTTATTCTTCCAGTGAGGGGAATTACCAACATGTCAACATGTTCTTCAACGCCTGAAGTGTTCAGAAAACACCAGCACTTAGAGCTAATTCCAATCCACAACATTCGTTTTTTATGAGAAGCTGAAATTCAATTTTTGTAGATTTAACTTTACAGATTCTTTATGTTAAATAAAAGGTATTTACCTATAAACAATGAACATACTTAAGTACCTGATCAAACACTGCAGTATGACTGTTAATAGTTGGCTTTGTTATGAAATTTCATGCAAAACCTATTAAACAGTAAAATGCTGAAAAACTAGTTCATGCATTTATTACTTCCAGGCTGGACTACTGTAATTCTTTATTATCAGGATGTCCTAAAAACTCCCTGAAAAGCCTTCAGCTGATCCAAAATGCTGCAGCAAGAGTCCTGACAGGGACTAGAAAGAGAGAGCAGATTTCTCCTGTTTTGGCTTCCCTTCATTGGCTTCCTGTTAAATCCAGAATTCAAAATCCTGCTCCTCACATACAAGGTCTTAAATAATCAGGCCCCATCTTATCTTAATGACCTTGTAGTACCATATCACCCTATTAGAGCACTTCGCTCTCACACTGCAGGCCTACTTGTTGTTCCTAGAGTATTTAAAAGTAGAATGGGAGGCAGAGCCTTCAGTTTTCAGGCCCCTCTTCTGTGGAACCAGCTTCCAGTTTGGATCCAGGAGACAGACACTATCTCTACTTTCAAGATTAGGCTTCAAACTTTCCTTTTTGCTAAAGCATATAGTTAGGGCTGGACCAGGTGACCCTGAATCCTCCCTTAGTTATGCTGCAATAGACGTAGGCTGCCGGGGATTCCCATGATGCATTGGGTGTTTCTTCTTCACTCACTATGTGTTAATAGACCTCTCTGCACTGAATCATAGTTGTTATTAATCTCCGGCTCTCGTCGTTGAGCCTGGTTCTGCCGGAGGTGTCTTCCTTCCCACTGTCGCCAAAACACTTGCTCATATGGGGTCATATGATTGTTGGGGTTTCTCTGTATTATTGTAGGGTCTTTACAATATAATGCAGCTTGAGGCAAATTATTCTGACTCTCCAATAGATAATTTATTGAGTTTATGAGTTTGTGCAGGACAATAGAATTCGATGTTGAGCTGAAATGTCAGGGAGTGTTGCTGTTGGAGTAATTCCAGGTGTGCTGTGGGGAAACCCAAAGAAAGGACTGATGTACAAACAGAGGGACTATTTCAGCATCAGGTGAATCAATCAAGCTAAACTTACAGAAGGGGCTGTGCTGTGAGGAGTGTGGCTGTTACTGTTGTTCAGATTTGATAAGCATCTTGGCCGCCTTGTACAAACGTGTTTTTATCCGTCTCCGTGTAAACTGGAACCATACAAGCTTTGATTTGGTCATTTGTTGTTTCCTTTGCCTGAGAAAATCATCCCCGGATCACTTCCAGGCGGTCCAGGATGCTGCTGTGAGGCTGCAGAAGGCTTCGGCAGGTCCTCCTAAAGCTCCCACGTGAGCCTGACTGTGTCCTCTTTACACCGGCTCCCCATAAAGTTCAGGGTTACTGTCAGATTTTGGCGATCACTGTTACAGATCTGCGGGAGTATTAATGAGGTACTACATCCACTGCTAACTACGAGGTCTCTGAGGTCCCCTCATCAGTACTTCCTCGGTCCAGGTGAACGACTAAAGGAGACTGTGCTGTAGACCCAAAAGCACTTTGCCACTTTAGTTCTTGAATAAACGTTACTGACTTCCTAGAGAAGCACAGGTCACACTGGCTGTTTGGAGACTGTGTGCATGTTAGTCAACGCACACTCACCTCCACTCGTCTGCACTGATGAAGCAATCGGTGACATTCAGGAGACACCAGAGCGATGAAATTCATCAATACTGTGCTTCATACTAAGAAACGTCACAGCTATGACATCTTACGATAAATGTGTCCAAATACGAAACTATCGTGAAACCAGAATCACTCAGAGCTCACAGGACGATGAAGGCCTGATTACAAATACAAGTCGGATCGTTGCGCTTATTTTTATGACAATCCCAGTTAAACTGGGGATTAAAGTTAATCTGCACTATAAAGGTTCATTCACAGAAAACTGTTGCTCTCACTGTAAGGTGTGTGGGATAGTGATGAAACTGAGCGTGTGCAGCTTTGTTCCTGAAGACACACATTTCCTGAATCCAAAGCTGTTTGACTGCAAAGCCTGTATCTGCTTGCCCTCCAAGATTTCTATTTATAGCTTTGCCTGTTTGGAATTTCATTAGGTGAGCGCTTCAGGTGTTGTGAAAGCAGTGATAGTAGGCAGCAGGCTTGTTCCTACTTGTTCCAACCCACACTTGCATCAGGACTTCCATCGGTGTGTGGGTGTCAGGCCGGGTCAAATTCCAGGGAAGCTGCGTTTTGGTGATGTAGCAGAAGACGAGGATTCCCTGGCACGACACCCTAAGGAAATCCCTGTCATGGTGTCCCGAGCCTGGGAATTTTGACCCTCGAGGAAAATAACTGGATAACGAGACATTCGAACACTCAGTTTGGACATGAAACAAAACACAGGTCGTATAAACTGCAGCTACATCAGGTCAAATGTAGTTTCCCTTAAGCTGTGATAAATGTCAGTATTTAGTCTGACTGAGGATCATCCCAAAGGCTGACTTGACAAAATAAGAGCCTGAAAACCAGAGAAGAAGTCTGAAAGTGCTCAGTAATCCAGGATAACTTCAAACTGATCAGCAGGTCAGAAAGTCAAAAGCCAACTAAAGGATATTATAACATATCTAAAAGAGCTCAATTAAATGAAATAAAAGCCATTAAATGTGTATTTAATTCTGTTACAGTCTTTTTACCTTTTGAAATCTCATGTTATGTTTTCACCTTTGATTTTCTCTCTTTGCTTTGAAACTTGAAAGTTTCCCCTCGGGAACAATAAAGCTTAAAGCTGACTTAAAGTCTGCAGGTTCAGGCTAAATTTAGCCACGACACAAAACAAACTTAAACCACGTACACACTCGCTGACTACCAGAGCGTGATGATGACATCCCGCTGACACGGCTCCGCCACCTCTCCCACGCAATGCAAATGAGCTTTCATCAGCGAGTGACGGGATAAAACAGGTGTGCTCAGACAGGGAGACACCAGCAGCTTTGTGCCAGCAGAGAGTTTACACAGGTGAACAGGAGGAGACGCATTCCAGCTCAGCAGCTTCAGCATGAACTCCAGCGCTATTCTGGTGAGTACGAGCCATCACCTGGAGAACAGGTGTGCAGACGCTTTGTACAGTCTGAGTTCACCTCACAGTGACAGCCTGGAAACAGCTTTGGACTGCACAGCTCATTACTACACAAACCTGTGTGACGTGTGTGTACAGAGCAAACCGTTTTCATTGAGCTTCTTTTGGAGGGATGTTGGAGACAGATCAGCCAAAGCCTCTGATCGGCGTCATTGTAAAATGTGTGTTTGTCTTTCCAGCTCTTCCTGGGACTGATGGGGACAGCGTTCAGCAGCCCGGTTTGTCCTCAAAACTGCAACCACGCTCAGCACTATCACAGGCAGTACTTCACTCATGTGTCAGACCTCCAAAGTTCTTCAGTCGCGCCCTGGAAACTACAGTGAGTTTACTTACTTAAAGCCAAGAAACAGAGGAGGAAGAAAGACTTAGGCTTTATTAATCACACAGATACAGCTGTATATATATGACTGATGCTTCGTGAGTGTAAGGATGCACATAGCTCACACTCGGCTTACAGTGGGGGCCTCTCTAAACTCTGTCCTCGTGACTTCATGGTCTCAGTCGCTGCTTTCAGGTCTTACTGAATAAAACACAATATTCATTTTGTAAATTATGATTTCATTACAGTCACAAATGAGCGGGGAGGATTACTGGGTAATGACCTGTCAGTCCAATCTTGCTACAGACTTTATGCCACGTAGCCATAAAAACTGGTTTTAGCACAGAAACGGTTGGACACAGTGCTGGAACAAGCACATGTGTTAGAGCTGAAATTCATAGGCTTTTGAGTCCAGCGTGAGCAGATCTTAATGTCTGACACTGTCACACCTGAACACTTCCATTTATCCGTGGACTTTGTTTTCCTGTGTTTCAGAAACAACTCTAAAGCAGGGCGAGAACCAGAGACCATCCTGCAGGCCGTATGCTTGCCTTGCAGTGTGAAGGACATGGAGGCCAGACCAATCTTCTTACAGATTCAGGTGTACGAGAGGATAGGCACGCATGAGTATTGCAGCTGTCCGTTCGATCTGGCGGTTGGATGCACCTGTGTCGCGAGAGAATGACGGCCGGACGCCAGGCTGTGCTGAATGTGCCGTAACAATCTGCTTTAATTACTGGGTGTGCCTATATTGAATTTATTTATTTGTTACTAGTAAATACTGTTTATCAGGTTATATATGAGTGTGCATGTAAAATGCGACGACTTCATCCTTTTTTAACTTACCTATATGTCAATGACATGTTTGTTTACATGAGATAAAACTTCATGACTTATTGAATTTTGTGGCAGTGTTGCTCGTTTCAAAGCAACCTGAATCCTTTTTTCTGGAAAAATTCAGTGTACTGATCTGTTCAATGTGACTCGGCATCTGAATATCACATTTTATTCTTTACATGCATCATGTAATATGCAGTAACTTGATAATATCATAGTCATTTCAGAATATTTCTGGTCAGTACCAATGTGAAAATGTTTGTTTTGTATTATCAAAATGCCTGATTTTTATGTACCTCACTGAGCTTCATTAAAACTATTAAAGCCTCGTATTCATCAACGGATTTGTAGTGCACTAAATGTGTTTTTATTGCTGATGCCTGATTTTACATATTAGCACAGTGCTAACAGACAGATATAGCTGGGTGTTATCTGCATAGTGATGAATATATATCTAGTGATTTATAATAATATTGGCAATATGAAATGCCTTGATTTGAACAAGATCAACAGGACTAGGATAGGTTTAAAAAATCGATTTTCTGATTCAAATCGATTTTAGTTTGAATAATGTGATATCAATTCATTAAATCCTGAATTGATTTTTAAATAAAAATTATTTTGCTCACAGAAGCATTTCAACAATTGCCAAACAGCTAAACCAGCAACGATTCTGCAGAAAGATTTAAACACAAAGTGCGGATCATTCACCGTACACGGACATCTCACGGATTCTGAAGCTGTAGGTTTCGTCCTTCTCAGACCAAAATTCACTGAACCAGCAGCAAAAGAATTGTGGAGGGTGAACGTGATGGTGGTCCCAGTGGTAATCGGAGCACTAGGTGCAGTGACCCCCAAACTGGGTGAGTGGCTCCAGCAGATCCCGGGAACAACATCGGAGATCTCTGTCCAGAAGAGCGCAGTCCTGGGAACAGCTAAGATACTGCAGGACCCTCAAGCTCCCAGGCCTCTGGTAGAGGACCCGAGCTTGAAGGAGAAAGACCGCCCACAGGGGCGAGGGGGGGAATTTTTAAAAAAATATATATATATACAAACTAGTGCTGTCAAAATTAACGCGTTAATACAAATTAATCCGCCATCACGGTCAACACGATTAAAATTTTCAACGCATTTAACGCATCTGGAGCGCAGAATGCCTCAAAATCCCTGAAATGTTTCTGTCAACGCATTTCCGACAGTTTGTCCAAGTAGAGTTACCTTCACACATGTGGGCAGTACATCTGGTAGTGACGGGCAGCTGAGTCAATCAACTCAATATGGAAGATGATAAACACGCATTGGCCCTCTCGATGGGAAATTTGAGTATTAAAAAAATAAGAAGACGGAACAGTTGACCGACATAAAGTATTATGCATTTTCTTTTCACCGAAGCACTTCCACCTTAAAATATCACATTGACATGAAGCATACGTTAGCCGGAGATGCTGCTACGACTTTTGGCTAACCTCTGGGCTTGAGGCCCGGTCCTCTCTGGCACAGCTGGCTGCCGGCAGGGCCCACGGGCACGTCACTGCAGCCCCCTCTGGCCTCTGCTCCGTGGCTGCTGAGTGACCTCTCGTTTGGGGCTCTCCTCAGCTCTTCCCAGGAGGGTGGCATGGTTACCCTGCGGTGGTCCTCCTTGGGTCCTCGTATTCTGGGGCTTCTGGATGTCTGGGGCCTGGATCTCCTCCATACCTGCTTCATGCCCTGGGGGACGGGGCTGTGGCTCCCCACAGTCCCTAGCAGATCATTACATGGAGAAATCTTTTGAATACAAGCGCGCCGATCCACACAGGTGTGCACACAGGTGTACACAGACACAAGCTACACCTTTCTTGGCTGCTACCTCAAAGCACATTGTGCGCTGTCGATCTTGCGTGCTGCACAATAACATGTAATATTTAGTATCTACCAGGGGCGATTCTAGGATCAGAGCTTTGGGGGTGCTGAGCACCCAGAGAGCTGCCCAGCCAGGCAAGATAAACTTTACTCGTCACAATGAGACTTCTTCCCCGTCTCTGTCAGTCCCTGCATCCTTAAATGTCTCCAGTTGTCCTGAGTTCTCTCTGACTGTCTCCTTGGTGCATTTAAACCTGTTCCTCCCTGTCCTCGTCGTCTGTTGTCTTCGTCTCCATTATCAGTCATCATAATTTTACCTTCTCTGTGCAAGTCTGCAAATTTCTTTATTAAATCATAAGATTCTTAAATTCATCAAGTCTCTCTGTGCCTGGGTCCTCGTCACGATACATGACATCACCGTTTTGTACATTTTAACACAATTTAATCCCCACATCTGTGAAAGAAAAGCAAAACACTTTTTTAAAGTCTGTAACAAAACCATCAAATCTGATAAAGTTTATTTAAATGCTGCAAAAGAAGAATGGATTGGAATAAAAAAAATACATATATTAACCTTAATTACTGGGGGAGAATAATGAATGATGCTCATAGTGAGTAAAAAGTAAACTGAGTGCATTTGGACAGAGATTCACTTTTAATGTGTGTGTGTATAATATAATACAGATACATAAAAATATACTCCCAAAACAGAATAAATTATTACAAAATATTAATTAAAAAAACTATAAAAATGGAGGCAACTTTGCCTGTGGTACAGTGTATACAATGTATGTAAAAATCTTTACTGCAGATACTAATTTGACTAATTTAATAATACTAATTTTGTGTTGTAAGATTTATGAGTTTCATGCTTTCATAGTGGTACTTAGGAGAGCTTGACATTTTATCAGGTGGTACACACTGTAAAAAGTTTGAGAAACACTGATAAGTGTATGTGCGCTTTTGGAAAACATTTAAAGCTGCTGTACAGAATCTTTGAAACAAGCTTAAAACATTTTTAGAATATAAACAGAGCATCTGCTTCTCGTTACAGCTCCTCACTCCACCAGGACTGTCTTTGGCACTTTCTGATTCAGTGTGCAAATGTGGTGCACGTACTGCTGCAGACATACAGACAACTAGATGGTCCAAAAGTTGGCCTACCTATTACTGGCTGAGGTTTTAGTAGAGTTGTGGCTGAACCACATAAAAATATATCATTAATTTTAATCTCCCCAATCAATGATAATGTTATGTTGGAATGTTGTTAAAGAGGGTCAAAAATGTTTCAACCCAGTTTGTTTAGCAGATTCTGTATAGCAGCTTTAATATAGGGAGACACAACTTCCTGATTGTACGAGTAAAATTAGTTTTTTTTCGTCTTTGTCAGTTTAACAGTTTCTGTTTTGCCTGTCACTGTTCCCTGTCTGTTTACTTACCTGCTTCTTCCTGACCTTGTACTTTCTCCTCACGTTCCCTCTTTGGACTGACAATCATACACAAATAGATTGGATTCAATTAGAAGAAAAATTACATGAATATGAAAAAAATACTATTAAGATCACTAATGAAAAGTCCTCTCTCAGTGTACTTTCAACCAAAAGGCAAATAACCAAACCACATGAACATCTAATAAAAGATATAAATATTGAAACACTGATCCAACATAATACTTTTAAAAAAACTTCCTTATATCCATTATGAACCTGGCTGTCTCTCTGTACACACACACACACACACACACACACACACACACACATACAGCAGGACTTATAAGGTTAATGGGCATCCAGTCAGTTAAGATAAAGATAAGATAAGATGGCCTTTATTAGTCCCACAGGTGGGAAATTTGTTTTGTTACAGCAAAAGTGCAAAGTTATGTAGCAGAAATTAGAAAACACTGGAATGCAATAAAATACAATAAAATAAAATAAAATACTATATACAATAGAATAAAATAGAATAGAATAATATATACAATAGAATAAAATAGAAATACAAATACTATATACAATAGAATAAAATAGAATAGAATAATATATACAATAGAATAAAATAGAAATACAAATACTATATACAACTGAGTAGGAAAATACAAAAACACAACTTCGTCAGAAGAAGAATTGCACGTATAGCAGTCTTATTGCACATGTGTGGGTTTGTGTGTTTGATCAGCTGCAAAAGTCTTTATTGTGGAGTCTGACAGCAGTGGGGAGGAAAGACCTGCGAAATCTCTCCGTCCCACACCGTGGGTGCCGCAGTCTCCCACTGAAGGAGCTGCTCAGTGCTGTCACAGTCTCCTGCATGGGGTGGGAGATGTTGTCCAACAGGGATGACAGCTTAGCCACCATTCTCCTGTCACTCACCACCTCCACTGGGTCCAGAGGGCATCCTAGAACAGAGCTGGCCCTTCGGATCAGCCTGTTCAGTCTCTTCCTGTCCCCAGCAGAGATGCTGCCACCCCAGCAGACCACACCATAAAAGATGGCTGAGGCCACCACAGAGTCATAGAAGGTCTTCAGGAGTGGGCCCTCCACTCCAAACGACCTGAGTCTCCGCAGCAGGTACAGCCTGCTCTGCCCTTTCCTGTAGAGGGCGTCTGAGTTATGAGTCCAGTCCAGTTTGTTGTTCAGATGAACACCAAGGTACCTGTAGCTATCCACAGCCTCGATGTCCATACCTTGGATGTTCAGTGGTTGCAGTGGAGGATGCTTGTGCCTGCGGAAGTCTACCACCAGCTCCTTGGTTTTACTGGCGTTGATCTGGAGGTAGTTCAGCTGGCACCAGTCCACAAAGTCTTGAGTCAGTCCTCTGTACTCCTTGTCCTCCCCATCAGTGATGAGGCCGACTATTGCAGAGTCATCAGAGAACTTCTGCAGGAAGCACTGGGTGGAGTTGTGGGAGAAGTCTGCAGTGTAGATGGTGAAGAGGAACGGAGCCAGAACCGTTCCCTGTGGGGCCCCCGTACTGCAGACGACCCTGTCCGACACACAGCCCTGAGTCCTCACATACTGTGGTCGGTCGGTGAGGTAGTCCAAAATCCAGGTAGTGAGGTGATGGTCCACTCCAGAGTTCTCCAGCTTGTCCTTCAGAACCGAGGGAAGAATGGTGTTGAAGGCACTGGAGAAATCAAAGAACATGATTCTCACAGTGCTCCCAGCGGTCTCCAGGTGAGCGAGGGAACGATGTAGGAGGTGAATGATGGCATCATCTGCTCCAATGCCAGGCTGGTAGGCAAACTGAAGTGGGTCCAGTGATGAGCTCACAAGGCGCCGAAGCTGAGCCAGGACCAGCCGCTCCAGGGTCTTCATCAGGTGGGATGTCAGAGCCACCGGCCTGTAGCTGTTGAGGTCCTTGGGGCGTGAAGTCTTTGGCACTGGAACAACACAGGAGGTTTTCCAGAGCTGTGGGACTCTCCCCAGCCTCAGGCTCAGGTTGAAGAGGTGCTCCATCACACCACACAGTTGGTCCGCGCAGGACCTGACGACCCTCGAGCTGATGCCATCTGGACCCGCTGCCTTCTTGGCTTTAATCCTCCTCAGTTCCCTCCGAACCTGGGTGGTTGAGAGAGACAGGCTGGAGCCTTGTGTTGTGTGTATTGGATGCTGTTGTTGGGGGTGGGGAGGAGTGAGCAGGGTGAATAGAGGAGGTGTGAAGTATCTGAGGTGTCTGAGGTGGAACAGCAGCAGTGGGGGGGTTAGCTAGTTAGTATCCATTTCAAACAGGACAGTGGTAACAACAGAAGCTACGGACAATTTTAAGTTTTAGATTTTAAATAGGCTGTATACATTTCAAAGGGAGCAACAGGACGGATTGTAGGGTAGCAAACATCGTCGGAAAACACGTTTCCAACACTGCAGGTTACCTGGTGTAATGTTTTTCAGCTAATAGGAAACATGGTGTTACGCCCCCAGTCTAGGCGGGTGGAGGCGCACATAAAGGTTGGAAGAGAGAGAGACAAATACCCGCCCTGGTTCCCAAGCCAAACATCCAAAAACCAGTTGTGAGTAAAAAAAGTGATTTTATTAAAGGTGATGAAGCATAGCTCCAGGGTGAACCCAGGCCAAAACAATAAACAAAACCAACTAAATCCCACCGGAGAAAACTAACTAAACCCTATGAAAGAAATAAAACAAACAAATGACAATACTAACCCTCGCTCCCTAACCCGGAAAACAGGAGAAAACTGTTCAAAGAAAAAGGCGGCTCACCCCTTCTGCTTCAGCCTACAAGTGCCTAAGCACTAAGTTAACCCACTAGGAGCTGCTCTCACTGAACACGCTCACACAAATACACAACAAAAGGTAAAAGCTGGAAACCAGGGCCAGGACCGCGTCGGCTGTCAAACCGCTTGCTCGCTTCTCTCTCTCTCTCTCTCTCTCCGGAACTGTCAGAGCGGCTTTTGAACGTGGGCACGTGCTCCACGGGCCAATCAGCCGCTCGCTACTCTTCATTAGAGGATGGACCTGCAAAGAGTCTAGAACACAGTAGAGAGACAGAACAAGACAGCACACAGTGGTCATATGGCCGCAGCCGTAACACCCCCCTTCCCAAAATCAAAGACATCGCCCTTGTAGATGTTTTGACATTCACGTTTAAAGGAAGGTACGGGACAGTGCATCCGCCAACACATTCTCTGTCCCCTTTTTATGGCGGATGTCCAAATTGAAATCCTGCACCAGAAGAGACCATCTCATAAGCCTTTGGTTCGAGTTCTGCATACGCATTAGGAACACCAGGGGTTGTGGTCGGTATAGACGATCACAGGCGAGGGGCTGGAACCGACATACACCTCAAAATGCTGCAATGCGAACAGCAGAGAAAGGGCCTCTTTTTCAATCGTGCTATACCTTCGCTGATGGACATTGAATTTTTTTGAGAAATAGCCGATTGGGTGATCCACACCATGTTGGTCTTCCTGTAGCAGTACAGCACCTGCTCCGTTTGCACTGGCATCCACCTCCAATTTAAAAGGGCGCGCAAAATCAGGGGCAGCCAGCACTGGCGCACTGCACAGGAGCGCTTTAACAGCCAGGAACGCACTCTGACACACAGAAGACCACACAAAAGGTTTCAATACACTAGTGAGGCCAGTGAGGGGTGCGACCACTTCCGCGAAATTTCGGCAGAAACCCCGGTAGTAGCCCACCATGCCGAGAAAACGGCGGAGCTCACGCCTAGTACGAGGGGCAGGGAAGTCCAGTATGGCTTGGATTTTGGCCAGAAGAGGGCGCACTTGGCCCTGACCCACCTGCTTCCCCAGATATGTCACCATGGCTTTACCGAAATCACACTTGGCGAGATTGAGGGTAAGGGATGCCCTTCCCAAGCGATGGAACACGTCAGTGAGTGTTTCTATATGCTCTGACCAGGTGTCTGAGTAGACGACAATATCATCTAGGTACACTTCACACTTGCGAACGCTTCCCAACACAATGTTCATGAGTCGTTGGAATGTGGCGGGGGCGTTGCGCAACCCGAAAGGCATGACAGTGTACTGCAGAAAATGGTCAGGAGTGACAAAAGCAGAGATTTCGGCTGCACGTGATGTTAGAGGAACTTGCCAATAGCCCTTTAACAAGTCCAGCTTAGTGACAAACTTCGCAGAACCGACCCTATCAACACAATCTTCCATTCTGGGAAGAGGATATGAGTCAGGCTTGGTCACGCTGTTCACCTTCCGAAAATCTGTACAAAACCGTGGGGTCTTGTCCGCTTTAGGCACTAGGAGACACGGGGAACTCCACGCGCTAGAGCTAGGAACAGCAAGACCATTCTCCAACAGATAAGAGACCTCTGTCTGGAAAAGAGCACGTTTAGTGGGATTCACCCGGTAGGCATGCTGCTTGATTGGAGGATGGCCCCCCACATCGATGTCATGCTCCAGCACGGTAGTACAGGATGGAGTGTCCGAGAAAAGATCAAGATGATTCTCAATCAACTGACACACATCATCTTGAACATCATCATCTAGATCTTTTAGATGGGACCTGAGGTCACTTAGGATTTCAGAGTTTCTAAGACGTGCGCAGCCCTCCGCACAACCGAAAACTAAATCATCATTTACGGGGTCATACCGGGCTTCTAAACCTGGCACCCCCACAGTCGCAACTGTTGACACACCACCAGCAAAGTAGGGCTTCATCATATTAATATGACACACACGACATTTTTTCCTTCGCTCTGGGGTGTCGATGACATAATCCGTGTCACTCAACTTTGCCTGCACCGTATACGGACCACTGAACTTTGCCTGGAGAGAAGGACCAGGGACCGGTAGAAGTGTTAACACTTTATCACCAACCTCGAATTTCCTTTGCACAGCTTTCTTATCAAACTTCCTCTTCATCTTACCCTGCGCTGCAACGAGAGCATCGCGTGCGATTGCACATGCTTTATGCAAACGCTCTCTAAAAGAGCTAACATAGTCCAACACATTTACCTTAGGAGCGTCTGTGTCGGACAGAAAATTCTCCTTGAGTAGAAGCAACGGGCCACGCACTGTGTGACCGAACACCAGCTCAGCAGGGCTAAATCCTAGTGACTCCTGCACGCTTTCCCTCACCGCTAAAAGGAGCAGCGGCAACCCCTCATCCCACTCCTTTCCAGACTCAAGGCAGAATTTTCGCATCATGGATTTCAAGGTCTGGTGAAACCGCTCAAGTGCACCTTGAGACTCTGGATGGTAGGCACTGGATTTTTGATGTTTAACATCGAGCGACTGCAAAACTTGAGCAAAAATCTTAGACATGAAATTAGAGCCTTGGTCGGTTTGGACAACTTTTGGCAACCCGAAAGTGGAAAAGAAGTTCACTAACGCTTTAACCACTGATTTAACTTTAAGGGTGCGCAATGGAATTGCCTCGGGAAAACGTGTAGCAACACACATCAAAGTCAAGAGGTACTGGTGGCCCGATTTTGTTTTAGGGAGTGGACCAACACAGTCGATGAGTATGTGTTCAAAAGGTTCCCCTAAAACTGGGATGGGGTGTAATGGAGCGGGTGGAATGACTTGGTTAGGCTTACCGCTAATCTGACAGGTGTGGCAAGAACGACAATACTTAGCAACGTCACTCTTCAGTCCTGGCCAAAAGAAATGGCGCAGAATGCGGTGGTAGGTTTTCCTAATACCTAAATGTCCAGAAAAATTGTCATGGGCAAGACTAAGAACTTTGTGCCGGTACTGTTGAGGCACCAGAACCTGCTTAGACACATTCCAACCCAGATCACCAGCTGCAGGCGGATACCAGGTACGCATCAACACATCATCCTCAACACTATAAACACGAGGGTACTGGTCACTAGAGTGGGCAGCTGAAAAACAACCCACCAGAGTCGGGTCACTGTGTTGTGCCAAAACAAAATCCTTTTTGTTAACTCCGGAAGGCAGTTGAGATGTCACGGATGGGCTAGCAGACAGCATCGCCTCCGAGTCGCCCATTAGCGGGTCACAGGGTTTAGATTCAGGCTCCGGCTCACCACCAGCGCAGAGAAAAGAATCCGACAAATCAACGTCGCCATACCTGCGCTTGTGCGCGCGAGTTACTGCGCAGGCAGGAAAAACAGAGTGGGAGCACTCCGCAGCAGGGTCAGATATCAAAGTATCAGGCACAGGATCCTCAACCACTCTCGGGGTGAAAAACACTTTCCCATTTGCTAAATCATTCCCCAAAATCATCGCAACACCGGGCACTGGCAGATAATCGCGCACTCCAACCGTTACCGGACCCGAAACGAGCGGCGATTGGAGAAACACCTTGTGTAGCGGTACTCGCAACACATCCATATTCACTCCCCAGACAAGAGCATCCGAACCACAAAAAGAGAAATCAGAAAAAGGCAAAATACCCCTCAAAATAAGTGTCTGCGCGGCTCCGGTGTCACGCAGAATCGTGATCGGCACCCGATCCTCCTCCTTGCCGTTCAGAGAAACAAATCCTTCCGACACAAAAGGACGGTAGCTGTCATCAAAGCTGTCACTTCTCACTTCATTGTCAGGTGAAGTGGAAGCAGACATAGAACGAACGAAACCAACACTTTTCGGCTTCCTTACCGTGTGAGCCTGCTCCTTGCGCTGTAGTGATGGACAAGCAGCGACAAGGTGACCGATTTCATGACAATAGAAACATTTGCGGTCTGACACAGGAATAGCAGCAGAACGCGTCTGTCGCTTAGGAGAAACCCTATAACTTTTGGCATGCTGAGTCGGGGAAACGCACTCACGGCGTGCTGTCGAGAGTGACGCGCGATGGGTTAACACAAATTCATCGGCAAGAACAGCGGCTTTAGACAGTAACTCCACCTTCTGTTCATTAAGGTACACCACAATACTTTCAGGGAGACATGTCTTAAACTCCTCCAACAGGATCAACTCCTTCAGCTCGGTAAAGTTCTTTACTTTACTGGCAGCCAGCCACTTATCAAATAAGACCGCTTTCTCACGTGCAAACTCCACAAATGTTTGTCTGTCGGACTTGCTACAGGCACGAAACTTTTGCCGGTAAGCCTCCGGGACTAACTCATAAGCCCGCAAAATAGTGGATTTGACAACCTCATAATCCAGACTGTCAGCAATGGAAAGACTCGCACAAACCTCCTGCGCTCTTCCTACTAATTTGCATTGCAACAACAGACTCCAGACATCCTTTGGCCATTTTAAAGTGGTTGCGATGCGCTCAAAAGCAGTGAAATACGAATCAACCTCCCCCTCCCTAAAAGGAGGTACCAAAACAATTTGCTTGCTAGCGTTAAACTGGTCAACAGTGGAAGTGTCGGGGAGTGTACTCACAGGGACGGGAGTAGCGTCTCTCGCTCGAGAAGGATCCAGCTCCATAGCTCGTATGCGAAGATGCATGAGCTCAACTTCCTTAGCCTTAGCCTCCAGCTCCACCTCCTTCAAGCGAAGGGCAAGCTTAAGATCCTCCGTCACCAAACCCGCCGCAACCTGGCTAATCGGGTCAAATGTAGGAGACTGAACGGCGACAGGAGCCTCCGCCCCCGACGTCATTCGCCCCTTGGAAGGTTTCGGGACGGCCCCAGCAGCTTCCGCCCCCACCGCCGTCTCCAAACTCCCAGACCCACCCGGCGAAGTTTTCATCCTCCCAAACACTCCCCTGTCCACCAGTTTGTCCACCAAACACTGTTTAATTTCCGCCTTCTTAGAATTCAACGGAACATCCACATTGAATAAATTAGCCACTAATAGCAAATCCGCTTTTGTGCACCGCTCCAACTTCTCAATGGAGGGCTGTTGTGCAAAATCATCCATGTCAAACGACATCACGAGCAAATCAAAAAAGAAAAACACAACCTTGCAGACAACTAACAGCATCCGCTCACTAAAGGGCCGCAAAACACGCGCCTAACGCATAGACGAATGAAACTCTCCGTCTACCCACACACCCTCAATGACTCTTCCCCCACCGCAAAAGCGAAAAGGAAGCGAACCAATCACACGAACAAAAAGGGACGAGCCCCCATTTATGTTACGCCCCCAGTCTAGGCGGGTGGAGGCGCACATAAAGGTTGGAAGAGAGAGAGACAAATACCCGCCCTGGTTCCCAAGCCAAACATCCAAAAACCAGTTGTGAGTAAAAAAAGTGATTTTATTAAAGGTGATGAAGCATAGCTCCAGGGTGAACCCAGGCCAAAACAATAAACAAAACCAACTAAATCCCACCGGAGAAAACTAACTAAACCCTATGAAAGAAATAAAACAAACAAATGACAATACTAACCCTCGCTCCCTAACCCGGAAAACAGGAGAAAACTGTTCAAAGAAAAAGGCGGCTCACCCCTTCTGCTTCAGCCTACAAGTGCCTAAGCACTAAGTTAACCCACTAGGAGCTGCTCTCACTGAACACGCTCACACAAATACACAACAAAAGGTAAAAGCTGGAAACCAGGGCCAGGACCGCGTCGGCTGTCAAACCGCTTGCTCGCTTCTCTCTCTCTCTCTCTCTCTCCGGAACTGTCAGAGCGGCTTTTGAACGTGGGCACGTGCTCCACGGGCCAATCAGCCGCTCGCTACTCTTCATTAGAGGATGGACCTGCAAAGAGTCTAGAACACAGTAGAGAGACAGAACAAGACAGCACACAGTGGTCATATGGCCGCAGCCGTAACACATGGTCTGACTCCTACCGAACTACATAAAGAGTAACTGCAGGTTAAATGTAGCTAATATGTCCTGTTTTCAGCCAGGCCCTCACACCTCCGCTCCGCTGCGTCTCAGAGTGGGGGAGAGGCGAGCTGGAACAAACCATTTTGGGGGGGGGGTTATCTATACTTTTGTTGTTGAAATGTTACATCTCAACCAAGTACTGTATGCTTTTTATATTTTTAGCAGTGTGTCACACAAACAGCAAATATTGTCAAAAAAGTAAGAAATCTTTGGGGGTGCTTTGATTCATCTTTGGGGGTGAAGCACCCCCAAAGATGAATCAAAGCACCCCCAAAAATGGGCTAAAATCACCCCTGGTCTCTACTGTTAGCTAGCTTACTGTGATGGTGTTGTATTTATTATGTTGCTCTTTTTTGTTTGTTTTCTCTTCTGTTCTTTCTTATCTCCATACAGGTGATCCAGGTGTTTTGTTTGTTTTTCTTTCTTTTTTTTCTTCTTTTTTCTCTCTTCCCGCCTTTCTCACCATCTCTTTCTTTCTTTCTTTCTCCCTGTCCTATCCCCCAGTCATGTCTGTCCCGTCTGTAACAACCGAAAATAAAATAAAATAAATACATAATTATAATAAAGGTCAATCAAATGGACCAATATGGCAAGGCCATGATGATCCACTTGGCATCTTTCTTGGCCTTCAGACAACAATTCTGATGGCTAAAGATCCAAACGGGACAGACAAAAAATAAATAAATAAATGAAAAAAAATAAAATAAAAATTTTTAAATCTATTGACAGCATTAATATATATATATATTAACAAAAATCCACTCTTGAACATAGTCGGGATCCAGCTGTGGGGCATTGAGTCATAGGCCTTCTTGTAGTCAATCCAGGCAGTGCACAGGTTGGTGGGTCTAGTCGTGCAGTCTTGGGCGACTGCTTTGTCCACCAGTAGCTAGACTGGTGTTTTGTTCATCTGGTATTACTTTCTGTGCCCCGCTCATGTATTGACCCATGTGCCTGTTCATCTTAGCCGCTATGATGCCTGACAGGAGCTTCCATGTGGTGCTGAGGCAGGTTATTGGTCGGTAGTTGGAGGGGACCGGTCCCTTCTGGGGGTCCTTGAGGATCAGGACTCTCCGGCCTTCGGTTAGCCATTCTGGATGTCTCTCGTCAACTAGCAGCTGGTTCATTTGTCCTGCCAGACGCTCGTGGAGTGCAGTCAGCTTCTTCAGCCAGCAGGCGTGAACCATGTCGGGGCCTGATGTTGTCCAACTCTTCACATTGGAGACCCTTTCTTGGATGTCTGCCACTGTGATGGTTACTGGACCCTGTTCAGGGAGGTCGCTATGGTCTGCCCTCAGATCCACTAGCCACTGAGCATTGTTATTGTTGCCTCCTTCTCCCATATGCTCTTCCAGTGTTGCTCCGTCTCCAGCCTAGGTGGTGCTGTTCTCTTATTGTTCCCTTACAACTGAGATTACACCTTTGCTGGTTCTGTGGAGAACAGCTGGTTTATTCTCCTGCCTTCTATCTCTCTGGTGTACCTCTTCAAGCTGCTGGCCAAGGCTGTGAGTCTTTGCTCTGCAGTTTCCAAGGCCTCAGTGACGACAGCTTGCTGTACTTCGTAGGCACCTTCTTCATTACACCTTCCTGCAGCTCCAATAGTTGGCTAACTGTGCTAACTTGAGCTTGGCTTCTAGACTCCTTCTCCAAGTCATTTAAGTGGTTTTAGGTTTTAATTTTTGATAAATTATTAAATATTTCAGAAATTAGAAAAGATAAGTTAGAAAAAGTAATATCAACTATGCTCAGAAATATGAGAAGAGAAATATTCATGATGCCATACAGGAGGATTTCATGATTTACAAACACCTGACTCCAGTAGATGGGGAGAGATGTTTGTAAAATGAAAAATGAGGAGGCTGAACTGTACAGATATTGAGATATGGCTGAAATGTCAAAAAGCATTTACAGTTCAGTGGAATAACCAAATTCATACTGAAAGAAAACAGTATGAGTAAGGCATTTCAGGGATATGTGGGTGGACAGAAACCAGCTCAAACTGTGATGCAATGTGCCCTCTGCATTGCATCACGCTGTTTCTTTATGCTCCAGGAAGAACCGTGAGGTCAGAACTAACCTTAACTATTCCACGGACTAAACTTAAGTGTGGTGGTGACAGAGGCTTCTCTGTGGCAGGACCCAGACTCTGGAATAGTCTTAATATTAGATCTGCACAAACACTCCAACATTTTAAGTAGTTACTAAAAACACATTTTTATGGTCTGGCTTTTAACACACGTTGACCTGAACATTTTGGTTTTACCAGTCTTAGTTGTTGTTGTTTTAGTTTTAGTTTTTTTAATGGATTCATTTGTTTTTCTATGTTTTACTGCATCATTGTTGTGCATTTTATTTATTTTAGTGGAGTTTTACGTTGTTAAGCACTTTGTGCAGCTTGGACTGTTGGTAATGTGCTACATAAATAAACTTGACCTTGACCTGTCGCCCAGTGTTTGCTTATTGGGGCTTGTTTCATTGTTGGGGTTTCTCTGTATTATTGTAGGGCCTCTACCTGACATTAGGAAGCATCCTGAGGTGATTGTTGCTGTGATTAGGTGTTACATAAATAAAATGGAAATAAACTGATACAACATGAACTTACTTAAGCAGCCCATATCAGATCTACTGCAACAATGCAGCCTGTCTCGGCCTGTTTAAGAGGAAGTGATGCAGTCGCCAGAGTTTCAGTGTCATGGAAAAATAAATATTTCTATGAGAGTATTCTTTCAAAGTAAAAGCATTCACATTCTTTCACCAGCTGAAGTTGAGCTGAAGACCAACAGCAATTCTCAGAGTTTCACGTCCAGCTCAACCTGACTGCTGCCTTTGACTCTGTGGATTCAAAGGCTTTGTAACTCTGCACAGATCAACATTCAGTCAGCGATTCTCAGGGGTCGGTCTTTACCTTTACTCTTTAAACTTCACATGCTCTGGCTTGGTACTGTCATAAGGACTCACAATATATCACATACCATTCTTATGCAGATGACACACAGTGGTACTTATGATTCTCCTCTGATGACCTCTGTTCACAGACTAGCAAGCTGCTCTGACAGTCATGCTTGCTGTTGGTCCAAATAGTCAGAGATAAAACGTGTGTGTATTTATTATCTCTGCGAGTGAGTCAGCAGTTTGGCATCATTTTGGATCATCCAAATAAGGCTACCAGTAATACTTGCTTTCATATCAAACAGGTCAGATTATTGTAACACTGTTTATCAGCAGCACAACTTCAGGTCCTGCACTGCAGCGGAGGCCTTACAGGTACACAGAGGCGCTCAGTGGTTTGGTTCCCCCGGCACATCTGTGACCTGCTCAGTGTCTACCACTCAGTCAGGTCTCTCAGGTTAAAGCTGCAGATCTTTGAACTGCTCCAGAATCAGATCTCAGTGCTGAGGGTGTTTCAGTCACTGCTGCTGACGAGGTCAGACACATCTGTGCTCACATTTAAAAATGACTTTACTCTCACAGACTCTAGAACTGTGTGTGTGTGTGTGTGTGTGTGTGTGTGTGTGTGTGTGTGTGTGTGTATTTATTTGTTTGTTTATAAGGAACTCCAGTCTTCCTGGGGCTCAAACCATCAAATACAATCAAATAAAATATTACACAAAAAGTGCGCATGCGTCAACCAGCATGCAGCCTGTTACAGTTGCTCCTGGTTTTTCTCGTTAGTTTAGCTTTGTTCCTTATTTGTACTTTCATCCATTTATTATCTTCCTATCATGTGGATTGAGAGAGTTTTTGTTCTGCTGGTGGCCGGGGAACTGTTACTTTTATCGAGGAACGGGACCGCGGCACAACTCCTACATACTGCACAGACTGTTTACTCCAGAGATCAGCTGATCGCCCTGATGCCGGCCGGCTCACCGGCCAAGCCCACAAACATACATATTTAACAGTAAATCAGAGTTAACTCTCCAAAAAGAGTTAAATTAACTCTCTCTGGTGTGGACTCGTAAAGACACTTTACTAGGGTTGAAATCATATCTGACAGTGTTAATTTGGACATACTGGATTTGCTGTGCAGTGGTACAGGCCAGTTATACAGAGAGACGGGGAGCTGGATTTAAATGCATGTTGGGAAAACTTGCAAAAAGACTGCAAAGCTGAGAGCAGAATGTATAACATTATTAAAGTGATGCCCGCTTTTTTTTCAGCTGGTTTCAAACTTGTCCAGGCCTTAAACCTCATGTCTTCTCACTAGTAGTAGTAAATCCATAAAAATAAGGCTTTGATGAAAACACTGAATAAAAATTGCTTCCTTGAAAATGACTGAATGTACCGTTCAGGATTGAACGTCACATAAAATAAACTGTATATAAAGTGTGTTTGAGTGCAGATGCAGAAATACGTGCATGTAGCATAGAGCCATGGCTCAGTGAAGCCATTTATACTTATCATCATACTTATTAACATGTTTGATCCGCTGCTCACCACAAACAAGCACAAAAAGACATTTTGGACTTTTAACTTTATTTTCATTACCAAAGGTTGATTCTGTTCATCTGGACGTGGGAGAAACGTTTCGTCCAGGTAACTTCTTCAGTCTCAGCTGACTGCAGGTTTTCAATCTTATAAACAGGACATTTGTATAATGAGTGAAACCAGCCCACTGAAGGAACAATGGGCTGGGGGGTCACCTTCATCATGATTATGCAAATTCTCATGACCATTGATCAAAGCTTATTGATCAAAGTCCACTGATCAACCTTTGGAGATTTACTTACCTGGATGATTGAGCATGCATCAATATGTATTTTCTTTAGTTTTACAGCTTTTCCCACAGATTAAAACCTCCCTTATGGTTATTCAATAAACAGTTAACTTGTTGAACCCCAATGCCCCCAGTATCGGGGGCGACAGAGAGAGCAGGATGTACTGCCCAATCTGTTATTTAAATATAGACATGTGTGGTATCCACAGAAACGTCAGAATCTCAGCTAAAAGCTCACAAAACCATTTCAACGACCACCAAACAGCTAAAACAGCAAATGATTAAAGAGCAGGTGAACAGATTCCTCAAAAACATGTAAACACAAAGCATGGATCCTCCTGTGACTTCACCACAATAACCAAACCCCTCCATGAACTCACTATGAAGTGTGCCCATTTTAACTGGTCTGCTGAGTGCCAGGAAGCATTTGAAGAATTAAAAATGGCTTACAGCAGCTCCTGGCCTAGGCTAACTCCTGGACCAGGAGCTGTTCCTTGACACCGATGACAGTTTGGGGGATCGGACCGATCCTCTCCAAGTACAAGGGGGTGAAGAATGGATTCTGGCCTATGGGAGCAGGCAGCTGCCAGCTAGCAAAAAAATAAAAAAAAACTATTGCACAACCAGACAAAAGATCCTGGCAGTTGTGGTGTTCATTCCCACTTCAGACAGTATTTACAACGTATTTTACCACCAGATCCTACTTCCTCACACATAACTCCACTCAGTGATGCAGCAGGTGCATAATGGCCCAGCGGCCACCTCAGCCCTGTGGTGCCACCTTTGCACTAGTTGTGCTGCAAGGATGTCTCTAATAAAACCTCTGTAACTTTGTGAAAAACAGGAGAGTTTCTGTTTTTCACTTTCTATTTTAGACATTTCTGTTTGTTTATGACTACAGGTTAAAAAAAACTACAAGAACAAAAAAATGGACAGTGTGGGCAATGAGCTACCAGAACTTTTTCTGTAATTTCAGTCCAAAGAGATTTCTTAAATATGCAGTGTTGGGAAGGTTACTTTTAAAATGTATTCCACTACAGATTACAGATTACATGCCCCAAAATGTGTTCTGTAACGTATTCCATTACGTTACTCAATGAGAGTAATGTATTCTGAATACTTTGGATTACTTAATATATTATTGTGCTTTTTACATCTACATGAATGTCCTATTGCTGTGTGATTTATTACTATTACTGAAGGTTACTCACCATACCAATACCGACTAGATGTTTAAATCTTATAATATATTATTATAATATAATAATATAAATGGGTAACAGTAGGTGGACATTAGGTAAAGCTGCACTTTTGGCAGCGATCTCGTATAGAAAACTATTCCGCGCGTATATAAAACAGGTCCGCGGCTCCGAACCGTAGTAAAGGGACCTCTGGCTAATACGTCGGGTTCGTGTCGGGCTTGTAGCTGAAAACTAGCTTTACTTTGTTGTCTGGGTCAACTTTGCTAGCAAGAGACAGAGAGAGGCGTTGAAAGGCTCCAACGGAACTTATTGTTTTGGAGGAAAACACGAACACAGTGTACAGTTGAGTCTTACTAGCTTACTTACAAATGGGCTCGTCAGGCACTCTTCTTGGCTGCAGTGGTTATTATTATATTTACATGCTTCCAGCTCCCGTTTCTGCTCGCTGACAACTCGTACTTTTCCTTTCTCTCCCTCCCTTGCTCACAGACACATAACGGGTATGGCAGTCCATTCTCCCCGCAGCACGGACTACACTGCCCATGAAGCTACACTCTTTAGGGCCATGCCTGTAGCATTCTGCCTATTGCCTTCATATTAAATCATTTTAAAAAATATTTCTTCACGTCATTATGAGATGTGAGATTGAGACACAGGCATTAGGGCCTCTTAATGCGTGTTTTGTTTGGGTTTCCACCAGCGTGGAATAACCCCTAACCCTAACATATGAAACAGGAAAAGACCGCCGTGTAATCCATTTATTTCAACAAAGTAACTGTAATCTGATTACCACCTTTTTAAACGGTAACTGTAACGGAATACAGTTACTCATATTTTGTATTTTAAATACGTAACAGCGGTACATGTATTCCGTTACTCCCCAACACTGTAAATATGCGACTTCTTTACACTGACACAAAGCGAGCTTCACTTGTCCGGCCTGCTTAAGAGCAAAGTGGGCTGTATGTGACCCACCATGTAAAACGAGTTTGATGTCCCTGACCTAGACAGAGTTAAACTTCATTTGAAAGCTTGACTCTTAGCCTTGTCTTAGCCTCATTTCCTGTTCCTGTTGGAACTCCTGGAAACCGTCCTATTTCACAGTGCAATCTTCATGTGTCCAAAGCACACTGTGGATTCACTTGCTAAACATATTCACAGTATTCACTCACTGTGTCTTTAGAGATTCACTAGCTTAGCTTAGCTCGTAGTCGGCTCGCTAGCAGCATGGTCTCTTCACCTGTGCCTCCTGCACTCCTCTTGCTTATTTTTAAGTCAAATTGTTGAATGCTGTCATTGTGTTTCTTAAATTTGTAAAGTCTTAGTTCAAACTATAGGATCAAAGGCATTCCTTTGTCCCCCTCCCCAGCCTCTCGAGGTTCTGGGGGAGGCTGTAGTGTTTTATCACAGACACATCCCATGTGAAGATTCTGTTTGTTGTTCGGTAAACTTCCTGCCCTTTCATGGCTTCACCTGTGTTGTGTATGGTGAACCAATACAGGAATTGAACCATATATTGGGTGTGGGGGAGATTACTTTATGACCAAGGATGTTCTTAAAAACAGTTGTGATCAGGAAGACACACACACACACACACACACACACACACACACACATATAGTGCCTTGTCTTAGAACCATTGGGGGGTTTTACGGTGGGAGGTGCTTGTGCTGTGATGTGTATTGTAACAGTTTGTCAATAAATAGCTGCGAGGAGAGCTGCTCTTTGAAGGTGAGGAGCATTTAGCTCCACAGCCTGGTTCTGACCAAGCCGTCCCTCGTTAGCGAGTAAAAGACCGGTTGAAGATGTTCTGTCTTGGTGTCGTTCTTCATGGGGAATAAGTCTCTAAACTAGTGGGGCCTGTGGAAACACAGACTCAACACTTATTGTGTCAGATAGTTACTCCTCGGCCTCCTTTAGTAATAATGATACTTGTGATAAATGTAGACTGTTTGCAGCTGGACTGGAGACACCCTTGAAAAACCAATAGCTAGCCAGGCCGCTGCAGCTGTTGCAGCTGAAGGTAGCTTAGCCACCTGTAGCAAAGTACACAATAGGGTAGGGGAAGTAAAAAGGAGAGAATGGGCCAATAGCTAGATTCATAGGAGGGCTAAGGTGAGTTGTATGCAGAAGAATGACTGGAGTCGCAGGTAAAGTTGGTTTGAATTGTATTGAACATGTAGCAACAATTAAAAAGCTGTTCATAAACAGGAACAAAAATATAAAAATACAATAACAGCAATAATAATACCCCAGAATCCTATCTGAGCTCAGATATGTCAGTCCTGCTGGCTTAATAGTGTTCAGTCAAATTATTAAGCGCTATAAAAATATCTCCTATCATCTCTATGCTGATGACATTCAACTATACTGTTCCTTCAAAATTTCTGAGTTTCATAAATTGTCTAATTTAAGGAATTGCCTGACAGAAATCAACCAATGGTTAAATCAATTTCCTCCAGTTAAACTCTGATAAAACAGAAACTCTACTTGTTGCTCCAGACCACATGGTCTCAGAAATCAGCCTTAAATCGTCTTCAGACTGTGCAGAATGCTGCAGCACGTCTCTTATCAGGCACCAAGAGAAGATCTCATATTACTCCAGTTTTAGCCTCCTTTCACTGGTTTCCTGTAAGTTTTAGGTTTCATTT
Source organism: Oreochromis niloticus (assembly GCF_001858045.2). Taxonomy (NCBI): domain Eukaryota; kingdom Metazoa; phylum Chordata; class Actinopteri; order Cichliformes; family Cichlidae; genus Oreochromis; species Oreochromis niloticus. Next base: position 725,418 of record NC_031984.2, read on the forward strand.
TCATTTTTCATTTTATGGTCAAGCTCCCCAATATTTATCTGACCTGCTGACACCACATTCATCTTCTCGAGCTTTAAGGTCATTAGATCAGAGACTGCTGGTGGTACCGCGCACTCGTTTTAAAACTCGTGGTCTCTAAACACTGTCTCTATGCTGCACAGACTCCATTGATTCTTTTGAAAAACAGCTGAAGACATTTTTATTTAGAAAAGCATTTGATTAATTTCTTCTTATGTTGTTTTTATTGTTTTACATTACTCTTTTATTTACTGTTACATTGTTTTATATTTCCATTTCTTGTGTTGTAAAGCACTTTGTGATTTATATCTGTGAAAAGCGCTATATAAATACATTTTACTTACTTACAGTCAAGTCAAATCCAAAAGGTCAAAAGTCTGTGATTGGTGCGATTTCGTCCTACCGCACTGTTGCAATTGTTCATGAGGGAAGAGCAACCTGCCCCTCTGGGCCAACTCGGAATGGCTGTGGTTCGATTCAAAAGGAAAGGCTCGCCATCGTCCTCGTCAGGAAGAAATCCAGGTGTCCCACAAAAAACCATCCAGCACGTATGGGCTCAAATTGTGGTCATAAATATTTTGTACTTGTAAATCAGGATTTGTATGTGTAAAAAAGATTTGTGTGTGGACTTAGCCAAAAAATACTCAAGTTTCAAGTTACAAGTATGAATTTTGACCCTATTTTTCTTCCTTTCATCTGATTGGTCAATGTCATGTCAATCACAAATTTAACTATCCAATCAGAGAACAGATGGGTTTGGCTGTCGGAGGGGTATTTTATGGAGCTTCAGGTCCTTGAAGGGAATAAATGCCCTTTTACATGCCAGCCCAGCGTTTTCCTTCATCACCATGAAGGAAAACAGTCTGTGGTCGTCCGAGTTTTGTGATTTTTGTGTCACGGGTTTACGTGCTTAATGGACCTTGCCAAGACACCAACTGGGTTCAAGTGTTTGGGCTCCGACTAGTGACCTGGAGAGGAAGGATCCCATAAACACAGCAATAACCATGAAGGGGTTGGTGGAAATCCAGGAACACCACCAACGAGGTTCGAGAGGCTCTTGGCAAAAGGGGGACACGTTCCTGTTCCTTTCTCTGGGGGACACAGCTGTGACCCCAGAATACACAGATCGTTGTTTGAAATAGGGGCAGAATAATCCCCTGATCTGTGCAACGACTGAAGGGTGGTCTAACCCCTGAGGCTGAAGAAAGAAGAACAGAGAATCACCCGACGGGAAGACACTGGTAGCTGCAGCAATAAAATAAAGGCTAAAAGCTCCTCGGACAGAGGTTCTAGTCTGAGTACGTTTGAAGGGTATAAGGTGGCACCAAGATGGCGGTGGGAAACTGGAGCACCAAAATAAAGCTGTAGGAGAACTGGGGAGTGATGGGAGTGTTATCTGTACCTACTATTGTTGTTGTAATAATAGTTTTTCTTGCAACTGAACTGCGCAAACACAGAGATCATCTCACATATGGTCCACCCGTTAAAGGGGGACAGAAGGCCTCAGGGGTAAGAAGAAATGGACCTCGTAATGTTGGATTGCAAGATGTAAGTGATCTCTTTGAAAAAGAGATCAAAAGGGGGAATTGTGAAATTATTATATTACCTTATGTCATGTTATACCCCTAATTAAAGATTGTGAAATATTATGTAGTTTTAGTTTGCATTACTCTCCTGAATTAGAAGAAGGTGATAACTATTACATTTGTTAAACTGATTTGTATTAGATTAGACTGCTGATTTATTGTGAATGAATGATATTGTTTTATGATGCATTATACGGCTGAGTTAGGAGAAATACTGTTTTCAGAGAGTCATGATCTTATTCGTCTGATTAGAAGAGAACAGAACATACCGGAGAGGTTTTCTGCCCCATCTCAGCAGGAGCAGATAAACAGGGAGCCAAGGTCATAGCTTAGGCACCGTGTGAGAGGAAGAATGTGAATGTTTAGGCTTTTATGACTAGGTGGGGGCCACTAGAGGCTATAAGAGTTTGAGCAATGCTCCATCATTTTGAGATCTGGTGCTGTCTGCGTACAGTGTTCATCTCCCACACGTGTGTTCATTAAAATCATCGTTTGACTCAACCCAGCTGGACCAGTGTTGTTATTTTGGTTTTCCTCTTGTATCCATCTCCAATACTTTGAACTCGTAACAACCTCCACAGCCTTTTCAACAGCGCTGCGGACCTCGGTGGGGGGGAGCGTTGTGGAAATGACAGTCTTCAATAGTGGGGATAGTTACAAAGCTTTCTTCGTTATGAATTAGCATACATGTTTTTATTGAACATTTGAAGAACTAGCAAAACAAACAGAAACTCTTGTAGAGGACATAAAGTCAGAGATAGAAACGACAAGGAGCAGGTGCATCTAGTACAGGTAGAGCTGCTGCAAAAACCCACAGAGCTCAGCAGCCAGCGCAACAAATTCTGGATCCTTTGCTTTTAGTTAGCAGTTAGCATTAGCAGCACATCCTGCGTCCGATGTGAAAGGACCTTTATGCTGCGCACTGTGACTCACAGCAATGGTCCCGGGTCAGCCCTGACTTTGTGTTAAACTAATCCTAAAGTAATAATGGTATTTCTAACCACTGACACAAATCTTTTTTACAAACACACAAATTCTTTTTACACATACAAATCCTGATTTACAAGTACAAAATATTTATGACCACAATTTGAGCCCATAAGCACGCCTCAAATGTTTAAGTCCCAGAGAGGATCTTGTCCGCTTCACCTGCACCTGTGCAGATTGCGATGGTTCTGGTCAGGTTTCAGAGCTCATCACAGCACAGAAACAGCTTTAGTGAAGGTTACAAATGATCTTCTTATGGCCTCTGACAGTGGACTCATCTCTGTGCTTGTCCTGCTAGACCTATACTGTCGACCATAATATCCTATTAGAGCGATTAGAACATGCTGTAGGTATTACAGGTACTGCACTGCAGTGGTTTGTATCATATCTGTCTAATAGACTCCAATTTGTACATGTAAATGGAGAGTCCTCTTCACACACTGAGGTCAATTATGGAGTTTGAAACATTGGGTTGTGTTCAGTGGTTGAGAGGAGGCGGTAGAAACCTTAGCAGGATACTAGGAAGAATACACGATCAGACTGGTCCTGGGAATTCCACAGCGTTTCCTTTAATGCACCTTCTCTTCATCAACCATAGAAGGCCCGGTTGAACGGCTGCTGCTTATCAAACATGACAGACAGTGTTCATACAACCCGTAACGTTGCAAAGGTTTATGGAGGGGTAAAACATATAAAGTCCGTCTCTCTCCATGTATTCCTGTGCAAGCACGTTGCTCCCATAAATCTCAGAGAGGGCAGTGGCGCACACTAATGACCTCATAACCCCGTGACTTATGTTACATTAAAGAGACACCACACCATTGTTACTGTTACAAGTTCCACAGGGTTCAGTGCTACAACAACATTTTTTTTTACATTTAACTAGGTTCTGCTAAGCAATATTATTATAAATCACCAGATATATTTTCATTGCTTTATCTGTCTGTTAGCACTGTGCTAATATGTAAAATCAGGCATCAGCAATAAAAACACATTTAGTGCACTACAAATCCGTTGATGAATACGAGGCTTTAATAGTTTTAATGAAGCTCAGTGAGGTACATAAAAATCAGGCATTTTGATAATACAAAACAAACATTTTCACATTGGTACTGACCAGAAATATTCTGAAATGACTATGATATTATCAAGTTACTGCATATTACATGATGCATGTAAAGAATAAAATGTGATATTCAGATGCCGAGTCACATTGAACAGATCAGTACACTGAATTTTTCCAGAAAAAAGGATTCAGGTTGCTTTGAAACGAGCAACACTGCCACAAAATTCAATAAGTCATGAAGTTTTATCTCATGTAAACAAACATGTCATTGACATATAGGTAAGTTAAAAAAGGATGAAGTCGTCGCATTTTACATGCACACTCATATATAACCTGATAAACAGTATTTACTAGTAACAAATAAATAAATTCAATATAGGCACACCCAGTAATTAAAGCAGATTGTTACGGCACATTCAGCACAGCCTGGCGTCCGGCCGTCATTCTCTCGCGACACAGGTGCATCCAACCGCCAGATCGAACGGACAGCTGCAATACTCATGCGTGCCTATCCTCTCGTACACCTGAATCTGTAAGAAGATTGGTCTGGCCTCCATGTCCTTCACACTGCAAGGCAAGCATACGGCCTGCAGGATGGTCTCTGGTTCTCGCCCTGCTTTAGAGTTGTTTCTGAAACACAGGAAAACAAAGTCCACGGATAAATGGAAGTGTTCAGGTGTGACAGTGTCAGACATTAAGATCTGCTCACGCTGGACTCAAAAGCCTATGAATTTCAGCTCTAACACATGTGCTTGTTCCAGCACTGTGTCCAACCGTTTCTGTGCTAAAACCAGTTTTTATGGAGTCATGATCTACGTGGCATAAAGTCTGTAGCAAGATTGGACTGACAGGTCATTACCCAGTAATCCTCCCCGCTCATTTGTGACTGTAATGAAATCATAATTTACAAAATGAATATTGTGTTTTATTCAGTAAGACCTGAAAGCAGCGACTGAGACCATGAAGTCACGAGGACAGAGTTTAGAGAGGCCCCCACTGTAAGCCGAGTGTGAGCTATGTGCATCCTTACACTCACGAAGCATCAGTCATATATATACAGCTGTATCTGTGTGATTAATAAAGCCTAAGTCTTTCTTCCTCCTCTGTTTCTTGGCTTTAAGTAAGTAAACTCACTGTAGTTTCCAGGGCGCGACTGAAGAACTTTGGAGGTCTGACACATGAGTGAAGTACTGCCTGTGATAGTGCTGAGCGTGGTTGCAGTTTTGAGGACAAACCGGGCTGCTGAACGCTGTCCCCATCAGTCCCAGGAAGAGCTGGAAAGACAAACACACATTTTACAATGACGCCGATCAGAGGCTTTGGCTGATCTGTCTCCAACATCCCTCCAAAAGAAGCTCAATGAAAACGGTTTGCTCTGTACACACACGTCACACAGGTTTGTGTAGTAATGAGCTGTGCAGTCCAAAGCTGTTTCCAGGCTGTCACTGTGAGGTGAACTCAGACTGTACAAAGCGTCTGCACACCTGTTCTCCAGGTGATGGCTCGTACTCACCAGAATAGCGCTGGAGTTCATGCTGAAGCTGCTGAGCTGGAATGCGTCTCCTCCTGTTCACCTGTGTAAACTCTCTGCTGGCACAAAGCTGCTGGTGTCTCCCTGTCTGAGCACACCTGTTTTATCCCGTCACTCGCTGATGAAAGCTCATTTGCATTGCGTGGGAGAGGTGGCGGAGCCGTGTCAGCGGGATGTCATCATCACGCTCTGGTAGTCAGCGAGTGTGTACGTGGTTTAAGTTTGTTTTGTGTCGTGGCTAAATTTAGCCTGAACCTGCAGACTTTAAGTCAGCTTTAAGCTTTATTGTTCCCGAGGGGAAACTTTCAAGTTTCAAAGCAAAGAGAGAAAATCAAAGGTGAAAACATAACATGAGATTTCAAAAGGTAAAAAGACTGTAACAGAATTAAATACACATTTAATGGCTTTTATTTCATTTAATTGAGCTCTTTTAGATATGTTATAATATCCTTTAGTTGGCTTTTGACTTTCTGACCTGCTGATCAGTTTGAAGTTATCCTGGATTACTGAGCACTTTCAGACTTCTTCTCTGGTTTTCAGGCTCTTATTTTGTCAAGTCAGCCTTTGGGATGATCCTCAGTCAGACTAAATACTGACATTTATCACAGCTTAAGGGAAACTACATTTGACCTGATGTAGCTGCAGTTTATACGACCTGTGTTTTGTTTCATGTCCAAACTGAGTGTTCGAATGTCTCGTTATCCAGTTATTTTCCTCGAGGGTCAAAATTCCCAGGCTCGGGACACCATGACAGGGATTTCCTTAGGGTGTCGTGCCAGGGAATCCTCGTCTTCTGCTACATCACCAAAACGCAGCTTCCCTGGAATTTGACCCGGCCTGACACCCACACACCGATGGAAGTCCTGATGCAAGTGTGGGTTGGAACAAGTAGGAACAAGCCTGCTGCCTACTATCACTGCTTTCACAACACCTGAAGCGCTCACCTAATGAAATTCCAAACAGGCAAAGCTATAAATAGAAATCTTGGAGGGCAAGCAGATACAGGCTTTGCAGTCAAACAGCTTTGGATTCAGGAAATGTGTGTCTTCAGGAACAAAGCTGCACACGCTCAGTTTCATCACTATCCCACACACCTTACAGTGAGAGCAACAGTTTTCTGTGAATGAACCTTTATAGTGCAGATTAACTTTAATCCCCAGTTTAACTGGGATTGTCATAAAAATAAGCGCAACGATCCGACTTGTATTTGTAATCAGGCCTTCATCGTCCTGTGAGCTCTGAGTGATTCTGGTTTCACGATAGTTTCGTATTTGGACACATTTATCGTAAGATGTCATAGCTGTGACGTTTCTTAGTATGAAGCACAGTATTGATGAATTTCATCGCTCTGGTGTCTCCTGAATGTCACCGATTGCTTCATCAGTGCAGACGAGTGGAGGTGAGTGTGCGTTGACTAACATGCACACAGTCTCCAAACAGCCAGTGTGACCTGTGCTTCTCTAGGAAGTCAGTAACGTTTATTCAAGAACTAAAGTGGCAAAGTGCTTTTGGGTCTACAGCACAGTCTCCTTTAGTCGTTCACCTGGACCGAGGAAGTACTGATGAGGGGACCTCAGAGACCTCGTAGTTAGCAGTGGATGTAGTACCTCATTAATACTCCCGCAGATCTGTAACAGTGATCGCCAAAATCTGACAGTAACCCTGAACTTTATGGGGAGCCGGTGTAAAGAGGACACAGTCAGGCTCACGTGGGAGCTTTAGGAGGACCTGCCGAAGCCTTCTGCAGCCTCACAGCAGCATCCTGGACCGCCTGGAAGTGATCCGGGGATGATTTTCTCAGGCAAAGGAAACAACAAATGACCAAATCAAAGCTTGTATGGTTCCAGTTTACACGGAGACGGATAAAAACACGTTTGTACAAGGCGGCCAAGATGCTTATCAAATCTGAACAACAGTAACAGCCACACTCCTCACAGCACAGCCCCTTCTGTAAGTTTAGCTTGATTGATTCACCTGATGCTGAAATAGTCCCTCTGTTTGTACATCAGTCCTTTCTTTGGGTTTCCCCACAGCACACCTGGAATTACTCCAACAGCAACACTCCCTGACATTTCAGCTCAACATCGAATTCTATTGTCCTGCACAAACTCATAAACTCAATAAATTATCTATTGGAGAGTCAGAATAATTTGCCTCAAGCTGCATTATATTGTAAAGACCCTACAATAATACAGAGAAACCCCAACAATCATATGACCCCATATGAGCAAGTGTTTTGGCGACAGTGGGAAGGAAGACACCTCCGGCAGAACCAGGCTCAACGACGAGAGCCGGAGATTAATAACAACTATGATTCAGTGCAGAGAGGTCTATTAACACATAGTGAGTGAAGAAGAAACACCCAATGCATCATGGGAATCCCCAGCAGCCTACGTCTATTGCAGCATAACTAAGGGAGGATTCAGGGTCACCTGGTCCAGCCCTAACTATATGCTTTAGCAAAAAGGAAAGTTTGAAGCCTAATCTTGAAAGTAGAGATAGTGTCTGTCTCCTGAATCCAAACTGGAAGCTGGTTCCACAGAAGAGGGGCCTGAAAACTGAAGGCTCTGCCTCCCATTCTACTTTTAAATACTCTAGGAACAACAAGTAGGCCTGCAGTGTGAGAGCGAAGTGCTCTAATAGGGTGATATGGTACTACAAGGTCATTAAGATAAGATGGGGCCTGATTATTTAAGACCTTGTATGTGAGGAGCAGGATTTTGAATTCTGGATTTAACAGGAAGCCAATGAAGGGAAGCCAAAACAGGAGAAATCTGCTCTCTCTTTCTAGTCCCTGTCAGGACTCTTGCTGCAGCATTTTGGATCAGCTGAAGGCTTTTCAGGGAGTTTTTAGGACATCCTGATAATAAAGAATTACAGTAGTCCAGCCTGGAAGTAATAAATGCATGAACTAGTTTTTCAGCATTTTACTGTTTAATAGGTTTTGCATGAAATTTCATAACAAAGCCAACTATTAACAGTCATACTGCAGTGTTTGATCAGGTACTTAAGTATGTTCATTGTTTATAGGTAAATACCTTTTATTTAACATAAAGAATCTGTAAAGTTAAATCTACAAAAATTGAATTTCAGCTTCTCATAAAAAACGAATGTTGTGGATTGGAATTAGCTCTAAGTGCTGGTGTTTTCTGAACACTTCAGGCGTTGAAGAACATGTTGACATGTTGGTAATTCCCCTCACTGGAAGAATAAAATAAAGGAAACACCTTTCTGTGTATTCCCTTCCTTTGTTGTCATCCTGTTCCTCAAATGTCGTGCTGCTCTCTGTGTTCGGGAATCCTGGGGAAGACCTCGAATGTCGTATTTGCATAATGAAAGGTAAACAGGTGGGTGGATGGAGGACGCATGAGAGGACTGGACAATGGGAGAGCGGACAAAAGGCGATCCCACATGCAGCATGGAAAGTATATTCCACAGCGCTGTTCTGTGTTGTTGTCCAGATATGAGGCCTGTGTACAGGCAGGGAATCCCTCCGAACACTCTCACGCACATGGAAAGTAAACCACAGGACTTTATGATTCCAATAGGAACAAATGTTGTTGGCTGTTTGTTTCTCAGGATCTTTGACTGCAGGTCATCACCGGCTCAAAGCAGAAGAATATATAAATATACACCTACAGGAGTGATTCAGTTTAGGGAACGAAAAGTCACCCCAGACTTTCACACTGTGTACAATCTGTTTATCAGCTGCACTGTGTTCTGCTATTTTCTATATATAGTATATAAACATATATAAAGCACGTAGTAGTTGTGTTCGTTTTAAGCACCGTGTACAGTGTTGATGCCGTGGTTTATCAGCTCACAGCTTAAATAAACACAATGGTTTGTAGCTGAGTACAACAATAAAGTTATGAAAGCACATGTGTGCAATCTGACACCGGCTTGAAGCCACAGCCTCTGTATTTGGTTTCAGTGCATTTAACACTACAAGCTGCTGAACGAGTTGGCGTGCTGCTACAGGCGCAATATGATCCAACGTGATTTTGAAATCGTGAGTGGAGGCAGATCAGATCTACTGCAACCATCCAACCTGTCTCAGCTTGTTTACAGCGAATGACTCAGCCACCGCAGTTTCAGTGAAATTAATGTTCATGTGAGCAGATTCTTTTTAAATCAAAGCATCCACATTCAATGACAGAGTAACACCACAAAACTAAATTTAACTTCCAGTCAGAAACGAAAATAAAATGTTTCTTTCTCTCACACACACGCTCCATGTAATTACATATATATAGAAAAGTTAAAAAGTGGATATGTAAAATCCCGCCACATTATTGTGGTGGAGGGGTTTGTGTGTCCCAGGGATCCCAGGGGCTCTGTTGTCCGGTGGCGTTTGCTCCCTGGTAGGGTCTCCCATGGCAAATTGTCTGGTCCCTCACCCAGGACCAAAGAAGACCCCTATGAGTACAACATCGAGGGAACAGGTCACCCTGCCCGGGATAGGGTTACCGAGGCCCTGCCTCATGGGCCCATCTTCCTGCAGGCCCACCACCCGCAGGAGGCGCTGTAGGGGTCGGGTGCAGTGTGCGCCAGGCTGTGGCCAGAAGGAACATGATTGGGAGGAACGGCCTCCCCCATCTGAACCTGAGCGGTGTTTTGTTGTTGGACTTCTGTGCAAACCACAGTTTGTCCATAGCGAACACTGTGTTTGAACATAAGGGTGACCATAAGTGCACGTGGCACCAGGACACCCTAGGCCGCAGGTCGATGATCGATTTTGTAATTGTATCGCCAGACCTGCGGCTATATGTTCTGGAAACTCAGGTGAACAGAGGGGCTGAGCTATCAACTGGTCACCACCTGGTGGTGTCAGGGTTTGCCAGGGCAAACCGTGGGGATACGAGGAAGGAGGACCCAGGCGTGGAGCTCTGAATATTAGCAGTGTGTTTATTTACAGAAAGTGAAAAATAACAATAAATCCCCGTGCTCTCCCTTCACTCACTCAGTGTCTTTCCCTAAAAAGTCCGTGGCTTTGTGCTCTCCGCTCCCGTGTCTCAGCACTCCTCGTGCTGGCTGCTGTCTGGTGCTCCACACTTCTCCTGGGGAAACAACAGAAGCAGCCGTCAGGACACTTTACAACTCCGGGCATACACGCACTAACTTTACTAAGCGGAAGACTAACGTGGAGTCTCATGCAATGATCCCGCGTCGGTGGGAGCTCCAAGACTCTCCTAAGTAGCTCCCCCGACGAGTCCTGATCAGCAGCAGGTGTGTGGCAGGAGCTTCGGGTGTGGCCAGTCCTCCAGCAGGACCACACCCATCAGGCCTGCAGGTGCTTGACATCCATCCTACAGCCAAACACACATATACACACACACACACACACACACACACACACACATACCTGCCTATATAGAAATGTGGGCACAGAACAGCAGCACAGTATCACATATAACATAAGTCCATAACTGCTCAGGGATCCTGGGTCGCTCAGACCCAGGACCCTGACATGTGGTGAGTCAGATCAGGTGGTGGGGGAGGACGCTGGAGAGACCTGGCACGCCTAAACGTACAATGAGGGTCTTGATGCATTCTCAATCATCCAGGAAAGTAAATCTCCAAAAGTTGAATCTGTTCATCTGGACGTAGCGTTTTGTGGGAGAAACGTTTCGTCACTCATCCAACTGACTTCTTCAGTCTCAGCTGACTGCAGGTTTCCCCAAACCTTATAAACAGTACATTTGGTACAGTGAGGGTGTGCTGGGAACGCCTATCAGAGACCCAGTCCACAAGATCTTCAATGCACACCTCCGGCAGAGCTTCCACAGCAATCTGAGGGAGACTGAGGACATTGAGTCTGAATAGACCATGTTCAGCACCTCCATTGCTGAAGCTGCTGCACTGAGCTGCGGCCGCAAGATGGTTGGTGCCTGTTGTGGTGGTAACCCCCGAACCAAATGGTGGACACCAGAGGTGAGGGGAGCCGCCAGGCTGAAGAAGGAGTCCTACCAGGCTTGGTTAGCCTGTGGGACTCCGGAGGCAGCTGATAGGTACCGACAGGGCAAGGGGAACGTGGCTCGGGCAGTGGCTGAAGCAAAAACTTGAGTTTGGGAGGAGTTCAGAGAGGACATGGAAAAAGACTTTTGGACGGCCTTGAAGAGATTCTGGCAAACCATCAGGCGATTCAGGAGGGGAAAGCGGTGCTCTACCTGCATTGTGTATAATGAGGATGGAGCACTGCTGACTGCAACTGAGAAGATAGTCGAGCGGTGGAAGGAATACTTTGAGGACCTCCTTAATCCCACTGGCACATCTTCCATGAAGGAAGCAGAGTCTGGAGATGAAAGGGCTGACTTGCCTATCTCCGTGGGCGAGGTCACTGACGCAGTTAAACAACTTCTTGGTGGCTGAGTCCCTGGGGTGGATGAGGTCCGCCCCGAGTTCCTGAAGGCTCTGGATGTTGTAGGGCTATCTTGGTTGACACGCCTCTGGATTTATTGCACGGAGATCAGGGGCAGTACCTCTGGATTGGCAGACCGGGGTGGTGGTCCCCATCTTTAACAAGGGGTACCAGAGGGTGAATCACACTCCTCTGCCTCCCGGGGAAAGTCGATGCCAGGGTGCTGGAAAGGAGAGTCCGTCCGTTAGTCAAACCTCAGCTACAGGAGGAACAATGCAATTTTCGTCCTGGCCGTGGAGCACAGGACCACCTCTTTTTCCTCTCCAGGATACTTGAGGGTGCATGGCAGTTTGCCCAACCAGGCTACATGTGTTTTGTGGACTTGGAGTAGACTAGGGTGTCCTGTGGGCGGTGCTCTGGGACCTGGAGCAATGCTCTGGCCCATTGCTCCAGGTCATTCAATCCTTATACAATCGTTGCAAGAGCTTGGTCCAAGAGCCGGCAAGAAGTCGGACTCGTTCCCGGTGGGTGATGGGCGCCAACAGGGCTGCCTTTTGCCACTGATTCTGTTCATAATTTTTGTGGACAGAATTTCTAGCTGTAGCCAAGAAACCAAGCAAAGGTTTTCACTTGGTTGGTCTCAGAATCTCATCTCTGCTTTTCGCGGATGATGTGGTTGTGTTGGCTTCATCGGGTGATGGCCTCCAGCTCACACTGGAATGGTTTGCAGCTGAGTGTGAAGTGATGGGAATGAGAATTGGCACCTCCAAATCTGAGGCCATGGTCCTCAGGTGGAAAAGGGTGGAGTGCCCAGTCTGGGTCAGGGACGAGTTCCTGCCCCAAGTGGAAGAGTTGAAGTATCTATGTCCCTAACCTCACCTATGGTCACAAGCTGTGGGTACTGACCGAAAGAATGAGATCGCGCCAGAAATGAGTTTACTCCGAAGGGTGGCTGACCTCTCCCTTAGAGATAGGGTGAGAGGTTCGGCCATCCGGGAGGGGCTTAGAGTAGAGCCGCTGTTTCTCCACATCAAAAGGAGCCAGTTGAGGTGGTTCGGGCATCTGATAACCCATATGGAAAAGAAATAGTAAAAACTTATAAAAGACTTGCATAAGATGTGGCCTATTTCATATAGTGAATCATATAAGGCTTATATGATTTACTCATGAAAGTGGCCACTTTCTCATTACTTTCATATATTGTTTTAGCAAGTATCCAAAAAATACAAGTTTCATTTATATAATTTTTCAAGGGATCTTATATCTGTTTTCACTCTTGTATGCTTTTCATACAAATTTCACACAAGACAGATACAAACTTTATAAGATTTATATATGTCTTTTCCATATGGGAAGGATGACTCCTGGGTGAGGTGTTCTGGGCATGTCCCACGGGGAGGAGACCCCGAGGCAGACCCACTACATGGTGGAGCAATTATATCTCTCGGCTGGCCTAGGAACGCCTTGGTGGAGGAGTTGGCCAGGGAAGAGGAAGAAGATGGATGTATGATTGGATGGATATGTAAAACACTGATTCAGCGGCTTTAAGCCACACAATGACAAGTGTCAAGATGTAGTTTCCGCCTAGGGGTTTTCAGAATAAAAATAATTAGGAATTCAGTGGAACGTGTTGAGTGTCTTTAAATTTTTTCTTGGGCTATGTTCAAATGTAGAATTGGTCCTAGCATGTAATGCTGTGGGATTCCATGCATTAACATCTGAGGAAGAATCCCCATTTACATGAAAAAGGAAGTGAGTGATGTTATATAGATACGATCCAGTGCAGGGCAGTACCTTTAAAACCTAAAGAATGCTCTAATTTCTCTAATATAGACTATGGAGACTTTATCAAATGCTGCATGGCGTCTCCAGACCCTGTCATGTCTGTCACATGGGAAAGCACAAGGTGGTTCCAGTGGTGGACCTGACAATTCTGGTTTTCTAGGACTAATGGCAACCAGGTTCCCCAATGCCAGGCAGTGACCACAGGATCCACTAGAGGATATCAGGCCAGGGACATACACCAATGCCCTGCTGCAGGTCATTTTGTAAGGTATCCCTTTTTAAAAGAAATTGTAACTCTGGCGTATATTCATAGGTCACAGGTGTGTATATGGGTGTAAATAAATTTACTTCAAGATTACAGCATATAGGGTGATTAGGATTACTGTTATTACTGTTACCACTACAGCTTATTAATAAACCAAAGACCTAGACCAGTGTGTCAAACATACGGTCCGTGGGCCATATCCTGCCCGCAAAATAATTTCACATGTGTTATTAATGGCCGTCGGAATGTGGGAGCTGAATCTTTAGCCCTGTTGAGAATTCATGCAGGCAGGGGTGGGACTTTATTTCGATGGGCACACCATGTGGCCAATCAAATGCAAAGACAGACTGGGATCATACCATTATGCGACAGAAGGAAGGGGTACAGGCCAGTTATACAGAGAGACGGGGAGCCGGATTTAAATGCAAGCGTGTTGGGAAAAATGAAGAAACAAGTGAAAATGTGAAGTGAGCATCTGGCTGCATTTCAGTGATATTGGAGACTGCAAAGCTGAGAGCAGAATTTATAACATTAGCTGCTGGATAAAGTGATGCCCGCTTTTATTTTCAGCCGGTTTCCATTGTGGAGGACTGTGACAAAGTGGGTGAGAACACCATTTGTCCATATTAGTTAACATTCTTGTTTTGATTTAGCCATATCTCATATGTAGTCTGCAATAGGCAAACATCTACTGTCCCGGGTTTGTTTATGTTTTGCACTTTTACAGATTATATAACATAACATCTTGGTTTAAATCAATTCTGACAAAGTTTGTTAAGTTAACATGTTATTTATTTCAACTGTTAATTGGTTTAGCTTGAACCAAGGTTATTATCGTTAACTAAAACTAACAAAATAACAAAAACTAGAAGTGAAAAAACATTTTCGTTAACGGAAATAAAAATAAAAGCGAAAAAAGGAAAACTAACTAAAACTGTAATGAGTGTTCACAAAACTAACTAAAATTAACTGAATTTATAGCAAAAATGCGTTTAGTTTTCGTTGATGTGTGCGTGTCATACAATAGTCAAGGGTGAAAAAGAAGTTTAGTTTCCAGGTTTTTTTCTTGCTGTGTCTCATTATGCCAGCAGGTGGCAGTACGTTAGTCGAGTCGTCTGTGTTGCTGCTCCGTCCACGCGCAGAATCATGTCAGGAAAAGTCTGGAGAAAGCGCCAGAGTCCAATTTGGGATTACTTTGAATATGACTGTGTTTTGGATAAAGCAAGTGTCTTGTAGTGGAACGAGACAAATTATGAGGGACATTTCTAAAGGGAAAAAAAATCCCACAAACCTTAAAGTGCACTTGAAAAGCTCACACAAGAAGGCTAACCTAGCTTACCTGGAGAAGGTAAGGGAGCACGCCCAACCCTCATCCCCAGAAACAGAAGCTAACCCCAGGCAAGGCAGCGTGATGCATCCCGAGACAACAGGACTGGGATATCTACATAACTGTGTGAGTCAATTGCCTTCAAAAGGTTTATCAATTCACTTGAACCAAAATTACAAACACCCGGTGCTGCAAGAGTTAATAGTCTCATTGCGGCCAAGATATACATTTTATAGTTGACTGGTATCAACGGTTGTTCATCTGCCCTAATTTATTTATTTATTTATTTAAAGAACCCATAGGTGGGAATGTGAGTTGTCTCTGCGTGTTAGCCCTGCGACAGACAGGCGACCTGTCCAGGGTGCAGGGTATGGTAGCTGGAATAGCAACATACCCAAGGATAAGCAGAAGAGAATGACTGATATGATGAAACTGGGATTTTGTTACACTTAATTATTGCAAACACAACTAAAACTATAACTGAAACTAAGGATTTTCAAAAAAATAAAAACTAAACTAAACTAGCAAACAATTGGTAAAAACTAATTAAAACTAATATAAAATTAAAAATCTGAAGTCAAAACTAAATAAAAATAAAAACTAATGAAAATTGCAAAACTATTAAAACCCTGGCTTGAACTCACCTTACTTACCTGTGTTCCAGGAACAAAAGGAGGAAATTTCTTCTTCTTCTTCTTCTTAAATGTTATTGGCGGTTGGCAAACAACTGATTGGTGCATTACCGCCACCACTAGTATGGAGTGCAGGAGGAAATTTAGTTCTACTTCCTGTATTTATAGCTTCCTGGTTAATCTGAGGTCACAGGAAGAGACCAGGTGAAGAAGGGGGAGAATCTTTGTAATGTAATAAAGATGATTTTAGAGTGTTTGTAGAGAAATGGGTTTATTGGTGCAATATGTATTGATTACACCATAGAGATTTTATTGCTAGTAAAGAGTAGCAGTATAGGTTTGAGTATGATAATGTTCATCCTACCTGCTGAATGGAATAGTCCAGGGGTGAATGGACTATTTAAGCAGATGAATGCAGGTGTTCAAGGAAAGGATCAGGTCAGTGTGGCTGTGTGCATTTAAGTTCAATTATGTTTAAGTGAACTGAGTTAATTATGGAGTTGAGTTTTTTTTATTTATTTTTGTAAATATTGTTTGGTCACAAAATGGTGAATAAATCACTTGCTACACTGGACAGCAACTGTGTCCTGCGCTTCTTTAGCCGCTTAAGTCAAGTTCTACCACATTTGGTGGCAGCAGCAGTGGGTTTCCAGGCCAATTAAGGAGTGGAGAAGATGTCTACCCGTGCAAAGAGGGGGCTTGTCCCAGAAGGTGAAGCAGATGACCTACAAGATGGCAGGACCAACAAGGGGCAGTAAGTGGCCATATTGCTGGACAAGAGAATGTGGCTGAATTGTCCAAACTTTCGCAAACTCTGATGCAACAGCAGGCTGAACGCGATGCTAAACTGGAACAAGAGCACAAGCCCCAGGAGGATAGATGGAGGCAAATCCGGCATCGGTTTGCCCAGCTTCAGCAGCAGGTGCAGCAGGGCAATCAAGAGCGTCAGTTACTGGAAGTTCAAGCATCTACATCGGCTGCTTCGAGAGGACCTACTCCAGGAATCAAATAGGCTTGATGTGGAGCCAGTACATCAACCCAGTGAGGCACAGCTTTCAACACTGGTAAGACATTCAGGCTGGAAGGGGACAAATATCCAACCTTACAATGAAGGCGAGGACATTGAACATTATTTAATCACCTTTGAAAGAATTGCTCATGCTTGCCAGTGCCGCGAGATGAGTGGGCTCTTCACTTAGCACCACTTCTAACTGGTAAAGCTCGTTCCGCCTATGTAGCCATGGATATTGATGACACTATAGACTATGCCAAAGTAAAGTATTAAAAAACTGGTTTGATGTAAATAAGTTTTCATTAAATATAAAGAAAACAAAATTGATTATTTTTGGCACTAGACAAATGAAAAATGTATCTAAAATCAGGGTTAATGGAATTGAAATTGAAAGAGTATGAAAATAAATTTCTTGGAGTGATAATTGATGATAAGCTGAGTTGGAAGTCTCATATAAATCATGTGACAACAAAAATGTCAAAGACCATTGCTATTCTCTACAAAACACAGCATGTCCTGAACAAGGAATCATTATACACACTTTATTGTTCTCTGTTGCTTCCATATATGACTTATTGTCTGGAGATATGGGCTAATGCATATAAAACAAATACTCTTCCTATTTTCAAGTTACAAAAAAGAGCTATAAGAATTATAAATCAATCAAACTATATAGAACCAACTAACATTTTGTTTATTAATCTGAATACCCTAAAATTTTATGATTTAGTCGAATATAAAATGGCACAGATAATGTATAAAGCACAAAATAACTTGCTTTGTCGCAGTACTCAGAAGCTGTTTAAAGTCAGAGAGAGTCAATATGACTTAAGGGGAACAGATGTCTTTAAAAAAAACAAGATAAGGACAAACATAAAGCAGAGATGTGTTTCTGTTAGAGGAGTTAACCTGTGGAATAGTTATGACAGTGATTTAAAAAGGTGTAGTTCATTTTCCTTGTTTAAAAACATGTTTAAAAATGGAGTATTAGAAAAATATATTAATCAAGAATGAAAAGAGCAAAAATAATAATTCTGAAACTCTTGATTGTTTTGCTTTGATGTAGTTATCTAAGGTGTTTGTTTGTTTGTTTGTTTTTGCTTTGCTTTCTTTGCTTCGAGCCCTGTGTACAGGAGCTGCATGCAAAAGATTTTTTGTTAAAAGGGTTGGCGTAATAAGCAAATGATTCAGCCAATACCTTTTGATTAGCCTTGTCTCATGATGTTTTTGCTTTGTGGTAATCTTTATTCTGTATTCTGTATTCACTGAGATATTTGAATGCTAATCAATAAAATCAAATAAAAAAAAAAAAAAGTGTGCTATCTTGCATAAGTATGAAATAAGTTTTGACACCTATCGAATGAGGTTTTGTTCTAGTATCTTTGGAGACGAGGAAACCCCAAGGAAGCTCCAGGTCCGCCTAAAGGAGTTGTACATCAAGTGGATGAATCCTGAAACAAAGACAAAAGATCAAATTGGAGACGCCATCATCATGGAACAGTTTCTCAAGGTTGTGAATTTTGAGTTTCGGACATGGGTTAAGGAACGACCATCAAAAGACTTCATTCATATAATCATAAAATGTAGTGTGTTTAACAGTATTGCTTTCTTCATAAATACAAGTAAGCCATAGTATAATTTAGCTTGTACAGGAAGCCAAGAACGTTTATGCATTTTATCGATATTTGTATAATATCGATATTTGTATAGTATGAACACCTTAACACTAATCTGGCTGCCTGATTCTGGGCTAACTGAAGTCTGTTCAGATCTGTCGTATTAGCTGCTGACCAAATGATTGAACAGTACTCTAGATAAAATAATACTAGTGCATTAATGACATATTTCATAACTGAATAAGTAATATAAAAGGAGCATTTCCTAGCCATAGCTATGCCCTGTGCCATTTTCTTAATAACAGTGTCTGTGTGCTGAGACCATGAAAGGTGGTGGTTTATAGTAACACCAAGTAGTTTAATTTGGGCGACCTGTTCTAATACCGATCCAGCTATGGAAAGATTTAGTTGTGGGCTGTTGACTAAGCATAATCTACTTCCAATTAACATATATTTGGATTTAGACACATTTAAAATCATGTTGTTTTTACTTATCCAGTCAGACACGTTCAGCAAATCTTGTTGTAATACGCTGGTCAATTCAGAGTTGCCACTGGCTGAATAAAACGTGGTGGAATCATCAGCGTACATTACAAGATGTCATGGTCTCTGTGTCTCCTTGGTGGACCTAGGTTTCAGGCTACATGTTGTTTTTAGTTTGTGTCTCTCTCCCTCTCCTGTCTCTCACCTGTCTGCCTGGGCGGAGCTCAGCTGGGCTCCCGCCCTTGGCCCACGCACCTGCCGTAAGTTTACCTGATTGCCTGGACTCCTGGGCTATTTAAGCTGAGGACTCAGAAGGCTTCTTCGCTGGGTCGTTGAGTTACTCTCGTCAGTACAGCCCCGATAAACCCTGTTTCTTGTGTGAGTACTCTGTTTATGCTAACCGCAGTTCTCTTGTGCTTAGGTTCTCGGACTCGTCCATACCCCCGATCTGTTTCACTGGTGGTGTGGTGTGGAGTGAGAGTGAGAGTGAGAGTGAGAGTGCAGAAAACAAATACGAGAGGAGCGAATGGGCGGAGCGTGTTTTGGACTTTCTCCCCTTTTTCCCCTGGACCGTTGCATACCCCTGCCCTGTACACTGTATATACTTTCACGTGGTGTTTTGTAAATAAATTTATGACTGCTATTCTAGTTCAGCTGGTCTGCGCCCGAGTCCATTTTCGGCTGCGTGACACAAGATGAGATTTATCCAGGACGTACGGCAGACCATTCGTGAAAACTGAATAGAGAAGTGGACCGAGGCAGCTGGCTTGGGACCACAGTTCATTTCACAGCCCTCAGAGAAATAATCATTATAATAAACCTTTTGCCTTCTTCCAGACAAATAACTTTCCATCCAGCACAAAGCAGCTGGTGAAAAATCTATAACATTCTAGTTTATCAATCAAAAGATCGTGATTTATTAAATCAAAAGCAGCACTAAAGTCCAAGAATACCACCCCGACCAAATTCCCATCATCTAGATGTTTATGCAGTTATCTGTCATATGAGTGAGAGCTGAGCTGGTGGCATGACCAGGGTTGTAAGCATGTTGAAACTGAGTGAGTAGATGATTTTCTGTTAAGTAATGTTGAATTTGCTCATAGACAATCCTCTCCATAATTTTACTTAGAACAGGGAGCAGACTAATAGGTCTGCTATTGACACCATTAGAAACAGCATTCTTGTTTTTAGGAATAGGAATTATTTTCGTTTCTTTCCACTGCAATGGAAATAAGCTGCATGCCAAAGATCTAATAAATATGTGACATATAGGAAGGGACACAAACTTGGCTGCAACTTTGAGCAGTTTACTGTCTGTGTTATCAGAGCCACAGCATGTATCGTCAGGAAGTGATATCAATAAACGCTCTACCATCTCAACATTCACTGCCTCAAACTTAAATTGGCATTGCTTATTTTTCATGATAACATCCAGTATGAGAAGGTGGGATCGCCTCTGCTCATATTAGATTTTAAATTTGTTAATTTATTGCTTTAGCAATTCACAAAATAATTGGTTATATCCTTAGCTTTACTTATAAACTTTCCATCCGTGTAGATGTGAGACACCACCGGATCTCGACCCATTTTATTATTTGAACCTTCTTGCTGTCCTTATTGGCCTCATTGAGCTTAACCTGATACTTGCACCTATTCAGTTTAGTTACTTGATTTCTTAACTTACGACATCTCACCCACTCTTGTGGGCTGTGGACTTATGTGCTTTTACTTTTGCTATATGTCTTTCTGACATTGCAGCCTTAAGTTCATTAAAGTTTTCAGTAAATATAGATAATGCCATTTCAGGGTCAGGCTCGAGGCAGATGTCAGTCCAGTGAATCTCCTTTACGTCATTAATATACTTGTCTGCATTGTGTGTGTGTGTGTCTGTTAACTTGTATTTCTTGTAGTTTTCTTCATTTTAGTTTTATTTACCTGTTTCCATTGTAGGCCTACACAGATTTTTATTTTTTATTTGTGTTAAGGATATTGAGTTTACCTTACATACAAATACATATACAGCACATTTCATGTAAATAAAATTGCCGCTGCTTTCTAATGCCCTGGGAACGGAGCCGCTAAACAGTGCAGCGCTAACACATGGCTTTGCCAGCGTAAAACCTTCAGTGTGGTCTCCAGTTTATTACACAGGCATGTAAATGAAGTTCAAACAATTCTACTGTTCACATGTGAGATATGTTGTTGAAATGAACTTATCTCATCTCACTGGGTAGAGCAGCTATAAGCAATGCTATATGCCATATGGCTAATGCAGAGGCCAGGGTGTGAATCTGCACCCAGGCATCAGATTACCTGTGACACCGCTCACCTGAGGGCTGCCACTATGGACAAAGTCATAATACCAAAGTTTATATAGCCCTTTAAAAACACCACATGGCTGACCACAGTGCTGTACAGCAGAAATAGACTTTTTTTGTTTTAGCTCGATCAAAACAACTTAAACTGCACTCAGAAATAGAAGCAGGTACCACGATGGTGGTTATCAGCTTTCTTCATTAAGACGGGATTGCTGCTTCAGGCTCTGAGCGTGCTCACGTTAAAAAAGGTGTTTTGCTTGTCACGTGACTTGTCTTCCACACAATATGACCCCTGTGAGCACCACCTGCTCCACACAGAGACGTTATCAGCTGATGATGAGGATAAAATAGTGATCAAAAATATCTGAGGAAATCTGGCAGTAAATAATGTAGTCAATGCAGTGAATGAGTTTGTGTCTGAGTGCGCTCAGTGCTGCTGTTTGTTTCTAAGGTGACGCACGCATATCAGAGCTGAGAGACTTTAAACTGGATCCATGAAGCCTGATGGAGACGGCGTGGGAATCAGAGCAGAGGGAATGAATGTGATTGGTTGAACAGGTGTCCAGGTGTGTTCTGTGTTGGCAGCAGTGTGACAGACTCAGCAGGGTCATGTTCTGGATCAGCACATGAACATGAACACATGCAAAAGCATCAGAGAAAGCGTTTCAGCTGATTTTACACTCAAACTCTGAAAATGACCCGCTCACCTGTTACCACGGTGATTCTGCAGGCCACCTGTGAGAAGTCTGACTTTCATCTGGAGATGGCTCACCGACACACTCCGTGGGTACAGTTCTGACCTCGTACCAGGGCTCCCTGCTCGCTTTTCCTCCTGACCGATAGGTGTCGCCACTCAGAAAAGCTGAGCAACAACTAACGCGTGGCGCGTGAACGAGGCTGAAACGGTCCCTAGAGTTTAATGTGGATATAATCCCAGAATGCACCGGGCAGTTCTGCGGGCGGCAGGAAAAGTTTTAGAAATGAAAAATTAAGAAAATAAATAGTTTTCATAAAACTCAGACACGCAGACGCGATTTACGTGTTTCCGGTGACGAAGCTCCTCCCTTTCCTTTTCGCCACTTGACTCGCACGGTACGTGTGTCTCGCGCTCTCCGAGTAAAAATGTCTTAAAATGTGTTTTATCGTCGGCTGGCTGTAATTTCTGAGCCGGGCTCGTGCCGTGGGTGTGTGTGTAGCGTGAGGGGGGCTCCCGGGGTTCACGTGTGCTGAAGTTAGCGTTTGTGTCCCGCAAAGAGCCGCACGAGGCCGCAGTGTGGGCTCGGGGTGTTAGCCTGTTAGCATCACGGCGGCGCTCTGTGTGTGTGTTAGCATATTAGCATCGCGGCGGCGCTGTGTGTGTGTGTGTGTGTGTGTGTGTGTGTGTGTTCAAAAGTGTGATGTGTTTGTGTGTTTCAGGTTTGCAGGTGACACCCGAACGAGCTCCAACATGCAGAACGACGCCGGTGAATTCGTGGACCTGTACGTCCCGCGGAAATGGTGAGAGCAGCGAGGAAGAAAGTTAGAGACACGTGATGGCGAGCTGACGTTTAATGAAGTGTGTGTGTTTGCAGCTCTGCCAGCAACAGGATCATCGGAGCCAAAGACCACGCTTCCATCCAGATCAACATCGCTGAGGTGAGAGCTGATCAGAGGGCCTCAGGTGGTGTGTAGGCGGGTCCAGTGATGATGACGTTTGAGAACAGAGCCCGCTGTGTGTGGTTTGGGGTCGTCTTTCCGTGGCAGGCAGCAGGTTAACCCTAAACTCAGACTTTGTTGATCCTGAGATGAGGGGAAAGCCCAGGTTTCTGTTCCTCAAAGACAGAGTAGAATAGCCTTTTATTGTCATTGTACAGGTACAACAAACTGTAGGTGCTCCACACCAACTGTGTCGGAAGGGCACTTCAACCAGGCTTCAGTCAGCTGCCTCCTGTGTGCCGACTGGCAGTGTGCCATGCCATGCCATGCCATGCCATGGTGCCTTTGATGCCGTGTGTGCTGCCTGTGGGAAACATGGGTAGAAAGAGCTGTGTGCCATGTTTATATGGTTCTATTGCCTGGCTGTTTTCTGTTGCCATGGTGAATGGAGCTGCATTTATGGTTTCTGAAACTCGAGCCTGGTCTGAGCTCGACTCAGACTTTAGTCCGGTACCTGACCTGTAGCAGGGAAGCGAGCTCAGCGTAACGTTAACGTTGCTCTGATTCGGACACGTTTGTGTTTCTGCTGTCACAGCAGCGCAGCGGCGGACACGTCAGTCACTGAGACTAATTCATCCAATGAAATCTCTGCTCTTGTGCTCTTACCAGCTCAGAGGGCTGGAAGCTGCGCATGGTTGCACCGATTGGTCAGCTCATCGCAGGGCTGTGATGCTTAAACAGAGGAGCTGGTGTTTGGAGCCAGTGGTCCCGGTGAGTGCTCCTCTGTAGAAGTGGGATCCCCGGAAGTTTATTTTAAACCTGTTATTACTGACTTGATTTGAAGTTGGGCAGTGATTTTAAATTGGACAACCAAATCAGAGCAGTGGTGAAGTCTAGTTTTTATCATTTAAGGCGAGAGTGAAATCTTTTCTTTCTAGGCAGCACTTGTAATCATGCTTTTAGTGCTGCCCAGTGATCCATGCCTTTATTTCTTCCTGTCTGGAGACTGTAACCCAGTCTATGTGGGGGTCAGTCAGTCGCTGTTCTCGCATCTGCAGCTGGTTCAAAATGCCGCTGCACGACTGCTAACAGGAACTCGTAAAAGAGAGCATATAACCCTGTCCTGGCCTCACTGCACTGGCTTTGCTTGTGTCTTTTAGAGTTCATTTTAAACTTCTTATGTTTGTGTTTAAATACCTTTACAATCTTGCCCCGCGTTACCTGTCTGAGCGTATTCATCCCTACACTCCCTGATGGTCTCTCAGGTCAGCTGACTGGCTGCTCCTGGAGGTACCGAGGTCCAGGAGGAAGCTCACAGGGGGCGGGGCCTTCTCTATTGTGGCTGCTGAATTATGGACTAACCTGCCCTTGCACATTAGAGACGCCCCTTCACTGTCCACTTTTAAAACACGTCTTAAACCCATTTTTATTCTTTGGCTTTTAACCTCAGTGAGACTTAGTTTCTCTTGTAATTAAATTAGTTATTAGCTAAGTAAATAATTATATTACGTTTTTCTTTTATTTGGCTTTTATCTATATCTTATGTAATTTTATTTTTTCGTTCCAATGTACAGAACTTTGTCAGCTGTGGTTGTTTTAAACTGCTTTATAAATAAAGATGATGATGGCGGCATCTTAGCAGGAAGTGTGTGTAGGAAATGCAGGTGTGCACCGTTACCTCATAGGAAGAAGGTCCTGGGTCCAGATGTGCCGCTCAGCTGGATGTGTTCCTGAGGTAGCATTTTTAAAATGAATGACATGTAGTAACATAAAGTTGTGTCACCTGATCAGCGGACACCTGTCCACTCGTGACTTAGTGTGTGTGAGCTGGGACTCTTCATGTTGGAAGTGCTGCAGGCAGTGAGAGGACGGCGCTCCATGATTCATGTTTATGGAAATAATGCGGCTCCTTATCGCTGGATCTTCTCTGCGTGCCGTGCACACACATTTGCATGTTTGCAAACCCTCAGAGGCACCAGAGGGAAGCTGGAAACTGATGTTCGCTCACACAAAAGTTGTTCCAGTTCCACGCTCGGGCGGGACGTTGTTCCAGTTCCACGCTCGGGCGGGACGTTGTTCCAGTTCCACGCTCGGGCGGGACGTTGTTCCAGTTCCACGCTCGGGCGGGACGTTGTTCCAGTTCCACGCTCGGGCGGGACGTTGTTCCAGTTCCACGCTCCGGCGGGACGTTGTTCCAGTTCCACGCTCCGGCGGGACGTTGTTCCAGTTCCACGCTCCGGCGGGACGTTGTTCCAGTTTGGAGTTGTGTGGAACTGAAACACTGATGTGATGCTCGGGACGCTCGTGGTTAAAGTGAAGGGTGTCTGAATGTTTCCATGTCTTGTTTCAGGTTGATAAGGTGACCGGACGCTTCAACGGTCAGTCCAAGACCTACGCCATCTGCGGCCCCATCCGCAGGATGGTAAGTGTGAGCAGAACATTAAACACACCCTCAGTGTTCTAGGTGGAACCACCGAGAGCACCCACAACAAACCCAGACATATCAGATTCAGGGCTGAGACTCTGGGATTTTTAAATCTGAACAGACTGTTTGTGTGTTTCAGGGCGAGTCTGACGACTCCATCCTGAGGCTGGCGAAGAACGACGGCGTCGTGGCAAAGTAAGCAGCTCTCGCGTTTGACCGTAAACTGTTAAAGTGAGGCTGGGATGCACGGCTTCGTTCAGCCAGCCGTACGTCATTAGTGACCTCAGTCACAAACTACGTGACGGCCACGTTGCTGTCAGAACTGTATTTACGCGCAATGACATGGCGAGCTGATGGAGACAAACAGAGGGTTTTAAATGTTCTTTAAAACGTTTACGCTGCAGCAAAGACGGCGCAGTAACACTTCAGGATTTAAAACGTTCAAACTCTAAAACTCTCGGAGGACATAAAGTGACAGTAAAGGGTCATGACATCAGCACAGCATTGTAGCGTTTCTAGCTCCGTGTCAGCTGGTGCAGGACGACCGCCTCCTGTGATCGCAGTAATCTGAGCTCCGGCACCGACAACTCGTTAAAACGCCGGTAACACCCACCGGTCACATGCGAGGTTACAAACATCTAGAGGCGCCCGACGCCAAAGCAGCGGCTCGCCTCGGCCGATGTGACGTCGCGTTTTTGGGAGCATGACGGCCTGGCGCGCTGAGGCGTAATCCACATTAAACCGCATTCATTTTCCTGCATCATTAACCCTGAAAACACGGCGAGCGTTTGTGTGACAGTCAGTAAACTTTAACTTCCTGTTTAAAAATCAGGATTAAATGCGTCACTGCTGAGTCCTTCCTGTTACTCCGAAACATGTGACGTCATCAGTTTTATTAATGTAAAACACTTAATTATGAAAATGTTTAAAGGAAGTCTTATTTGTTGGACAGGAAGTCTAAAGTGTGAGTCTAACAGCTGTTTCCTGTTTTTCTTTTGCAGGAACTTCTGAGTGTGTGCAGCTGGAGACAGTTTGGAAAATAAAATGAGAAAATAAAATCGTCCGCTGTCGTTTCTTCACTTTCACGTTTGATTGGTCGCATACGTTTCTTAGGATTCGCTGAAAATAGGGCTTCAGTTATTGTACCTGCATAAAAACCAGAGGCTGGTGCTGGTCAGTCACACGGCTACACACAAACAGCTGAAGGAAGTCAGCTGTGGGTTTGGGGGGTCAAAGGTTACTTCAAACTGTGTCTGTGGGGAGGAAAGGGAAAGGTGAAAGGTCAGTGAGCGCCAAGAGTAAACTGATGCGCCACGTTCTCAGGCATCAGCGAACGCCTCCAGAGGGCAGGGTCACGAAGGTTTTGCCAAGATTGGCTCTTTGTCTGCAGAGCAGGCGCTTTCTTAACTATCAGCATCATATTTGTCTGCACTGATGGATCTGCATCTGTGTGTTTACCTTTAAAACTTCACTGATGTGTGTGCACAGCTGGAGTTTGTAGTAATCGTGAAGATGAAGGTCTGAATGAGAGCAGGTATAATTTCCTCTCTGACTCATTGTTCAGGTAAATGAGAGCTTTGAGATTATGCTGAGTGTTTGTCGTACCAGCAGTTTACTGAGATTTCACACAAATGATCAATGAAGCTGGTAAATGATGTCATATTTTATCCCCTGAGAGGAAACAGAGAGGTTCGGGTCTGGTTTCTGTGATCAGCTGTCAGTTTGATGTCAAAACTTCACAAAGTGCATTCTGGGTAAACTTTCATGTTTGTTGGGTGTCTGCGCAGGACAGGTGAGAGCAGATGAAAGGTCTCCTTTAAACGTCCTCCTGGGACCCTAACACTCATAAACCTGTGAAGAAACATACAAAGCTGTGGTTTGATGATTCAGGCTTTTACTTTTGAAAAGCCTGAATCATCATGATGAACATAGGATGTCCCAGCTGGTCCTGAAGGGCACATGAAGTTCACCTGAAACTGGTCCAGGTGGCAAAAATCAATAAAAAGCAGGTGTTTCATAAAGGGGAGGAGCCACAGCAAGGGAAAAAACAGTTTTCTATATCATCCACCAGGGGGCAGCACAAGATCAAAATACATGCCTGCAAACAGGAAGAAAAACTATTATTAACATTTCATTTAACAGCAGCATGTGGGCACAATGAAGGAAACACGCAGAGCTCCATCAACACGAAGTGCATACATGGTTGGTGTTAATTCTGCTATGCAGGCTTTCTCTGGTCATGTGACTTTACGTCATCACGGTGTTCAGCTCTGGAGGTGCACCTCCTCTTCACCCAGACCTGAACGGTGCTCATCATCTGTTTGTGGGGCTGAGGAGCAAAAGAAGAGGACGGTGTTATTTAAAGACTCAGTTCTTCATCAGTCTGGATCCTCCAGCTTCTCTGCAGAGGTCAAAGGTTAAAGTTTAAATTTGAAAAGCTGGGACTGAACTTTTCACATCAAACTCTGGTTTGATGTGAGAGTTTGGATAAAGTCACACACAACGAAACACAAAGAAGAGTGGAGAGAAGCTCCATTACAGCGCTCTTTAACGTTTGGGTGTCCGTTTGCCCCACCTGGCTGTAAGGATGCCGCGAGCCAATGAAATGAGAGGTTAGAGGAGGAATGTGAGATCACAGAGGGGCGTCGGGTGGTTTCAGGGTCTGTAATGAGGCCGGTTTTACGGCTCTGTTCCCACACTTTATTCTCCCTCAGGCGAGCCTCTGAGCAGGTGGCTAGCATCTCCTCCTCCTCTGGGGCTCCCAGGTATATCTCCCTGAGGCCTTCAGGGTCACTCACACTGCTCTGTAAATCTGAATGCTGTGAGTGTTCTCCATGAAAATCAGATGTTTTATCCAAACAGCAGAAATGATTTCCCAGATAAAAACAGAGCCATGAAGCTGAGCGGCTGGAGCTGCAGAGAAAAATGAATATTCAGTTTGATTTTGTTTGGTCAGCTGCCCCAGTAACAGCTGTTTCACTTTCATGGACATGTTTCCTTGTTACTGGAACACTGATGATAATAATAAGCTGATGCTAAGCCCTCGTTATCAGAGGAGAAACCTTCTGCTGCGCTTGTCTGAATCTCAGCTGATTAAAGTGTTTATTGAACGTAAACAAAAAGCTGAAGCCGGGTCGTGTCTGAGTGCTTTTGGCACCGAGCGAGTTGCATCTCGTCAAACAACGATCTGAACGTGAAGGAGGTACCTGAGACCCCTCCCCGGCGTGATGGAGGCGCTCGCCGCGTCTCTGTCAGGGTTTTATTGCAGCTTCTCCCAGTCTCTCTTCCTGTTTTCTCCTCGTGGCGCTCCCTGACCTCCTTATCTCTTGCTCTTCTTCCCTTTTATCATCTGTCTTTCCATCACCTCTGTCGCTGTTCGGCTCATCTCTTTGTCTCTTTAGACTTCAAAGTAAAGGAGGAGCAGACGGGAGAGGAGGGCAGGGGTGGGCGGAGCCTGCTGTGTAAACTCACACTGAAACATTTTGGTCTCACAGATTTAATCCTGTTACAAAGAGCCTCCTGCTGTCTGACCTGCTGTACAGGTGAACCCGCCCTCAACCCCTCCCCCTGTGGGAGGCGTGTCCTCAGCACTGAGGAGGAGGAGGCCACCGGGAGTGTGTGTAAAGTCTTTTCTTTTAGGGAACAAAGAGGTGGACATGTCCATACCTGTCACACACATGGCGCTGAGAGCAGGCCGCTCTGGCCCAAATGAACACAAATAAACACGTCTGGGCTTCATTTGCATCACAGATACGACACAGTGGCGTTCACTTCCCGTCTCTGTCCTCTCAAACCCTAGTGTCAAATCTAGATGAGCACAGGACACAATGGTGTCAGTAAATGCATCACATGTCATTTCTGTGATGCCGGTTCCTGGAAGCGTTCCTGAGCCCGTGCACTGATTTATCACAGAGCGGCGTTTGAAGGTTATCGTCCTCGTCCCCGCGCACAGAGATTCCTCCAGGTCCTCTGAGTATGCTGATGATGTCATGGTATGTAGATGATGTCATGTTCACAGTGAGGATTCAGTTTCTGCAGGCTGGTGAAGCTCTGCCCGATCATGTGACCAGCTGCTGACAGGTCACCTGATCAGCTGATAAATCTTCCTCCAGCTGTTTCTCTTCTCAGTTTTCAGTCTTTTGTCGACCCGTCCCAACTTTTACAGACGTGTTGCTGCCATCAAATTCAAACTGAGCTCATATTGGTTCATTTTCTCCTTTAAATGTTGTCTGAAAGGGAGAAAATGAACCACAGTTTTGTCCTGGTGTGAATAAATTTGGGTTGACGAGAGTCGGAAATGATTTCATTCTGTTTTTATTTCACGCAGCGTTTTTGGACTCTGCAGTGTTCCTCTGGGTATTCCTGTGAATTTCCCAGAAGCTCATTACTCGGAGGATGCGGACACCTCGTGGATGTCGGCTGCGTCTCTGGGGCTGACCTCTGGATCAGAGCCTGAATGAAGCTCAGTTCGCTGCTCACTTGAAACTTTTTTCCTTGCTGCACACAGACCTCTTCATCTGTGTGTGTGTGTGTGTGTGTGTGTGTGTTTGGGGAGGCGGGGGTAAGTGGGTTCAATTGATGGAGCAGTTAGCAGTTTCCATGACAACATGTGACCTATCCCTCGCTCCTCCTTTGGTCTCTGTGGTAACCATGAAGTAGATTAGTTATAGAGTTCAGGGAGAAAGAGAGGATTAGTGAGGTGAAACGCCAAGGCCTCTTTCTTCTTCTTCTCTTCCTCTCTTTGGCTCGCTGTGAGTTTTTACACTTTTATTTCTCTTTCGTCTCTTGTTCGCGTTCCTTTCATTAAGAGTCCATTTCCTGCAGCAAACACCACGCCTGCCTCGTGATTTTAAACTCACCAGCAGGAAGTAACTCATCATGGACCGATTCTTCTTCTCCTCACTTCCTGTCTAATGTTGAGCTCAAGTGTTCGACTGCTCTAAACACTCAGTTTACCACAGTTTTTCGCACTCCTGGCTCTGGATGATGTCACAGAGTGCTGCCCCACGCACCTGTTGTTTGTGAGTGTGTGTGTGTTGTCATAGTACTAATATGTATGTTCTGCAGATTAGAGAATAGCAGAATGTGGGCGTGGCTACCTGATACAGGGCTTTGGAGTTGACGTCATGCCGCAATGTATTGTGGGAGCGCGGCGCCATTTTCCGGGTCCACAAATCAAAACAAACACACTGTGTTGGAACGACGACTATAAGAAAGATGCTTAAAAGCAGCTCAAAAGGGTGACCGTGGCTCGGGGGGTTGGGAAGGGCACCTGTAACCAGAAGGTCGCCAGTTCGATCCCTGGCCTCTCTGTCCTGGTCGTTGTGTCCTTGGGCAAGACACTTTACCCTACCGCCTACTGGTGTTGGCCAGAGGGGCCGATGGCGCGATATGGCAGCCTCGCTTCTGTCAGTCTGCCCCAGGGCAGCTGTGGCTACAACCGTAGCTTTCCTCCACCAGTGTGTGAATGTGAGCGTGAATGAATAATGTCATTGTAAAGCGCTTTGGGTGCCTTGAAAAGCGCTATATAAATCCAATGCATTATTATTATAAAAGAGAATGGACTGTATTGCAATTGCATCCAGAGGCGAAGCGGCGGTACTTGCAGAAAATCGCGTGCATTGGAAATGTGGACCCGTATGAAATACGGCCGTGGAGTAGAAACCCTGAAGACCAACCGCTACTGACGTAGCCTGACATATTTTCATACCTTGTCTGTGGAGTCAGCGCGTACAAGTCGTCATTCAAACAAAGGTAAGTCAGCTCGAGTACTGCGAGTAAAATGCGTTTGATTTTCCCCCGAACATTCAGATTAGTGCAGCATAAATTCATTCATGAGGGGAAATTACAGTGAGAACATGTGGAGGCTGTTAGAGGGATAACATAGGGAGTTCAGTGCATTGATGTCATATTGTCCTGAAGGATTTAGTTATTCTTTATGGTCAAAGAAATTGCACTAATTTATTCATATTTGTTATAAATAATTCTAATTATACATCTTGCTTCCATATTTGTATCTTGTGTCACTAAAAATACATCTTTAGTTTTATACATTGATTAATGACCTGCAGAATCTCCTTATCATATTAAGTGATTCATAATTGTCACTTTATGCTTTCTCCATCTCTAAAGTGATGACATTCTTGCATTACATACTTTAGGTTCATTTTCTGCAGGCAGGTTTCTGACAGAGAACAGGCAGATTTAGAATATAACATGTAGCGTTTTATAGATGGATGCATAAAAAAAATGAAAAAATTACATGTATGTGCTAACTTTCTAAACACTGTTACATTTATGATAAAGTAGATAAAACACATTTATGTCGGCCTTGGCTCATAGTTCTTGTCTTTAAATGAACTTTGTCTGTGTGTGTTTCAGGTACTGCACTCTGAAAGACTGAATGAACCAGCATTGCAGCCATGGGTCACTGTGAGCATCACAGGGAAGGTTGAAGCCGCCCACTGCACCTGTATGGCCGGAGTCGTGGAGACCTGCAGCCATGTCGCTGCTCTTCTGTTTAATGTAGAAGCAACAGTGCGAATCTGTGGCACAAGGACTGTTACAGATGAACCTGCGTACTGCGTTTTGCCTGGTAATATGACCAAGATACAGCCAGAGGTTGGTCATAAGATAGACTTCTCCTCTTCAGCTGCCCAAAAAAAGGCTCTTGATCAAAACATAAACAGACCATCCGTACTGAAAGGTAAAAGGAGCCGTCCTCAAAAAAGAAAAATCCCACCTGCTACTGTGGAGGAGTTGTCACTGCTATAATGCCATAATGTTTTATATAGGGGTCTAAATTTATGCCTGTAGTGCACTGCCATGTAAATTATTTGCATTTACTGAATATGTACTGACTGAGTACCACTGTTCAAAAGTTGAATAAAGAAACAAACTAAGTTTTGCCTCTTTTTTTATTATTAAAACCACTTTATAGAACATCACATCAGTTACAATGTAGAATCCATGTCATTTATAGTTTACAAATGACAAAATGTTTACACAAAATCATGACAGTGTTTACATGATATCACCCACTACTAACATTATTTACTGTATCTTTTGAAAAATTACCGCTATTTAAACAGCACAAGACTTAAGAATATTTAACAGGAGCAAGTTTCATTTTCCCTGGTTTTACTACAACACTGTTCAACAAACGCAGCAAACCTTCACCATCTTATCCAGAAGGGTCACCTCTTCACCCTCACATGGAAGAAGTAATCTGATTGGCATGGTGGTATGTTTGAAGCAGGTCCCTTGTGTAGCGCTGGAACCCAGTCACGATGTGTTTCATCCATTTCATAGGCTGGTTTGCTGCAATAATGCCAAATAATTAGAAACTCTATAAAGAGAAGGTAGTTCTGCAAAATCACTCAGTAGGATGTTTGTTCTAATTTGCTATGACCTCAGAGCGCATCGAAAATAAAACTAATAGGCTATAAAGAGTGATATGAACATATTTAGAACTTACTGGAATGAAACCGTCTGGAGCACCAACAGATATTTGGAGATGGAAGAGAGCTGGATATCAGCTCGTCTCACAGCTGCTATCCAGGCTAGACGCCTTCGTTTGGTAACATCGATACACAAGCTGCCTCATGTTGCTTCCAGGTTGGGAAAGAATGAAAAGATAAACCATTTTCAAGCTTATTCTCTTGCCGGTCGTGCGATCACACATTGCAGCCGACCACACAGCAAGTACGAACCATGGCTGTTGTGTGTGCCTTCGCTCCTTTTTCGCTTGCGCTTTGTTTGGACCTGGAAAATGGCGCATCAGGCCAAAATCCTTTCCATGCCCACCCCCGTGACATCACGCTCCAAAGCCCTTACAGGGCCTGTGACTTGTGGAGGTGTTGAGTTCCTGTGAGAGACCGAACAGCAGCAGCAGTGATGCTCAGTGTCTTCCTCCTGTGTTGTCTAAACTCCTCATGCCACCGTTTTGTTCTACATGTACAAGGACAATACAAGGCTATTCTATTCTACTCTAGAACCTCTGCAGCTCAGGGGCGGAGCTAGAGAAATTTTCTTAGGGTGGCAAAGAAATCAAATGGGGTGGCAAAATCAAAGCCTTTTTTTTTCCAAACACATATGCAGGTGGTTACATATGGTTAAAATGATTCAAATGCAGTAAGTATACATGTTTTTCATATAAATATAGTCTATAACTTAATTATTGTCTGTAGCCCACATAATTACACACTTTGGTTACATAAAACATGTGAGTTTTGATCTTATGTACTGTATAGCCTGTATAATAAATAAATATGTAGCCCAATAAGTATAAAATCCAGAAAGCTACACAACATGGGGCGGTTCATTTACAAACACACGTCTAACTTAAGTTTCACTGTTTTTTGTTAGAAAACAATCACATTGTTACAGCTTAAATTACACAAAATGTCAGAAATCTGCACTGTCATGAACAAAAATTTAAACCTAATTTTTCATGATTTGTTGGATTAACCCTCTGAGGTCTGAAATACACCCGGACATTTTTGACTCCTTTTGAGTTTACGTTTGTATTTCACCCTCAAATTGTTTCATTTTATTTCTCCCCCCCCCCCCCCCCCTTGCCTTGTTTGGTATCTTTTCAGCTCAACTGAATTTAGTTGTTTTTTGTCACTGACATACTGCATTAGTACTACTATTACTATTAATAGTACTATTACTGATCTGAAATCACACAAAGAACTTAAAATCCTAGTAGTATTTTTACTGTAAAAAAACCACAGACATGTTGAGTAAATTTATATAACTTGAAATGCAAATATAAATTGTACATTTTGTAAACATATACAACTATTTATCTAAAAATGCAGCCAATACACCTGCCGTTTTTTTTTTCATTTTGTACAACCATTTAAAAATATTACTAAAACTAAAATGAGAGAACAATCAGGTGTTGCAATAAGATGCCCCACAAATGATGTGTGCCAGTAAAAAATGAGTTTTTCCACCAAAAGACAGAGGAGAGCAGTACAGGGACTAACCTGCAGGCCTGACAACAGCAGGTGTATCACTCCGCTGGTTTTCTACTTAGTGACAGTGTTTACGTTGCAAATGTGCCTTAGTGACATTCATTAGTGCCCTCACTGACACACACAACAAAACGACTACACAACAGAACAGCTACACAAGACAACACAACACACTAAGTATACACTCCACACTAAACGTCACAAATCTCCCACATCTAAAAACTCCCTCTCTCTCACTCCCTCTCTCTCACTCGCTCGCTCTGTCTCGCTGCCGTTACCGTCACTCCCAAAACTCTCCCCTCTTCCTAAACAACAAAATCCCACATGTTGACTTTTTTTTTTTTAAATTGGTCGACATGGTACATTTTTCCACCGATAGCAAAGAGGTGGCTTCTTTTCCTTTCTTTACTGTTTTCGCGCTGACCTTAGAAAACGCTTAAAACACACACACAAAAACGTGACGACAGTATTTAGAAAAAAGCGTGGCTTATATATATTATCATAACTCTGGATTTACTGGCCTGTAATTAAAATGTAAAAACTTGGAAGTCCGAACTTTCAATGTGGGCTGAAATAGAGACTCAGCGTGGCTGCAGCTTGTTGCTGTGTCAGCTTACATCAGTCATGTGATTTGGAGGTGCAGCGTGTCCGTGGACCACAGAGGGTTAATAACACTCACCTTGCTTCCATTTCCAGAGTGTAACATCCAACCACCTGTGCAAAATCCAAAATTCCCATGGTGTTGTTCAAAATGTGCTCTGGCACAATCATGAGCATCGCTTGCTGCTGATAACAAGAAAAAAGCCGTCCTGCTATGGGCTGAACCATTTGTTAATGGTGGAGGGGGGGACACTATGCAATATATTCAGTTTTAGCATTTATATTCACTGTTGACTGTAACTACACTCAAACTGTTAATGCTATCTTATTTTAATAAACAACACTGTCATATGCAAAACTGGGGTGGCACTTGGGGTGGCAAGGGATCATTTTAGGGTGGCACTTGCCACCCCATGCCACCCTTCTAGATCCGCCCCTGCTGCAGCTTGAACCAGAGCTACCTGTTCAGCATGAACGAATCGACTCACCTGAGCACCTTTTCTCTGTGTGTTTGAGAGTGTGGGAGAAACTCCTTAATCTTCTAAAGTGGCTCCTGGAGCCACGTAATTACATGGCATGAGCTCCATGAGAAACACACACACAGCTCTGCAGGCGTTTCCCATCAACCCTGCGGTTCCTCTGACGTCCAGCAGAGGCAGCAGTGAGTCAGCCCCATCACCTGTACGGGGGAGGGTGTTTGTATAACACGCCCGGATTAAAGCTTGTAATATTAGGGCGTGGCCTCTGTGACTGACAGGTGGATGGCGGTAGCTGCTAGGCTAAGCTGGACCTGTGGACCTGTTTGTGTTGCTGGAGTCTTTTGGAGCATTTTTAATGACATCATGTGACCAATAATATGGCTGCTGAGAGGTCACTGTACTAACAGAGCGCTCATGTAGGCGGAGCTCTAGGTTTGATTAGCAGGTCTCTGTGGCTGTAGATACCAAGGGTGGATTATAACCACAGAAGAAGAATGACACAGCCACGACAGAAGTCCGAAGGTCCAGAGGTCCACAAGCACTGCTACCTGCAGCTTTGCCCTTTAACTAGGCTCCAGTGAGCAGCCGCTCACTCCATTTTCAACCTGCCAATGGAGTTTGATCGGCGCTCATAAACAGATAACCAGCAACAGTGTTTTATTACCTGGGCAGGTATTTCCCTGGATCACGTGATGCAGCACCCTGAGGAAAGACACTTTCTTCAAGTTCAGGTTAAACTACTCCAGGTTAAAGTACTGCACAGGTTAAAGTACTCCTCCTCCTGCAGCAGCTGCTCCATCTCTGAGGCTTTCCGCTGCCGCTCGTCGTTTCTCTGCGCAGGTGTCATTCTCCATCAGCTGTTTCATGTGTTCTGGGTTGAGGTTGCACCTTTCAGTCTTACGTGTCACGTGTCTGTTTTACACAACCATCAGTATTTTAATCAAAGATGTTTCATGTAAACTCAGATTTGGACTTTCATTCGTGCTGCTAAAACCAAACCTCAGACATCAAACGGGTACATGGTTTATCTAACAAGAACTCATAAATTCGAGTCTTCAGCCACTAAAATCAGCTTCAGTTGGCCGCAGGCTGACGGGAAGCTCTGCGCCCTCCTCCTCCTCTGGGGCCGGGCCAGAGATGGGGGGTAGGGGAGGGAGAGGAGAGGGAGGGAGGGGAGGGGGAGGACTGAGTGTTCCTGCTGGAGCGACACTCGGAGAGGACAGAAAGCTGTGCGCTCCGCTCCAGGACTCAGCGCCTCCTCTTCCTCTCTGCGGCTCTTTCACTTCACGCGCTCCGGTCCCCCAGAAGCTTTGACCCCCCCTCACAGCCTCGGTAACTTTCTAAGACTCCCCCACCCCGGCTCACAGGCTCGGTAGCTTATTCCTGGAGTTTGTCGGGCAGGTGGGATGATGGTGAGCGGTCCTGCGCGGCTCTCGGAGCTGCTGTGGCCGCTGTTGGCGACCTGCTGCTGCTGCCTCGCCTCGGCCCAGGAGCTGCCCACCAACGGGGTGAACGGATACAGCCTCCACCCGCCCTACTTCAACCTGGCTGAGGGCACGAAGATTACCGCCACGGCGACCTGCGGGGAGGACGAAACCGGCAGGAGCGTCCAGGACCTGTACTGCAAGCTGGTCGGGGGCCCGGTGTCCGGAGACCCGAGCCAGACCATCCAGGTGAGTCGCTGTGCGGTGTTGAACTGAAGCAGGTGCTCGTGGCGTGACTATGAGTAGTTCCAGCGTGTGGAGGTCACACAGTGTGTGCGTGCTGGCGCGTATGTGTAATTATAAGGTATCGGCTTATGACTGAGTTTCTAAGCATCAGTGAGTCCCAGAGTCCGCCTGGAAGCGTGAGCAGCAGTCCCAGACTTCACCTGAGCTCATGTTTACTCTTCGTCTGTGTCAGAGGAGCTTTGCATGACTCACAGTTTAAAATGATCCTTCTTTATCTGAAACTGAGTCTGGTGGCAGCCCCTCACCCATCCTCTCAAGTTAGCTGCTTTAGCTCCTCCCCTTTACGGCCCCTCCACACAGACTGAAGCAAAAAAGCTTCCTTTAGCTGGTTTATCTCCTAATACAAAAATAGATTCAGTAATAAACTGAGGACTTTTCACAATGACACATCAAACTCAGACCAGCAGGTTCTGTAACTTTAGCAGCGCGAAAATAATCAAATCCTGCAGTTTGTTCATGAATTACAGCGATTAGGTATTACAGGTATCATTAGGTATTATTATTACCTACACTGTAGGTATTACAGGTACTGCACTGCAGTGGTTTGTATCATATCTATCTAATAGACTCCAATTTGTACATGTAAATGGAGAGTCCTCTTCACACACTAAGGTCAATTATGGAGTTCCACAGGGTTCAGTGCTAGGACCAATTCTATTTACATTATACATGCTTCCCTTAGGCAGCATCATTAGAAGACATAGCATACATTTTCACTGCTATGCAGATGACACGCAGCTCTATCTATCCATGAAGCCAGGTAACACACACCAATTAGTTAAACTGCAGGAATGTCTTAAAGACATAAAGACCTGGATGGCCGCTAACTTTCTGCTTCTTAATTCAGATCAAACTGAGGTTATTGTACTCGCCGTCCGATGGTTGGGGTCTGCCTCCATCATTATAGGGTCTTTACCTTACAGTAGAAAGCACCTTGAGGTGACTGAGGTGATTCATCCAGGACTTCATGGTCCAAATTTCCAATTGTTTTCTGGCTGCTCAGTGTTTTCAGATGTGCGACGTGTGAAGTTCTCATGGAAACACAAAAGCACTTCTGAACCTGGATTTTTAAAGTTCATGTTTATAAAGAATAAACTTACAAAAAACTTGAAGTACAGAAATGAAGTAACTGAGCTGTGGACGTCTCTCTGCAACCTCCCGATTGGTCAGCTCGTTCTTCTTCCTCGCTGAAGAGCAGAGGAGGTTGGCGGCGTGCACAAAGCTGCTGCCAGCTCGTTATTTCATGCTCGGCTTCGTTGGCTCTGTTTCGCCCTTCCTCTGATTTAAGGAGAGGCAGAGATCAGTGTGTGTGTGTGTCTGTGTGTGAGTGTGTCTGTGTGTGTGTGTCTGTGTCTGTGTGTGTGTCTGTGTGTGTGTCTGTGTCTGTCTGTGTCTGTGTGTGTGAGTCTGTGTGTCTGTGTGTGTGAGTCTGTGTCTGTGTGTGTGTGTGTGTCTGTCTGTGTCTGTGTGTGTCTGTGTGTGAGTGTGTCTGTGTGTGTGAGTGTGTCTGTGTGTGTCTGTGTGTCTGTGTGTGTGTGTGTGTGTGTGTGTGTGTGTGTGTCTGTCTGTGTCTGTGTGTGTCTGTGTGTGTGTCTGTGTGTGTGTGTGTGTGTGTGTGTGTGTGTGTGAGTTTGTCATCAGTGCAAAGGCTCATGAACAGCATCAGCAGGTTAACCATTACAGCAGCTCTCCGGGTGATAACCTGCACACTCACTGCCCTCTGTCTCCCACCTGTCCCTGCATTCTTCACGGCGACTGACCCGTGTCGTCCAATCAGAGCAGGCTTGCCCGCCATCTTTCCGTGAGATTATCTAGTTCGGGGAGGAAAAAGAAAAATGGGCTCGCGTTGAATGTGAGGAGTGATGGCTGTTAGGCTCAGACTGAGGTTTACAGAGATCAGAGGTGGAGATAAAGGTGGAGGATGAGGAGAAAGAATGAAAGCAGCAGAGCAGAGAAACCTGCAGCCTGAGGCGACTTCACATTCCTCCACATTCCTCCGAGGGGGGGCGGGGGGCACAGAAAGACCTCATTTTACAGTTTACTGCCTGAATTCAGCTGCTGTTTGTCCTCCTCCACACCGAGAGCACGCCCCAGTGTTTATCCAGGTCGTCCTGATCCTCGGACACTGCTGGAGGATCAACGTTCCCCAAAAATGTGGTCGAAGGCTGCTGGCCTGAGAGGGCGGGGCCTCTGAGCCAGGCTGCTCCACTGTCTCCCTCACACACACACACAGTATGTCCTGACAGCAGGACGTGGGAGTGTTTTTCTTCATTAAAAGTGCAGGAGGTGGACGAGGCGGCGAGCACGCTCTAGTGAGCAGAGACGGAGAACACAGTGAGAGCTCGTTTACAAAGCAGCGCTCAGTCAGAGACGTGTGAGGGGAGAAGTTTAGTGTTCAGGAAGAAAAGATGCTTAAACTTTATTTTGGGCCAAAGGGTCGACAGGAGAGTGACTCCATGCAGATTTTCATTTAGACAATGCTTCTAATTGATCGTGCCGCCTTCGATGTGACTCGTGTTGGCAAAAAACTGATCACGTCATTGTACTCAGCTGAAGTTTCATGATTGAGCCACAGCTCTCTGCTGTGTGTTGCATCAGCAGCTGCTGGTTTTCTGGCTTCTAATGACAAATGAAGCCACGAGGCAGAGGCCGGCGTGTGAGCAGATCTGAGACCTGCAGCAGAGCGTGCTGTTGACCGAAAGCTAACGGCGCTCTGGTGTCACAGCTCAGCTCTAACAGCTCATCAAACAGCGGGGGATGGTTTGAGCCACAGAGAGTGACCTCTGACCTCAGGGACCTGCTGTGATAACGGCCCCTGACCTGGGTTTTTGTTCAGGTCGGCACTTGAATCACGGTGCTGTTCTGGAGCAGCCGTGACCCTGCCGTGATGAACGCTGCTGTCCTGTCATCAGCTGAAGAGGCGCTTTGAGACGCTTCATGGGCAGATGTTCCCTGAACAGCTGGTGTAAAAGGATGATTGATTTCTGTTTCTCCTCAGGGGCAGTACTGCGACATCTGCAGCCAGGGCCACAGCGACCGCGCCCATCCCATCACCAACGCCATCGACGGGACGGAGCGATGGTGGCAGAGCCCGCCGCTGTCCCGCAGCACCGAGTTCAACGAGGTGAACGTCACACTGGACCTCGGACAGGTAGGCCTGCTCTCTGTGTCGGCTGCTCTTCTTCTTCTTCTGTGGTGGTGAACGTTCCCAGAGCTCTGTCCAGAGCTGCAACGTTTCAGTTCGTTTCAGGAATTTTGAGTAGCGTGCGGATTGTGAGATTGTCCCAAACATGGTTTTTAAAAGTCTGTCTGAGCTTGTTGGACCGATGCAGGGATGAAATATTTGATCTGTACAGTTTCAGCATCTCGATTGTTTGAAATGATCTGAATGAACGACAGAAAGAGAAGGAGGGCGGCGCCTGATATTGATGTGGGAATTTGTAGAAGTCACCTTCTGCCTGCAGCCATTAATCATCCTCACACAGGAAGGTTTTGTGACTTTGCTGCCATCTTGGCTCAGTGTGAACTAAACCCTGAGGATGGCGCTCTAAAATGAGCTGAGGAGCGTCATCATACAATAACATTTGAACATAAGACAACAAAAGGAGAACCGACCAAACAAAAAGAAAGGAGGCGATTGACATACACAAGGTTGCAACTCAGATACATGTTATTACCACAAGGCTCTGGAGTAATTCCCATTTCTTCCATTGTTCAGACTCAGGACAGTCTCAAGGAGAAGGTTAGTCGCCTCGCAGCTTTCATTCAAAGTGAATTGTGGGTAGTTGTGTTCAGTGTTATTAGCAAAGCTGTGACGTCCACGTCAAAGGTGATTAAAGGTGCGCGTCTTTAAATCCACACTCCCGTAGAGCTGTAAACAAATGAAGTTCATCATTTCAGCTTCTGTTCAGTTTAAATATTTTACCGACTGATGTCTGAAAAAGGTCATAAAAACATAAAAACTGTGATTCTGATGTTTCAGTGCTGCGCAGCCTGTTTGTGCTGATTTTCCTTCCTTCATTGTTTTTATGTCTTAGCGTGTTTTTGGCCAAATTTCGATGTGACACAACTGTTAATGACAAACGTACCAACAAACCACTGAAACCTGCAGCTCTTATGTTTAGTCGGGAGGTGAATCTGGCCGTGGATCGGCGGTGTTTGCTGGGAGAGCGAGCAGAGGGGGAGGGACTTCAGGTTCTACTTTTGTCCTGAAAGAACATAGGTGGGCGCTGTGCGTGTGTGTGTGTGTGTGTGTGCCCATCTAACCCCCCACCTGAATAAAGGAGAGAGGAATGTGAGGCAGCTTGTCTGAACCCGCAGAGCTGCCTCTCCTGTGTGTGTGTGCGTGTGTGTGTGTGTGTGTGTGTGTGTGTGTGTGTGTGTGTGTGTGCGTGTGTGTGTGTGTGTATGTGTTTGTGTTCAGTGAAACGGTGAAATCCTGATTTCGAGCTCCATGCAGGCAGAAATGTATACGGTCACATCTTCCTCCTTCACTTATCTCTCCCACATAGCGCCCAGCCCAGACTCCTGTTATCTCTGCTTCCCTGTCTTTTTTCTTCTGCTCTTCCTCCTTGTTGACACCCTCCTCTTCCTCCTTATCTCTCAGTCTAAAAGAGAAACCAGACTCTGGCGGTCCTACCAGGGCTGCCGGAAATCTATTGCAGACCATCGTCTACGTGTTGTAGCTGTTTGCGGTCACCAGGGGGCAGTGTCATGAGCAGGGCTGTGTGGGCTGCTCTTCCTGTGCTGTTGTTGGTCCTTCAGTGAAGTTCTGACATACGAGCTGAAGGTGTCAGAGCTTCGTGGCGTTCCTGTGGATCTTTAATATTTTTCGTGCTTCGATGTTCACGCCCACTCCTCAACCAATCGTGAGCACATTCGTGTATTTTGCAATTACAGACGGTTTGAAACAAAGTTGTAAATTGGAGGAAGTGCCCGAAACCTGCGTTCCATGGCACCAGATGGCGATAGCTGTGGTTGCAATAAGATTTCTGAT
The DNA here is from genome assembly GCF_001858045.2 of Oreochromis niloticus. NCBI lineage: Eukaryota > Metazoa > Chordata > Actinopteri > Cichliformes > Cichlidae > Oreochromis > Oreochromis niloticus. The sequence continues at coordinate 767,254 of NC_031984.2, forward strand.
CCCATCGAAGTCTGTGGGAAAACCATTGACTGTAGAAAACATGGACGACGCAACTCCGCCTCCTACCATGGTGCAAAAATGAAGCCAAAATATCCCGCTTGTGGAGGCTGCCATCTTGCAAATTTGGAGCCAGAGTCTGCGCAGTAGTGACTTGAGGTGGAGCGACTGTGTAACGCTCCCGCCCACACACCCGCTGGACATGACCGCAAACACGCCCCCTACAATTTTTACGTAGCTCCAGTTCTTTTGCTGGTTTACCGCGACTGACGACTCGTTTAATTAAGGTAAATACAACCACGTCACTGTTATAAAAAAAGACGCACAGCTTATCATCTTATAGTTCTAAAATCACTCTGTTGTTAATTCGTTTGCTAGATTAGCCGCTAGCATACGCACTGTGTTGGAGGCTTGTTGCTAGCTAGTTAGCGATGCTACACACCTGCTACTCTAATAGTCTGTGTTATTGAAGGATTCAGCACTTCTTATGTTTGTTATCCATTTTTAGACAGCGATGAGATCATCTGCACACTCCACAGAGGCCCAGAGTTACTGTTAATATCAAACATATAATGCTGTCCTTTGAGATTTTAACATAAGACTGTGAGTGTAATGGATCTAAAACTGTTTAAATCTTCAGAGCCCTCTACAGCCTGGTAACATGGAGACTTTAAAAACAGCAGCAGAACGTTTCAGTAGTGTAGTCTAATTTGTTCTTTTCATTTAATAATAGAGTCCATATTATATCAACAGCTACATTCACCCTGGGGAGAAACTAGTGAGGGAGACCATCAGGACCAAGCTGGGTTTCCTGGGTCCAGAGGTTTGGAGAAACTTCTTCCCTTTCTTTCATCACAGCTGTTCTGTGCCAGATGTTCTGTTGACCTACTGAAAGAGGCATCATTTAAGAAACACCAGGAAGACTGAAGCTCATCGCATTGATCAAGCAGGACTCATGATCTTCACCAGCAGCTCCCTCACAGGGAAATCTTCAGCACTCCTCCGTAGGCCCGATCCAGGAGATGGATAAACCCAGCATTTCATGAACACTGTGATGGAGACCTTTGGTTTGTGTAATGTTATAAATACTCGGATACTCCCCAGAGGCTCCGGACTTTTACATAAAGATATTATATTCAGTCCTGTAGAAAGTTATATATTTAAAAATATATGATCCTCTCTGGTTACTCTGGTATGAATAACTCTGAATCACTTTATGGTAAATAACACACTATCTGCAAAAAACTGTGAAAGAATTCCAGATGACAAGTTTGTAGTTCAACATACAAGTGACGACCTTTGACCTTCATCAGGTTTTATTTAATTGTGCCAGAGAAAATCTCATATGCTCTTCATGCAGCTGAGTACATCAAGTGTTTAAAACGGAAGCTGTGCAGGTCTGAGATCAGCAGCTTTGTGAAACACCAAACTGAGGTCCTGTTAATGCTGATATATAGTGACACAGTTACATGAGTGATTAATCCTTTTGTTTTTTGTCTTTAACTTTATCAATAAAGCTGCAGCTTTCACTACAGCACGTGTGGTACTTTAACCTTTGTACTGTTTTCATCAGTTCATTTTGCAGTTCTTCTGAAGTTCTTCTCTTACATTTTTTCAGTATTACAGTACACTACAGTACTTTAATCCATAGTTCCTGATTAATGAGGAGTTACTGAAGTACAAGCTTTTAAAAAGATGTTACTGTCTTTACAGATGTGGCAAGAGACTGAAAACATGCTGTTGTTTGCACATATTTAATATTCAGTTCTGCACAGGAGCCGCAGCAGCGTGCAGCCTGTTGTTTTTTGAAGTATAATACTTGTAATAAAAGTACAGTAACAGTAATTAGTGACTGATTAGCCCGGAACGTTTCTCTTGATTTCTTTAGTAAATTCATTCACCTGCACAGATTAGCTAAACGAACCCCGACAGCCGAGTGCTCATCTTAGCTAGCTAGGTCTCAGGACCTAGCTAAGGACGGTAGTTACGGATTAGCTTACAAACACGTTTAACTTACCGAAAAAGTGCAGCGGGGCCTCGGGTCCTTCTGTCGGGTAGTCCAGTTTACTGAAGAACACCTCAGGCTGTCAGGTTAAAACACTCGGTCGTGTTTTTGTAACGTAAACGCTGGCCCTCCTCTCAGAGCCTACGCTCTATCTGCTATTCCCAAACTTATGGGAAAGGAGACCCCTTGGACATCAATCAGCATGATGAGAACTATTGATAACAAAAGAAAGAATCTTTGGAAAAAAATTATCTGAGGAGAATAAATTTATTTTAGTCTGACCTCAGTCCCATCCGCTAACATGGAGGAGGCGGGGTTTATGACCTATACTGCAGCCAGACACCAGGGGGCGATAGAGACGTTTTGGCTTCATTTTTGGGGAGCTGTGGCGTCGTCCATGTTTTCTACAGTCAATGGGGAAAACGTCTTTCTGACCTCTGACCTCTGTAAACACTGTCCTGTTGAGTTTTTTGGGTCAGACTCTGTTTTGTAAAAATCTTTTTCATGTCGTGTTTCTGAACAGACGATTACATGTGTTGTGTTCATTGGCTGAGGACACATGACTGCCAAGCTGTTAACCAATGAATGAGCAGCTTCACAGTCAGACCGTCCCCTCCTCATCATGTTTGGTTCATTGACGCTAAGTTGAAAATGTTCACCCCCGAAACTCATTGTGACATAATTAACGATATAAACCTGAAGCTACTTTCACACACACACCAACACAAATCCCCGTCCTAATGACGGCACGTGTGAACTTTCTTGTAGTATTTACGGTCGTCACGGTGATGCTGCTATAGAAACATGAACAGGTAGAAACAGCCTGACTGCTCATCAGTTTGTTACCCGAGTTCAGGCTCTGGCTGCTGGACTGGAGTCTGCATACACTCGGCTTTAACATCACTCTGGGTTCTTCACTAGCTTAGTGTTAGCTTAGCATTAGCTTAGCGTTAGCATGCTGTCTGTGCAGATGTTAGCAGTGTAAGGCAGATGTTTCTGTCCTGGATGCAGTTTGCATTTTACCATTGCGCTCTTGTCCTGTTGTTCGATAAAAATAAAAGTAATGTCCATATCTGCGCTGTTCGCACTGTATCACTGTACGCACCAACATTTTCCTCCGGGGACTGGACCTAAAATCAGCTGATTGTATGTCAGGGAGAAAAAAAACGTGGATGTTTGATGGTTTTTAGCTCTCTGTCTGAACAGAGGGGCGTTTTCGTCACCCCCACCAGGCGGTTGGATGGGCCGGTGAACACCATAACTTGAGAACAGAGCAATGTAGGATTTTGAAGTTGATACCATAGGTGCACGTACTGAAAATCTTGGGTGGGTTTGAATGTCAGTGAGCTCGACCTCATGACCTCAGGTCATGTTTAAGTCGAGGTCGAGTTTCCTAAAAATGCGATCCCTCAAAATGGAAGTTACCGATTATTTTCACACTAATATACTGACGGGCAGCGGCGTCGCCCTCAGCTCAGTGTGCAGATAACTGAGAGACCTTTGTTACACAAGTCACGACATAATTGTAACTGTAATGTAATTGCTGATATATCACTGCGTTGCTGAAAAATGAAAACACCACGTCCAGATGAGGAGAACCAACAGGTTCATCTCATCTTTCGTCTGAAAACACCTGTGGTTTCACTCTGTGCTGTAAACGAGGAAACAGAGAAGGATGATGTTGTTAAAGCAAAGTGAACAGGATCATAAATACTCAGGTTTAAGGCCTTCTTTTCATATCTGTAATACATGAATCTACCTCTGTGCATGTCTCAGCCTTCATATTTCCTTTGAAGTATGCACACTTAGAAAGGCTGAGGAGGAGGAGGAGATGAAGAGCACTGACAGCTACTCGATGAACTGTAGGAAGAATGTGATTCACTGCATGAGCTCATACTTCAACATCAGTCACAGCTGTCTGTGTTTTGTACACAGTGTGATGTTACAGTGGTGTGTTTTCACTCTGCACAGGTGTGTGTGTGTGTGTGTGTGTGTGTGTGTGTGTGTGTGTGTGTGTGTGTGTGTGTGTGTATGTGTGTGTGTGTGTTTTCACAGCTTAATTCCTCAAATGTGTGACAGTGGAATGTTTATTACAGGTAAAAACAGGAAGATGGAAAAAGCCTAATAATAGACCCATGAATACAGTTTGAATACAGTTTGAAATAAAACTCCCAGCGAGGGAGGAGGAGGAGGAGAGGAGGTCAAAATGGAGGTTAACAGGATGAAGGAGGTGAAGGCATAGAAAGAGGAGGAGACGACAGAGGAAGGAGCTCGTGTGTTTCGATAAGCTATGATTAGAGTGTGTGTGTGTGTGTGTGTGTGTGTGTGTGTGTGTGTGTGTGTGTGTGTGTGTGTGTGTGTTCTTCAGGTGAGCTCTGTGAGCAAGGGTTCCTGCAGAGCTGCTTTTGCTCAAACTCAAAGGTTCAGGCAGCGTCCGCGCTCACAGGCCGTCCTCACAGAAAACTGCGTCTCTTCAGACATCTCCAGCGTATCATACATGACACACAGAACACAGCGCAGAGCTGAACACGCTGTTTATGGCACTGTGAAGTCATGTGACAGGACGCCGTCTGAGCTGAAGTGATTGTTTTTTGTGAGTTGAGGGACTTGATCCTTGACAGCCTGGCTGCAACTGTGAAGTAGATCGACATGAGGCAGGAGTGGTTTTCCAGGACAGGTTCCCCCCCCCCCACACACACACACACGCACACACACTCGGTCCTGCTCCATTGTTCCTCGAGTGTACGAGCAGCACAGTGCCAGCTGCAGCCCGTTCTTTTCTTCCTGCTATTGATGTGGTTTGGACGTCATGGTGCCAGCGGGCTCACCGAGTGTTTGGAAAACCCCCAAAACTTTGCATCATTAGTGTGCACACGCGCACACGCACACGCGCACACACGCACGCACGCACGCACGCACGCACACACACACAGTGCTACCTGTGAACGTGGGACCCGCCTGCACATTTAAAGCCTCTGATCTCGAGCACCGTCTGAAGTCTGTTTACCTTTTATCTGAAGTCGGGCGTACACGGATGGCCGCGCACAGACACCGTAAACTCTCCTCTAACAATAAAGTGTCATGTGACCCAGCAGAGAGTCAGCCAGCAGCAGGAAGTCACTTTAACGACTAGCAGAGCGCAACAGAAATCTGCTCCACCTGAGCCCCCAGGTGAGCCTGAGCACCAAGGTCATACTTAAATCTTATTTTTGTAAGTTTGAATAAACTGTTGGACTCTTATACTGAAACATTTGAACAGGAAGTTTGCAGCACTGCTGAAATGTAGCTGAAAACAGAGCTGCAGGTCAGCAGCAGTGAACACACTCGTCCTTTTCCCTCAGCTAACGTGATGGGTGAGTGCTGCTGTGTACCTGTGCAGGTGTAATGTAGACATGAGATTACTGAAGCTCGTTCGGCCCCAACATCAACACGGCCTGATAAACTCTGCACGCTGCCTCCATCACATCAGCTCTGCCAGTTTCCCTCTCTCATTCCTATTAAGGTCACAGTCCTCCCTCTTCCTCCTCATTTTCCTGCTCACTACACAAAGTGAATGACAGAGAAATGTGGGCTGTGTGTCAGCGTCTGTGTGCGCTTCAGAGGCGGCGCTTCACCCCGAGCGCGACGGACAAAAGAGGAAAACAGGAAGACAAAGCCTGATGAGCACGCGGTGACAGAAATAAGAGGACGCAGCGGCAGAGGCCGGAAGAATGAGTCCGACTGTTGGAGCTCAAAGCGAACGCTACGAGGGAAGGAGGATCTGATCTAAGACACAGAAAGAAGGCCTCTGTGTGGCGGCGTGACTCACTGTGGAAACGCCACCGCAGCCCAGCAGAGCGCCGACGACAGCACAGAAATCAGAGCGCTGCACGCAGCTCAGACCTGCGAGGGAGACGCATTAGTCTGTGCTGCTTTATACGCTGAAGAGAAGAAGTAGTAAAGTGAGGCTTGGGCGTGGTCGACCGTTTCCCAGCCTCTCGCCCCGTTTCATCGTTTCTCGCTCTGCATGTAATCTGGCGCAGGTCGAAGGTCATTGTCAGGCTTCAGCTTCTTTCTGCTTTGACCTCTGACCCCAAACACACAGAAACATGTCCGCTGTACCTGCCCCCTCAGTTTCCTCTGGTCTCCGCCTCGAGAACGAGGGAGACGACGTGAAGATGGTTTTTCGTGGGAGCAGCCCGATACCTGCCGATTCAGGTGTGAACGTGAGGACAGCGTCTAAACCGCGATCTCTGGTTTTGTGGGGATTTCTCGGGTCGTGCTTTGACAGATTTGTTTCAGTGACTTCTCTCAGGAGTTTGTTATTGATACAGAAGAAGAAGGATCGACACGGACACGTGTTTCAGGTTGAATGTGCCGTGAAAATAAAGATATGTTAATAGTTGTTTAAACACAAGTCCCTAACCTGCTCAGCAGCACCTGAAACCACAACGGCCTGAATCTGTTTCCAGCTTGTTCTTATTACTGATCATCAGGTCATGCTCAGGATTTAATCAGCTGATCGAGAACCTCAAAAATCGACTCAACGATGAAAATTGTTTATCGCAGCTTTTTTTGGACAGTTTGGGAGTGAAATATTGGCTGACGTTGGCTATATGCAGATCTTTATGGATAAATGAAAATTCAAAAAGTAAAGAAGAGACGAGGAAAAAAAACATCCACGCTATCATTGATGTTGCATAGTCTGTCCAGCAGAGGGCGCTCTGCGGCGTCGCTGTCAGCTGATCCCAGTAACCCACAACTGTCCAGAAAATGGGAAAAGTCCAATTTTGGGGGAAGATGTGGTTTCGGAATGATCCCTCTGCGATCTGGGCGTCCATTCAGCTCCCTTTCTTTGTCTCGCAGTATTTGCTCGCCCTCGTGACCTCCCTTTGATGCCGCAGTGGTGCCGGCCATCGCGGCGAATCTGCATTCACAGAACTCCTCAATGGGCCCTTTATGGCACCATTGTGTCAGCCGGAGTGTTTGAGCCATTCACAAAGAGCTGGAGAGCAAACACGAGGCAAACAGCTGGATGTGAGTGTCAGAGCCTTCAGGCAGGCGGGGGAATGGGATTAACGGGACATTCATTAAAAAGGAGATTAGATGAGTTAATGGGGTTTGTTTGTGACCGATTAACTTCTCTTCCTGTGGTTTATTTACTCATCGGCTGGATTCTCTGTTCCCCGGATCAGGCTGAGACAGCAGACCCCTCGAAGAGTTTCTAGCCACGCCCCTTCACAAACTTTGTCTTTCAGCACATTTCCAATTCAGGCAGCAGGACAGAGACTTTAGTTTAGCTGTTGAATTAGAAGCCAAAGGAACTGCAACAAGAAAATATCACAGCCATCATTTGTGTTATAGAAAAATATGAAATTATTTCTAATTTCAGAAGGAGCTAAACTCTGCAGTTCCTCTGCCGTCCAGCAGAGGCAGTGGTGAGTCAGTCTCCATAGACTCCCATGTTAAAACGAACACGTATACAGCCTGATGTATAGACTGTTCATGACACCTGTACGGGGAGAGGACGTCTCTATAACTCACCTGTTTGCATAATTAGGGGCGGGGTTTTGTTTTGTTTTCACACAAATAGAATCAACAGCAATAATAATAATAATAATAATAATGATAATATACAGTTTAAAAGTCACCTCCCACCTTAACATTAACAGGTTAGCAGCACGGACACACAAGTTACATAAAATAATTTACAAATATAATAAATACACATCATATAACTGTTTCTGTATAAAGATTTAAAAAAATTAGTTTTAAGAATACAAAGTGACAGTTTGTTAACTTTGAGAAACATTAGATAATTCTTCTTTCCTTCTCTTATAAGACCATCAAAATTAGAGTGAGATAAGAGAAGTGTCATCTGCAAACATCAGAGGGAGTACATTTTTACAGACATAGTTTCAAAATCATGAATGTAAATTAAAAATAAGTGAGGGCCTAAAATAGAACCTTGGGGAACCCCACCCACAAGTTTAGCTGTGTTTGAATGCTGGTTATTAACAGAGACATGTTGTTCTCTTATTGTTATCTAATATTTCCAGTTCCAATTTTATTTAATCTTGTTAAGAGAATTTTAAACTGAACTGTGTCAAACGCCTTTGACAAATTGGGGAACAAACAAGGGAATATTTTTATCATCCAAACCTGTAGAAGGGCTGAAGACATTTTCACTATAAATCCAGACCAGTGATTATACGATAATATTATCAGACAGATGTTTTGACATTCTTAGTACTTTGGAACACAGGTGAGAGGCCGACAGTTATTAAAGAAACTAGGTTTGAATAAAGGACTTTATCTACTTTTAAACGCTGTTTTTAAAACACAACACGTGTAAAGGGTTCAGTGATAACGGGAGCTACTTATCTCGCCGTTTAACGTCTTTCATTTTTAGAGATATTTGAAAAACCTCTGTAGGAGCTGGAGGGTCAAACACACCTGAACAAGCATAACTGTGGTAAGTGTGACTGACAGGTGGATGCTGACACAGGTGGCTGTAGCTGCTAGCTTCACCTGAGCTCCACCTCTGGACTGCGTCTGTGCTGCTGGAGCCTTCGGGAGCATTTATGTGACCAATCATACGGCTGCTGTGAGGTGAATGCCACTGGCTGACGGTGAGAGGTGGGCGTGGTCTTCAAAGCATTGGGGTTTCCTGTGTCTCTGACAGAAGGTTGGGTTTCAGAGTTCAGCTCCGCGTTGCAGGAGGAGGAAGAGCGAGTTCAGCTTGACAGAAGGTTTTTTTGTGCGCCAGCCGTGTCCTGAAGGACGCCACAGACTGCGAGCTGTGTTCTTCCCGCTCGGCCGGCCCACGCTAAGAATAGTCTGATGCTAATGTCCTGCTGCTGGTGCACAATGAGCTCCTTCAGAGAGACAGAAGAACCAGATTTAACTCGGGTGTTTACTGTGAAACCCTCGGTCACTTATTCTCACTCCGTCGCCTCCTCTAAATCTGCTCAGGATATTTTGAACACGTCCCACTCGCAGCCGAATTTAACCAGCCGTTATTTTTCACCTCTGAGGCTGCTCTACACTGACCTCCTCTCCAACGCTTCCTGTTGTCCATCATCAGTCAGTTACACTGACGGGTGCAGTAATGTGAAGGAGGCAAAGCCATGTGTGTGACTTATAGTTTGAACTGCCCTTCTTGTCTTATTTCTGCCTTCAAACTTTGATCCTGCAGGTCTGGAAGGACGTTTGAGGAGCACTCAGCAGCCCATCCGTCATCTTCATTTATCAGGGATGAAGGAGGGCAAATACACGCTAAGAAACGTGGCCGGGGAGGGAACGGCAGCTCAGAGAGAGGAGAGAGAGGGGTTAATGTGATGAGTCGGCCTCTCGTTGTTTGAGTTTCTCCTGAAACGAAGGAGAGAGAGGGCGTGGACTTTAGAGGGCACGAGGTCACGCTTTGTGTATTTGTCGTGTTCAGCAAAGGAAGCACGTACAGGTCTTTGTTTACACACCGCACAATCTCAGCTTTTTATTTTAGTCCAGCAAGTTTCACCTCCTGCTCACGAGCTGTGACGTGTGTGTGTGTGTGTGTGTGTGTGTGTCTGTGTCCAGCTGAAGGCTAATGATAGCAACATGCTAATGCAGAATAGAATGGGTGGGAGTGATCACAGGTGTAAAACACCATCACACCTGGTCCTGTGGTGAGGAAACAGCAGGTTGTCTGTGAAGGTTCTCAGTCATCCAGGTCATCGTAGTCAAAGGAGTTTCCAAAGAAAAGCGTCTGGACTTCTTTAAGTTGCTTGAAGACGTTTCACCTCTCATCCGAGAAGCTTCTTCAGTTCTAAGGTCAAATGGCCGAGAGTCCCAGATTTAAACCCAGTGGGAGTGTCCCCCCAAAGAGGGACAAAGGACCCCCTGGTGATCCTCTAATCACATGAGCCAAGGTGTGAAAGTGGGTGTGGGACCTAATCAGCCAGGGTTTCGGGTGAGCTCATTGTGAAACCTGGCCCCACCTTGTCATGTGAATTCCTGAGGTCAGATGGCCCAGGATGTGAGTGGCCGTTAAGGCGTCTGGGGAGGGAACTCAAAACTGGATTATAGATGGCAGACAGTTGGTGTCGTAAACCACCGCCTCTGTTCAAAGATGGTCGCTCACAGTGGACATAGATGGCCTCTTTCACTCCTCTTTCAAACCATCTGTCCTCTCTGTCCAAAATGTGAACATTAGCATCCTCGAAAGAGTGACCTTTGACCTTTAAATGCAGATGGACTGCTGAGTCTTGTCCTGTGGAGGTGGCTCTTCTATGTTGTGCCATGCGCTTGTGAAGGGGTCCCACACCCGCTTTCACACCTTGGCGCATGTGATTAGAGGATCACCAGGGGGTCCTTTGTCCCTCCTTGGGGGGATACTCCCACTGGGTTTAAATCTGGGACTCTCGGCCATTTGACCTTAGAACTGAAGAAGCTTCTCGGATGAGAGGTGAAACGTCTTCAAGCAACTTAAAGAAGTCCAGACGCTTTTCTTTGCAAACTCCTTAAACAGCAGGTTGGTGGCGTAGGTCGGAGTTTGTCAGGTGTAGCTCATAGTTCGCGGTCGGTGCTGGGCTGGTAGCACAAAGCGTGAGGAAGAGGAGGAGGAAGGCTCAACAGCTCTTAGTTTTTGTTCACAGAGGCTGATGGTTACTGTTGCAGATGTTCTCACATCGAACACATCTGGACACATCTGTTCTCAGCCTGCTGTCTGAGCAGCCCGACATAGACTTATACTGGTTTGTGCTGCCGTTTAACTGGGACCATTTTCTCTGTTTTCCTGGAGAGCTGGGATGTGATTGGTCAGGGTTAGGTAGCTGAAGAGGAGGGAGGAGGCGTGGGAGTGTTTTCTCAGAGTTCGGTCATAAAGAGGTGGTGGGAGTGGAGGTGGGGTGTGTTTGCGTGCCACCACACAGGCGGAGCTGCAGCTCACTGAGTGCTTACAGAGCAGCAGAGCGTCACCGCGGCGCCCACCTCAGTGATGGTTGAAGTAATGGTCGTAGTTTGAGTGACGCAGCTGAGCTGGTGATGAACTTGGCCCCGTTGAAAGGGTCAGGTTGGAGGACTTCCTGTGATCTCTGAGCACCGTTCCTCTTCATAAATCTCCACAGCCGGTAAACGGGCGACCCCGTGACTGTCAGCGGGCCTGTTCCACGCCGGGCCATCAAAGCACAGATACAGTAAGGAAGGAAGGCGTCCACGGAGGCCTGACAGAAACAAGCTGGCAGCTGCAGCAAGTGCATCCATCAGGGCCAACAGCTGGAGGGCCTCAGCGCTCCCAGACACCATTAACGGCCAGTTCGTCACACTGGGAATGTTCAGCACGTCGGGGAGACTTCTGTCAGTGTGATGGACATCGCATGGTCAGAAACAGGAAGCTGCTCTTGTCAAGGAGTGCAGTGTGGCAGGCAGGAGTAGGACCCAAAATGCAGGCGCTCAGACTCAAGGTGTTAACTCAAAGTCACAGCTTTATTGGCTGGCAGGGAAAAAAAAAAAGCATACAAACTAAACTAAACTGGGAAATAACAAACTAAGACTCACGGGGAGACACAGAGAGATCCACACAGCAAGAGGGACGACACGACACTGACTCAGAGAAACACAGGGTTTAAATACACTGGGAAGTAACGAGGGGAATGAGACACAGAAGGAGAGCACAGCTGGGAGAAATCAGGACTGACGAGACGAGGAAGCGTAACCTGAACACACTGAGATCAGACACGGACCTTCAAAATAAAACAGGAAACACACACTCAAAGACACAGACTCAGAGACGCGGGTTTAACACAGAGACCTGACGACACTAGAGGGGATACACAGGCAGGGACGACGGAAAACAGAGGGAGCACAGAATACTGGGAAACCAAAACACACTGTCATAATTCATAATATCAAAAATAAGAGTACAAAAATCAAAAACACTGGGTCACCGACCCAGAACCATGACAGCTCTCTGTCACTGCACGGCTTCAGCAGGGATTTACAAACGTTGTATTTCTGTTCCAGGCAGAAAAAAACGCTGACAATGTTCATTCTAACCCAAACTAACGGCTAAACGTTGTTAGCTTTGACTGCTGAACCACTGTCATCAACGTCATTGGCCAGAGCCGACTGACCCTCGATCACAAGCTGCAAAGGAAAACACCGCGAGGTCAACAAATCACCATCCGCTCGGCTGCGACGCCTAAACCAGCTTCAGCCTCCAAACTCCATGAAGCGTGATTGATTAGTTACTGATTACTCATCAGTGTGTCACTAACTGAGGAGGAGGAGGGACTGAGATCAGCTGTGATGACCAGTCAGCACTGTGATTGGCAGCCGACATCTTCTCTCACTCTGGATGTTGACCTCTGACCTCTACTCTGAACGTTCATGTTGTGGTCTGCAGCTCATTTCCGTGACCCTCTCTGTACTCGGTCTCTGTTATCGCTCCTCCTCCTCGTCTTCATCCTCCCCCTCTTCATCCTCCTCCTGTAATTAAAGAATGTGACCCAGCCGTCTATTCCGATAACGGCTGGATAGAGCGCATGAAAGTCGAGGTCACGGGATGGGAAGCCTCCCTTCCTTCTGCTCCGTCCTCCCTTCGTGCTCAGCTGACTTGTCCTCTGAGGGAGGGAGAGTCTTATCTCCCAGGCGGACATTGCAAATCTGTCATAAACTGGAAAAATGTTTCCTTTTTCCAGAAAACATGAAACGGCCCGGAGAATGCGTGCAGCACTGTAATAAATCCTCACGTCTTCTGCAGTCAAGTCCAGAAAAAGTGCAACTTTTAACTGAAAGCTGTGAGATGGTTTGCATAGACTGTAAATAAAGATGTACATAATCACAGTGACATTGGGTATGGAGGATTTGGGCGCTGAGTGCTGAAGATAACTTTTCCCGTTTTTGTTGTAGATGTGATTTTTCCAGGGGGGAGTCAGTGTTTCCGTTACGGTGACATTCCTGAAAGGCAGCGCGTCTCCAGGCGCCCTCTCCTCTCGTCCCGACACGTTTTCATGTCAGAGCCTCACAGCTGATGACAGAGCCGTGAACTTTACATGACTGACATGTTTGAGCGTGTATAGACCGGCCGCCCAGGAGCAGGCCATGTCTCGGCCGCGGTGGAGCTTCAGGATGCGGGCTCGTTTCTACGCCCAGGATTTAGGCCTGGAACAGCTTGTGGAAGAATCAGAAGCAGCTTTTATGTTTTCATGGAGGTGCACTGATCCTCACTCTGTTCACGGAGGAATCACGCTCTTTTCACGACCTCGCATGTCGGCTAGCTTGGGGCTAACTTTGGCTTTTCCAGCTGTGATGTGGGAGCGCTCCACCTGAGTCCAAAGAAGTGTAATGTTGTGTTTGTGCGTCTCTGTGTCAGGGCCGCATGATGGCACTTTATGAAAAACGACCTGAGGTTATTTGAACCTGACTCCTTCACAGTGTCCGACTCTGAGAATGGTAGTTTTAATCAGTAATGCACTATCCACAACCCTGCGGAGCGTCACAGCTGTCACCCGACAGGAACGCAGCGTGGCCTTTAAACCTGTGACTGTTCCACGGGGCACCAACCACGGCCACAGAGGCGCCTCGCTTCACACAGCCAAACCTGAAACTGTCACAAAATGTTCTCAGTGAAATCCGAGAGGACTGGGGAGACTTTTCCAGGCTGGGAATTCTGACTTGGAATTCCAGCAGAGAATTAGACAGAGATTCCTGAAACACACCCCCTGAGGGGAGAGACAGAGATATTCCTCTGCACGGCTCGACCTGAGCTGTTAGTGCATTAACTTACTTTAAATTCATAACTCAGACCTGATTACATCCATCTGTTCTCCTCCACTTATCCTTGTCAGGGTCGGGAGACAGACAACCATTCATACTACTGTGGGAGCAGAACACACCAGCCTGATGGTGGAATCAAACTCAGGACCTTCTTGCTGCGAGGCATCAGTGCTAACCTGTTTCTGCTGTGTGCTGATTTTGTTCCTGGGTTTATCTGTTCCCATGGAGACGGTGCTGTAGGAATGTCCTTGAAGGCGCTGAATAGTTTTGATAAATCCATGTTGCAGTTTCTGAGATGCACTGTGAGGAATGAAACACACACACATTCTCGTTTTGATATCTTAGAGAGGACATCTAATTGTCATAACGCCTGACCCTTACCCTAAACCTTACCATAACTTAACTGTAACCCTGACACAGTCTTCAAACTCATGAGGATGGGCTGTTTGTCCTCATGAGTGACTGTTGGTCCCCACAAGTATAGTAACGTTCCAATTTTTGGTCCCCACAAAGATGCCTAAACAGGTACACACACACACACTCTCTCACACACACACACACACACACTAGGGCTGGGCGATATGACCCAAAATTCATATCTCGATATTTTTTTAAAGCCATAAAGTAAGAACAAAAAGAGAGTTCTTAGTCAAAGCTGTGTCCCAGATGTCACACAGGCACTTTTATTAACATACAGCATAGATGTACATGAAAAAAACTACTCAAAAATAAATTATGAGCATTTATTAAATAATGATGCTCTATAAATAAAAGAAAACTATGTTGTTTTGTGCATAACAAAGAGCTCACAATTGTGCAGTCAAAATGTAAACTAACAGACGCTGAGCATAATAACAAAGACAGATTTCACAGCTGCTCTGTTCCCAACTTCTACTGCGTGACTGACAGCCTGGAGTTTGAAATCCTCTTTGTAACCATGTCTCTGAACAGGAGCCATTTGTGCTCCTTATACACACAATACGGTAATATTACGCTGAAGCACAGTACGTATCACTCCGCGAGGCTCCTCGGTAGCCGTAATGCTCCGACAATCCATCAAGCGGTGCAGCTCCGTAGCTTAGCAAAGTCGAACTAAAACATTTTTTGACGTATTGCTGAGCGCTGTGTATCACATAAAATCGGCTCGCGGTCATCAAGCACAACCAGAATTCATACAAAAGACGCGCAGTCAACTTTTGAGAAAATGAAAGGATTTTAGGCTGTGCAGCCCCTCTGGGCTTCATGGCGTTAGCATGGTTAGCTCGTTTGCGTGGTTAGCTCGTTAACACGTTGAGGCCGTCCAGCCCCACGCACAGGGTGATGCGCGGTAACTCATTAACGGAGATTTGCCGTGTCCATCTTGTCGCTGCCTGCAGGTGACGCGATGGGGGAGGAGGGGGAGTTGTGTTCACTGAAGGAGAGGCGAGGTCGAGTAACGTTGCGTAAAGACAAAAGTGGACGAAAGAGAGGCAAACTTGCGGCTCCACAAGTATAATTATAACGTAACACAGACTATATCGATATAAAGGCTATTGTCACATCTTATATCTCGTATAAAAATATATCGATATTTTTAAAAAACTCGATATATCGCCCAGCCCTAACACACACACACACACACACACACACACCCTCACACACATACACTCACACACACACCCTCACACACATACTCACACACACACCCTCACACACACACCCTCACACACACACACACACAGCAGCTGGCGTGTCTCCTGGACTGATAAACTGTACGAGGAGTGAATCTGTGGTTCTTGTTGTTAGCAGCTGCTCTTTGCTTTGGCCCTGCAGTCCGTCTGCAGACTCAGATTACACAGATTAGAACACAGATTAGCCACAGGGCTGTCCTGCTGTCGTTGACCCCTGACAGCTTCTCAAACACACAGTGTCTGACCCCTGAGATGGGACTCAGGGAGCACATCTGTGCAGACAGATGCAGCTGCTGCTCGTGTCTTTATAAGACGGCCATTATTCCCTCTGACCGCCCTCTCTCCTCCTCGTCCTCTCCCGACGCCACAATAATCCATCCTCAGTGTGGAGGAACGGCTCACACACATACAGCAGGACATCTGCATGTGCGTGTGTGTGACTGTGAGTGGATGAATGGACGGGAGACTTGGAGTACATTTACCTGAGTTGTGTACTTTAAGTATTCCAGTATATAAATGTTATGTACTCAGAAGCTTCACTTTGTTCATATTTCACAGCTTTTAAATTTTCCTGCATTCTCACAAACTGACCAGGTCACATGATCTCTGTGGTGCAGGTGAATATAACCTGTGTGGCTTCAGTGCATCAGGTGACCTTCTTACTGCTCTCTTATTGGTGTTTGCTGAAACGTCTCCTCCCCCTCACGCTGTGCCTTTGTTGTATGTCTCCATGCTTATCGCCATAGTTACCTGTGGAACCAGGAATGTGGAGCCACCAAGGAATGTGTACAATTATTAAACCAGTGAGGGGCCAGACACACACACACACACACACACACACAAAGACACACACACACACACAAACACATGCAGACACATACACAAAGACACACACACAAAGACACACATACACACACACACAAAGACACACACACGTTATCGACCATCGTTAGTTAGAAGTGCTGTTGGAACCATGCGGGCTGTGACCGTGAGCAGTGCTCAGACAGCGTCCTTGGCTCTGTCCTAAAGCTCGTGCTGAATCCCAGGAAGTGAGTTTGAATGACCTGCAGATGATCCTGCGGCTCCTATTTGACCACAAACAAAGACTTAGTCTGATGCTTCCTAAGCACCGAGGTTCTGATGTTTCCTAAGCACCGAGGTTCAGTCTGATGTTTCCTAAGCACCGAGGTTCAGTCTGATGCTTCCTAAGCACCAAGGTTCTGATGTTTCCTAAGCACCGAGGTTCAGTCTGATGCTTCCTAAGCACCGAGGTTCTGATGTTTCCTAAGCACCGAGGTTCAGGCTGATGTTTCCTAGGGCACCGAGGTTCAGTCTGATTTTTCGTAAGCACCGAGGTTCAGTCTGATGCTTCCTAAGCACCAAGGTTCTGATGTTTCCTAAGCACCGAGGTTCAGTCTGATGTTTCCTAAGCACCGAGGTTCAGTCTGATGCTTCCTAAGCACCAAGGTTCTGATGTTTCCTAAGCACCGAGGTTCAGTCTGATGCTTCCTAAGCACCGAGGTTCTGATGTTTCCTAAGCACCGAGGTTCAGTCTGATGCTTCCTAAGCACCGAGGTTCTGATGTTTCCTAAGCACCGAGGTTCAGGCTGATGTTTCCTAGGGCACCGAGGTTCAGTCTGATTTTTCGTAAGCACCGAGGTTCAGTCTGATGCTTCCTAAGCACCAAGGTTCTGATGTTTCCTAAGCACCGAGGTTCAGTCTGATGTTTCCTAAGCACCGAGGTTCAGTCTGATGCTTCCTAAGCACCGAGGTTCTGATGTTTCCTAAGCACCGAGGTTCAGTCTGATGCTTCCTAAGCACCAAGGTTCTGATGTTTCCTAAGCACCGAGGTTCAGTCTGATGCTTCCTAAGCACCGAGGTTCTGATGTTTCCTAAGCACCGAGGTTCAGTCTGATTGTTTCCTAAGCACCGAGGTTCAGTCTGATGCTTCCTAAGCACCGAGGTTCTGATGTTTCCTAAGCACCGAGGTTCAGTCTGATGCTTCCTAAGCACCAAGGTTCTGATGTTTCCTAAGCACCGAGGTTCAGTCTGATGTTTCCTAAGCACCGAGGTTCTGATGTTTCCTAGGGCACCGAGGTTCAGTCTGATTTTTCGTAAGCACCGAGGTTCAGTCTGATGCTTCCTAAGCACCGAGGTTCTGATGTTTCCTAAGCACCGAGGTTCAGTCTGATGCTTCCTAAGCACCGAGGTTCTGATGTTTCCTAAGCACCGAGGTTCAGTCTGATGCTTCCTAAGCACCGATGTTCTGATGTTTCCTAAGCACCGAGGTTCAGTCTGATGCTTCCTAAGCACCGAGGTTCTGATGTTTCCTAAGCACCGAGGTTCAGTCTGATTGTTTCCTAAGCACCGAGGTTCAGTCTGATGCTTCCTAAGCACCAAGGTTCTGATGTTTCCTAAGCACCGAGGTTCAGTCTGATGTTTCCTAAGCACCGAGGTTCAGTCTGATTGTTTCCTAAGCACCGAGGTTCAGTCTGATGCTTCCTAAGCACCAAGGTTCTGATGTTTCCTAAGCACCGAGGTTCAGTCTGATGTTTCCTAAGCACCGAGGTTCTGATGTTTCCTAGGGCACCGAGGTTCAGTCTGATTTTTCGTAAGCACCGAGGTTCAGTCTGATGTTTCCTAAGCACCGAGGTTCAGTCTGATTGTTTCCTAAGCACCGAGGTTCAGTCTGATGCTTCCTAAGCACCAAGGTTCTGATGTTTCCTAAGCACCGAGGTTCAGTCTGATGTTTCCTAAGCACCGAGGTTCTGATGTTTCCTAGGGCACCGAGGTTCAGTCTGATTTTTCGTAAGCACCGAGGTTCAGTCTGATGCTTCCTAAGCACCGAGGTTCTGATGTTTCCTAAGCACCGAGGTTCAGTCTGATGCTTCCTAAGCACCGAGGTTCTGATGTTTCCTAAGCACCGAGGTTCAGTCTGATTGGTTCCTAAGCACCGAGGTTCAGTCTGATGCTTCCTAAGCACCGAGGTTCTGATGTTTCCTAAGCACCGAGGTTCAGTCTGATGCTTCCTAAGCACCGAGGTTCTGATGTTTCCTAAGCACCGAGGTTCAGTCTGATGCTTCCTAAGCACCGAGGTTCTGATGTTTCCTAAGCACCGAGGTTCAGTCTGATTGTTTCTTAAGCACCGAGGTTCAGTCTGATGCTTCCTAAGCACCGAGGTTCTGATGTTTCCTAAGCACCGAGGTTCAGTCTGATGCTTCCTAAGCACCAAGGTTCTGATGTTTCCTAAGCACCGAGGTTCAGTCTGATGTTTCCTAAGCACCGAGGTTCTGATGTTTCCTAGGGCACCGAGGTTCAGTCTGATTTTTCGTAAGCACCGAGGTTCAGTCTGATGCTTCCTAAGCACCGAGGTTCTGATGTTTCCTAAGCACCGAGGTTCAGTCTGATTGTTTCCTAAGCACCGAGGTTCAGTCTGATGCTTCCTAAGCACCGAGGTTCTGATGTTTCCTAAGCACCGAGGTTCAGTCTGATGCTTCCTAAGCACCGAGGTTCTGATGTTTCCTAAGCACCGAGGTTCAGTCTGATGTTTCCTAAGCACCGAGGTTCAGTCTGATGCTTCCTAAGCACCGAGGTTCTGATGTTTCCTAAGCACCGAGGTTCAGTCTGATGCTTCCTAAGCACCGAGGTTCTGATGTTTCCTAAGCACCGAGGTTCAGTCTGATGCTTCCTAAGCACCGAGGTTCAGTCTGATGCTTCCTAAGCACCGAGGTTCTGATGTTTCCTAAGCACCGAGGTTCAGTCTGATGCTTCCTAAGCACCGAGGTTCTGATGTTTCCTAAGCACCGAGGTTCAGTCTGATGCTTCCTAAGCACCGAGGTTCAGTCTGATGCTTCCTAAGCACCGAGGTTCTGATGTTTCCTAAGCACCGAGGTTCAGTCTGATGCTTCCTAAGCACCGAGGTTCTGATGTTTCCTAAGCACCGAGGTTCAGTCTGATTGTTTCCTAAGCACCGAGGTTCAGTCTGATGCTTCCTAAGCACCAAGGTTCTGATGTTTCCTAAGCACCGAGGTTCAGTCTGATGTTTCCTAAGCACCGAGGTTCTGATGTTTCCTAGGGCACCGAGGTTCAGTCTGATTTTTCGTAAGCACCGAGGTTCAGTCTGATGTTTCCTAAGCACCGAGGTTCAGTCTGATTGTTTCCTAAGCACCGAGGTTCAGTCTGATGCTTCCTAAGCACCAAGGTTCTGATGTTTCCTAAGCACCGAGGTTCAGTCTGATGTTTCCTAAGCACTGAGGTTCAGTCTTTTGGCTGATCTATAGGCTTGTCGTCAGGATTTCGTACCCGCTTGTGTAGCTGCTGCTGACCACACTGCTGCAGCTCAGTCAGGTCGCTCATGCACAGTGTTTTAAATCTGTGTCACTTTGGTTTAAATAAAGTTTCAAGAAGTTCAAAGGAGGACCGCAGAACCATCAGAGCTGTTAAACCTGAGGCCTGTGAGAAGATGTCATGTCATGTTTCGGTAAAAGCCCCAGGCCTCCTCCTCCTCAGGCCTGCTGTCGGCACAGATCGCGGCGGCGTCCTGTGAGGTCACATTATGAAGCCGGGTCTCTAAGTGCTCTTTTAGTGCCGTGTGCGGTCTGTGAGAAACAAAGTGTTCTGTAAAAGCCTTTAAAGGTGCTGCACGTGCTGACAGATGAAAGCTGCTCCCACATTTAAAGCTCCACAAAGTGTCTTTTTTTGCCTGATAACGTTTCTGATTGATCGGGGAGGCCGTCACTGATCCATAACTCCTGAGGACGTGCGATGGAAAAAGGGTCAGTGAGACTTTTGTTCAGAGATTTTCAGACGAGCTCCCACAGAGAGCCGGACACGGACGGGGGCGGAAACCAAACCGCGGCACCTCTGTGCCTGTCCCATGTCAGCATGTTCACGGTGAAAGCTGCTCTGCGAGGTGCGTTCACATGATGATAAAAAAATCTCCAGAATCAACTTCCTGTTTTATTCAATCACACCTGAAAGCTCAAACCAATAAAAAGGAGTTTACTGAGCACGAGACTCATTCTCTTGTTTCTTCTATCCAATCAGAACTCTAGTTACACCCAGGGGAAGAGAAAATAAGGGGGGGGGGGGCTGTTTATGTGGAGCTCTTAAATTTAGCAGGTTAAAGGTCAGAAATGTCTTTTACAACAACAGTTTGCTCGACTGCACCAGAAGAGGAATCATACAAAGCTGCTCTGAGAATAGAAATATGGAGTTTTACTGCTGAGAATCAGCAGTTCACAAGTTTAAGGCTTTGTTTAAAAAGAGGACAAACTGTTGGACAGATGCAGACGGATGGACGGCCTTCCTGTTCCCGGTCTCCCGTCATCGTCAGCCTCTCTGCGTTCCTGCTGTCATCACCTCTGACAGCACTCGCCTTTAAAAGGAGGAAGTGGACATGACGGGCCCGAGCTCCGACGACAGCTGATCAAAGACTGGGAGAGACGAAGAGCAGAGATCTTCAGCACCTCTCAACTCTCAGGCTGCACGTGCTCAGAATGACCGATCGTCATCATTTACCGATGTATTCATTATTATGTTTAATTACTAATTTCCCAAGGTCGTGAATCATGAGCAGGAACCACTCAGAGCCATGCCTCTCATCATCTGAGGTAAACTCCACCTGTGAGGCAGCTTTGTGTGTTTCCTGAGGGCTGAGACGACAAACGGACTCAAGCTGTGGATGTTAAAGTTTACATCTTTGATCTGAAGCTTTAAAATGTAACAAATAAATTTTTGAGTTTTTCCGCATTAATCAGACTCTGATTATTTCTCTGCTCTCGTGAATGATGAGCGCTTATTTTTAGGTATCGTGGGACTGATGAAGGCTTTGGCATCATTCAGGCGTGAGCCAGGAACGTGTGAAGCTTTGAACCAATCAGCAGTGAGCTGTGAGCGCGGCCTCACACGGGACGTCGTCAGAGCTCGTGTTATCGCGTTTCTTTGTCACTTTAGTTTGTTCTGCTGCAGCTGGGGAGTGATGTCAAGGTCGGACACACAACGGTTTGTCATCACCTTCCAATCAGCTTCGGGAATGAACGGGGGATGATAGGTGACGACAAAAGACGTGCGCAGGAGCATGTTAGGAGCTCCGGCTCAGCTCTGTGACGGTAGCTTGCGCCTCCTCACAGAGGTCAGCTGTTCGGCTCAGAGCGAGCCAGCGTCTCTTCTCCCCGAACAGCTCTCTAACGTTCATGTCCCTCCAGCCCAGAATCATACATGTGCACTTCATATTTATACCATCCATCCATCCATTCGCTTCCGCTTATCCTTTTCAGGGTCGCGGGGCATATTTATACCTGATACTTTATTTATCTTTCATCTTTTTGTTGTATTGTGACTTTATTTTGGTAGGGTCTGTGTACGTCCTGCATCCTCGCCCACAGTGAGAGTTGATTTGCTGTTTCATCCTCTCCAAATGTTGACCTCAAACACAAACTCTAAAAGCTGCAGTTCACACACACACACAGACACACACACAGAGACAGCAGTGAGTCCTGTGCAGTGAAGCCTGCGCTCCAGCTGAGGGTCAGAGCGAAGGATTGCGATTGGATGTTGCTGTGATGCTGTCACAGCCTGTGGATGCAGCTAACACGGTGGCATCAAAGACAGGATGGTGATGTAGTCACCTGCTATTGGTTACTGATCCACCCTTGCTGCAGTAGCTCGTTAGTGGCCCAGTGACGTGTGACAGAAGTGCAACCATAAAAACTGTTTCAAAATAAAAGCTGAAAGGTGTGTTTTATTTTGTTGTGTCCTTATTGTGAAAAGTGATTTAGTGGTTAATAAAACTGATGATGATTCATGAATGATGGCACACTGCTGCCCTGGTATAAACTGGCTGTCTTTGCTTGGTGTCGGGTCGAGACCAGAGTTTGTAACATCACACAGCACTGACGCTGACACAGAGTCCAGGAAGCAGTGAACGGCGCCGTCTTTTCCCTCCTTTTAGTCTTGTCGTTTGTTTTTTACCTTTTGTGTTTTTTCTTGTTTTTCCTGCTTTAAAGTGAGTCCTCCTTTTTCTCCATCGACGATCCAAACCAGGTCATAGTGCTTTTCATCAGCGTTTCTTCTTCTTCTGTGTCTCTGCAGCTCTTCCACGTGGCATACGTGCTGATCAAATTCGCCAACTCTCCGCGGCCTGACCTCTGGGTTCTGGAGAGATCCGTGGACTTCGAGCAGACCTACCAGCCATGGCAGTACTTCGCCTGTGAGTAACAGCACACGCTTGCACGCATGTTCACCTGTACGACCCCGACAGTCGAGGGCCAAACTCTGTCAGATTCCACCGTCCTGGCCTCCTCTGGGTTACCTTAACTCTTCCTCTAAGCTCAGTTAAATGGCAGCCCAGGGGGAGGGGCATTACATCACATGCCTGCCAGCTGATTGGCTGTGGCAGTCGTCAGTTCAGGTGAGCTGGAGGGGAATTCCAGGACTGTTGCCAGCAGGTCGCAGCGTGATGTTTAACTAGCAGATGTGTGCCTCGTTCAGACTCACACCAGGTGTCTGAGGTGGCGGCAGATAAATGAAAAGGTGACAGCTTAATGCAGGTGTTCATGTCATAAATGTGGAATGTGGTTAGTTTGACTTTTAATTTGAAAGAATGCTGCAAAATAATCTCTGCAGCTCTGTCTTCTCTCTTCTACCAGCGTCGGTGCTGGTACTGGTGCAGTAACTGGTGCAGTAACTGGTACCGGTGCTGGTTTAGTAACTGGTACTGGTGCTAAGATCAGCCTATAGTTCAGAAGCTCTGAGAAGCAGACATTACATAGGATTACTCGCAGTATTTTGGGGTATTTCCATGTCAAAATTTAGCGCTGTATCCACCAATCACTGGTGAATTTCTTTCTTGCTCCTCCCACATCTGATGACATCACTGCATCCTGCTATGGGCCCAGCCACAGTGTGATGCTGTGCTTTTTTGAGCTTTTTGAGGACGAGCACCTGTAGTTTCTGTTGATAGTGTGTGGAAACAGCTAAACTGTGCTCACTAACAGGAGGTCATGACTCCAGCTGTGGAGTGTTTAAGAACAGCTGCTTAGAGATGCTCTAATTATCAAAGTGAGGTGGATCCATAGGACGCCGCGAGAGGCGTTCAGACGTCTCACACTTTTCTGTTTTCTCGTGTGTGTGTGTGTGTGTGTGTGTGTGTAGCCTCCAAGAGAGACTGCATCGAGCGTTTTGGACAGAGCACCATTGAGAGGATCAGCCACGATGATGACATCGTCTGCACCACTGAGTATTCACGCATCGTGCCGCTGGAGAACGGAGAGGTGAGACAATCACGTGATCGGATTACAACGACTATGTAATGACATCAGTTTAAAGACAGCTGGGAGAAAGATGAGTGAGGAAGACGTAGGAATCAATCAGCCAAAGGAACGAGCGAGTGGTCCAAATGGATAAATAATGTTCAGAAAGTGAGGAAAAAGCAGAAAATGACTAAAGGTTGAAATTCTGAGCTGTTAGCTAACATCAGATCAGTGAATTGGTCAGGTGACCCGAGGAACGATCAGCTGCCAGGTGTTTGCAGGTGTCCTGTCTTTGTCCTCAGATCGTCGTGTCTTTGGTGAACGGCCGTCCCGGGGCGATGAACTTCTCGTATTCGCCAGTGCTGAGGGAGTTCACCAAGGCCACAAACATCAGGCTCCGCTTCCTGAGAACCAACACGCTGCTGGGTCACCTGATGGGCAAGGCGCTCCGCGACCCCACCGTCACCCGCAGGGTAAGGCACCGCAGCAAACCAATCATCAGTCAGCACGCAGTGACGTCATAGTTCCCTGATTTGCTGCTGTTGGGTGTTTACTGCTACATGTGCG
Source organism: Oreochromis niloticus (assembly GCF_001858045.2). Lineage (NCBI taxonomy): Eukaryota > Metazoa > Chordata > Actinopteri > Cichliformes > Cichlidae > Oreochromis > Oreochromis niloticus. The sequence goes on from NC_031984.2 coordinate 791,481, forward strand.
TTTTCTAGACTTACATATCGTGTTTGTTAGCGATATTTCCTGATCACGATTACACTCAGCGTGTTTCAGAGGCTGGATAAACATCACATCAACAACATTGGATGGATGGTTGGATGGATGGATGGATGAATGGTTGGATGGATAGATGGATGAATGGTTAGATGGATGGATGGATGGTTGGATGGATGGATGGTTAGATGGATGGATGGATGAATGGTTGGATGGATAGATGGATGGATGGTTGGATGGATGGATGGATGAATGGTTGGATGGATAGATGGTTGGATGGATGGATAGATGGATGGATGGATGGATGGTTGGATGGATGGTTGGATGGATGGATGAATGGTTAGATGGTTGTAATACGCCTTCACAACAAGAGACGTGGTCATCATCTGGACGTTTCTGAAAGCGATGCAGAGAACTCGGTGTCAAATTGTGATGAAGAGTCAGTGTGTGAGCTGTCCCAGCAAGAGTGTTGTTCTTCTTTGAAGTGACTGTAGGCAGTAGAAGAACCCTGAAGCTGCCAGCAGCGTTTCTGACTCAGCTCCTGCTGTGATCTGTGTTCTAGTATTACTATAGCATCAAAGACATCAGTATCGGAGGACGCTGTGTGTGCAATGGGCACGCTGAGGCCTGCAACGCCAAAGACCCCAGCAACCCCTACAAGTAAGATTTAACTCTCTCTCACACTCACACACACTCACACACACACTCACACACACACACACACTCACACTCACACACACACACAAACACTCCCACACACACACACTCGTTTACTGTGTTTGTCTCTTGGAGTCCTTGACTGAAGATGAGAGGATATCTCAGTAAACATGGCGGCCTTAAAAGGGATTCATGTTTTTAAATCTGTCTGTCTGCGCCCACACACACACATACACTCACTCACAGACAGACACACACACACCTCTTTCCCCGGAGCTGTGATCTGAAAGGCGTCAGGTACTCCTGTCTGAGGGTTGGCTGTGTGCCACGCTCACATATATGTGCATACCTGCGATGCAAATAAATGCAAGCTGTGTTTGAGCATGTGCTGGCAAATGAGGGTACAGCTGGCATTCAGAGGAGCTCAGCATGGCCTCACAGAACCTGCAGCTGCTCAGTAAACTCCGTCACCACTTACGTCCAATCACACCAAAGCTCGCCTGGATGTCAGACACAGGTGGGCTACAGCTAGCAGGATAAGCACTCTGGAGTTGTCCAAACCACAAACTAGGTAACTTTTTCAAAGAGGCCACACCCCCAGATATGACAACTTTAATCCAGTTTAAACAGGTGAGTTATGGAAACATTTTCCCCTGTACAGGTGTTGTGAAGATGGAAGTGATCCACAGAGACCAAACAGTTTGTGTGAACATGTTTAACATGTCTATGGGACTGACTCACTGCTGCCTCTGCTGGACGGCAGAGGAACTGCAGGTCTAGAGTGGACACGAAGAAGATCTGCTGGGAGAGTGAGGAGGTTTTTCTGACTGTGATGTTGTAGTTTGATGTGAGAGAAACAGCTGAGAGCAAGAGGCAAGGATTTTATGATTATAATCTACAGAATGGAAACACTGCTTTTAACACACACGGACATAGGTGTGTGTGTGTGTGTGTGTGTGTGTGTGTGTGTGTGTTAGGACTTAAGCCACTGTTGAGCTGTCATCATTACAGAAACATGAATACCCGTCTGTTTCCTCTGTCTGCATGCACAGACGTGCAGTCCTGCTGTTTGTTTTACATTTCTTTCCTGTCTGCAGTGCAAATTATCACCCATGCATTATCTCACTCTCTCACACACACACACACACACAGACACACACACACACACACACTCGTACAGAGTCTTTGGGGGAGCGTGGAGACAGCTTGGTGCGGAGCTGCTTTTAAACATGATTCATTTGGGATTTGAGGGGGGGGGGTGATGCACAGCAGAGGCACCCGCAGCTGCTGGGACGCTTTCCACCGTCACACCGACATCCTGGAGATATTTAAGCTGCGCGTTAATTGATAGTTGATAAAGACATCCAGGTGGCTCCATTTCCAGTTGTTAACCCTGAGGTCAGAAAATCTCCGGGGCTGTAAATCAGTGACAGAGCTCAAGCTTTCCCTCATATTTCTGTTTCGTGGTTTCAACAGGCAGCAGTTTGTTTCATTTACCGTTTGCGTTGTCCAAAGCTGGAAGTTCAAATCTGCACATCTCAGAGGCGCGAAGCTGCAAACCTCCTGCTGCAGAACATGAAGAGAATAAAGTGAATAAAGACAGTGAGTGTGAAAGAGAGGACGTGTGGTTGATGGTTCTGGTCCAGTCACAGCTCTCCAGCTCTCTGTGCCAAACTGAATGAAGAGATGTGATGATGTTCCTTAGTTTAGCGCACATGTCGCTCCCAGCAGGAAGTAGTGTGCGTCGGTCTGCATGGTGTAGCGGGCAGGTGCCGGCTCACAGACTCGGGGCTGTGGGTTTGTGTTCAGCTGATCCTGCGGTTTGTATGAAATGGTCTTTAGCATGCAGCAGTCCTGAGCTCACCGGGTCTGTCATCAGTCAGAGAAGCGTGGAGGGTTCTCGCAGTAACAGGCGTGCCTGCAGGCAGAGCTGCCGCCTCTGTCGGCCTATTAGACACGACGCGTTAGCCCGTCAGGAGCTCTGAGAGGTTTCCTGCTGCTCTGAGTGGCGGTTCAGCTGGAAGCAAAAACAAGGGGAGAGGTTTTGGCGTCCACGTGTGCAGATGTACGTCCCAAAAACACCAATGCATGAATCCAGCTCCTGTCTCTCAGTGATGCTCACCTCTGCTCTGCACACAGCTCCCCTGAACTTCAGCTGTGATGGAAAAGGAAGGGTGGAGGAGAGCGGCAGGGCACTCCACAATGCGCTCAGCCTGAAGCGTTCATGTGCTCAGAACAATGTACGGAAACTCCTGCACAGCATCAGTGCGCACCAGCGAGTCCCAGGATAAAGTGGTGCAGCTGGAGATGAGCAGACGGGGTCACCATCAAATGAAGGCTAAATAAAAATAATAGAAATTGCAGCATGTCTCTATTGTTGCAGAGCCCTTCCTGTGTTTTATGACCTTTAACCTGCTGCTGATGAGCTCAGCTGTGCAGCGTCTGCTCACCTGAAGCCTTCAAACGCACCTGCCGGACGTCCCGACAGAGTCCAGGCTGACGCCGCTCTGCATTCCTGCGCTCTGACGCAAAGCAGGCGATGAGGTCAGGAGGGATTTATTCGAATTCCTTTATCGCTCTGACACCTGCCTGCACGCCGCAGCCGAACACACGACCTGCGCTGGTTCCTGGACGTGTTAGCCGACCCTCATTCATCTCCTTATTGGAATGTTTTAAACATTTTGATAAGAACATAAACCACACGCCTGCTCCGTGCCTCTGTTTAACATACCAGAATACTCGTCATACCCACGGTTTGCCACAGCTGAACGCTGCTTCCAAAGCACGCTCGCTTTTTACTTTGGAGAGTTTTAAACAGATTGAAAGTCAGAGATCAGGTGACCTCGCTGACGGGTTAGACACACATCATTCTGATCGTGAGTGTGTGCTCACACAGGTGCTTTGTTTGTTACTCTCTCATTAATTCAATGAAACAGCTGGAATCAGCAGTGCTCAGCAGGCCAATCACAGCAGAGTCTGCGTGGACGCGGCGTGGACTCCTGAGGATGAGCATGTCAGGGTTTCAGAGCGCTCGTGGTTCTGACGGATTATCACTGAATATGTGCCGCTACCACACACACACACACACACACACACACACACACACACACCCCAGCTGTGAATGAAGAATCCAGATGTGGCCCCTGAGCTGTGATCCTGAACTGAAGGTGAAACCAAACATGTCAAACTCAGAGCAGCTGTAAAGCGCACGCAGCGCCGAGCGCGCCTCTGACACGTCGGGGTTACACACAGGAAATATCATCTGTGTGATGTCACATATTTATGTGTGACCAGCAGATTTTACCTGTCACACCAAGCTCTGCTGACTTTCTGCTGCAGCTCTGCATTATTCACACATCTGGTGTAAGAAGAGCGTGCTGGGTGTCGCCTCCACAGAGATCCAGTGCACGCAGCGTTGGTTTAGCTCGCTGTGATGAGCGCAGCGTGAGGTCTGCAGAAGCGATACACTGGACTCGGCTCACAGGGCAAATAGCCTGAGGGCGCCAGGAAACATTTGGCGTGTGCACACACACTCAGATATTACACAGCCATCGCACACGCTGACACACAGGACTGAGGGTGCGTTCAAGTCCAGTGCATTCCTGCCGTAAACACAACTGACGGGCCGATCTCTGGCTGCGCTTTATCACTCACACTTTACGTGATCGCACAGCTGCTGGAGCCCAGACAGGAAGTACCAAACCGGTGGAAACGCTCCATTTAATGTCGATGCAGCTGACCTGCAGAGGTCGAGGGGGCCGGAGAAGGTGATGGAGGGCCGGAGAGGTGGAGACAGTGAGGGTTAAAGAGCAGCTGACGGTTACATGGTTGTAAATCTGTGACCTTTACTCAGGTACTTTACTGAAGTACATCTTTAATGTACTTTAATGAAGAATGGATGCAAATATCATATTTAAAGTGTTTGTTATGAAGCTTCAGCTTCTTCTTATTCTGCTACTATGATGCTGGATTAATGTAGATACAGCAGCACGCACTGACAACATTGCAGTGTAATCAGTCACACATGAGTACTTTAAGTTCTGTGAGGATGTTTGGAGGCTGACACTTGAGTGGGATTCAGATTTTTGCTAGAGGAAAGAGAACGTCTGTCTGAGAACGCCAAAGAGGAGCCTCGAAATCCTGCTGCCCGTTCAGGTTCTGTAGCAGGTTCTCTCGATCTGATGGAGTCGGGTCACAGAGTCCCTCCTGTGGGAGATCAGAGCCTCTGCTTCGTCTGAGAGCTGCCGTGAAGCTGTGAGGATCCTCTGAGGTTGAAAGGAGGACGTGATGTTGGAGTGTCTTCTTCTCTGGTTTCGAGTGTGTGTGTGTGTGTGCGCGCGCGCGCGCGTGTCCGTGCGTGTGTGTGTGCGTGCGTGCGTGTGCGTGCGTGTGTGTGCGTGCGTGCGTGTGCGTGCGCGTGTGTGTGTGTGTGCGTGTGTGTGCGTGCGTGCGTGTGTGTGCGTGCGTGTGTGCGCGTGTGTGTGTGTGTCTCTGTGCGTGTGTGTGCATTAACCCTTTCACTCTGTTGTTTACAGGTTGCAGTGCGACTGTCAGCATCACACCTGCGGCGTGTCTTGTGACCAGTGTTGCCCCGGATACCACCAGTTACCATGGAAACCGGCCACAACCTACAGTGCCAACGAATGTGAACGTGAGTGCGTGCACACACACACAGACACACACACGGGGTTGTGACCCCTGCAGAGGAATGTGCTTCCTGCGTGGGGTCAGCTGACCTCGCGGGTCGTGTGCATGAACGTCAGTATGACAGCCTGCTTTTCTAACTAAGAACATCCTCGCTGGGCTTTTCACCTGCCGCTCGTCCGCTGTGACGGGCAGCACCGCCCATGTGCTCTGCCCGCCTTTGCTGATTTGATGAAAGCCCAGTCGGGATCACCGCATGTTGTAAGAGCTTCCTTTACATGCGTGTGTTCCTTTTCTTTCCCTTCTGGCTCAGAGGGAACGTTTTCTGCCCGGAGTTGTAGGGTCCAAGTTTGTGTTCCAGAGGCTGGTGGGAGTCACAGAGGGAGGTACTGGTCTGTGTGTGGGCTTCAGGTAAACCTCAGTGTTGAGGTTTCCATCCACAAACAGCAAACTGTGTGTCTCCATCTACTGAGCTGATGTGAGCAGTGAAGGATCTGTACCAGCTGCTACGTGCTGTCCCTTTGAAAGAGCCAGGAGCCTTAGTTTCCACCTCCTCCAGATTGGCTCCAGTTGATGACACCGGGGGGCCCACGCCACACTCATGTTTGTGTCTGTGGAAAGCCTCGTTGTACAGAGCCTCATCTGTAGAGCTCAGGTGTGTTTTTGAGTGGCTAAAGGTTAAATGACTACATTGTGTTGCGCTCAGCGTCTGATCCTGTTCAGAGCTCTGCTTATGTGTACACGAGAGCGCCGTCTGTTATCAGAGCTGCAGTTATATTTAACAAAGACCAACGAGGGTATCAGCGAGGTCACCGAAGGTCGCTGAGGGTCGGCCCGGAGCCGCCGTCAGAGGGGGAGAGGCGTCTGTGTGTAAAAGCGGAAACAGCTGTTTCTGTTCCAGGTGTGAGGCTCCGCCTCCTGAGCACACTCACAAGTATACAGACTGTTCTTAATAACTTACCTGTCTTGTTATTTCCTAAATGCTCTCTCCTGCTCTGGTGTGAGAAGAAACCCCCACTTATGCGTGTAACATGTGACACACACGTGTAAGCTTTGTCCCAGATAACGGAGAGCACAGCAGAGGCCCAGACAGACTCTCAGGGAGCGCTTATCTGCCTCTCAGCGCCCAGGCGGTGCCGGCTGAATAAACCAGCGCTCCTCATCTTGCAGCCCGATAACGGCGGCAGGTTTCTCCGAGCCGGGAGCGTCAGAGTCTGTCTCCACAGAAATCGCTCGGTGCAGCGATAACACCTGCGCTCTGCGAGCATTTCTAATCTGTCTGAAACGCCTGTCCCGCCCTTTTCCCAGGATCAGCATGCAGTTTACACAACATTCCAAAGCTGGAATGTTTTTCTGGGATTACTGTGGATAACTGTGTGTGCGTTTCCACACAGATAAACGCTGCTGCCTTCGTCTCACGTTTGGGAATAACACCTTCAGCGTTAACATCACACCTGGAAGCTACCTGAGCTCATGGTGCAGATGTGGCAGCAGCTGGAGGAGCAGCCTGACTGTAATCAGACATGAAACAGTGTGTGTGTGTGTGTGTGTGTGTTAATCACGGCTTCTCTCCTTTCACCATGTTTGACTTTGTGTTCAGACAAACGTGTGATCATGTGACCCTCGGCAGCCTGTAATCTGCTAAACGGCGCCCGTCACAGGAAACAGGAAGAGCTGAGCGGACGAGTACAGAGTTTACCTTAATGATTGAGTGTGTGCTGTGGGGGTTTCCCCCAGGGGTGTGTGTGTGTGTTGGATTATAGGAATGAGAGGTGCTGATTGGCCGATAATGTCGTGGCGGAAGGAGCCAGCTGTCTCGAGTGTGAATCATGATCTAAATGAAGCGCAGGTGTATCCTGGTCACACCTGCGAGTGTTTCTTCTTCAGGTGTGACTTCCTGGTCTTCATCTGTCTGTGTTCTCACCTGCAGCCTGCAACTGCCACCGTCACTCTTTCGACTGTTACTACGACCCCGAGGTGGACGAGAGGAGAGCCAGCCTCGACATCCACGGGCACTACAGAGGGGGCGGAGTCTGCCTCAACTGTCAGGTACCTGACACACCTGAACTGTGTGTGTGAGTGTGTGTGACCTGTGATGACTGACTGTAATGGGAACTTTTCCCTCTCAGCATCACACCACTGGAGTCAACTGTGAGCGCTGCGTCCCCACCTATTACAGGTCACCTGACCACCCCATCCACTCGCCGCTGGCCTGCTCGCGTGAGTCTGACACACACACACACACACACACACACACACACACACACACACACACACAGGTCATCTTCTTCTGTCCCATCCTCCTAATCTCTCGTCCCCCCCACAGCCTGTGACTGTGATGTGGAGTTTACAGACGGTACCTGTGAGGATCTGACCGGGCGATGTTTCTGCAAACCGAACTACACCGGGGAGAACTGTGACTCATGCGCCGCCGGCTTCACCGGCTTCCCCGAGTGTTACCGTGAGTTTAACAAACACCTCAAAGCTCGCGGGTCACTTCCTGGAGGGTTTCCTGCAGCTTCAGCCTCAAACAAATGCACTCACTAGGTGGGCGCCCTGTGGGTGGCGCTGTGCTGCAGATAGCTGCTCACAGCTTGGCACACACAGGAACTTTGTTTGACTGACACAAACCAGAACAAAAGGCGAGGAACAAAGATGGACAGCAGCAGGCAGAGGACCATGAGGCACAGGAGGGGCGGGTACAGGTGTGGGCGGGGCTCTAATACAGGAAGTTAAACTAGAAGAACACATATGGACAAACTAACCTTCAAAGTAAAACAGGAAGTAACAAAGACCAACACAGCCATGAAGACTGAGGGACACAGGGGGACAAAAGCTCCGAGGAGCTCGTCTCCAAAAACAAGAAACCCGCGGCAGGTCAATCACAGAGCGTCTGGATCCATACGAGGATCGCTGGAGACACCTCACCTGCCCCAAATAAACCAGACACTTAAGTTTAATTTTTGGGGGCAAAGCAGTGACGTGTAAGATTATAAATATTTATATTTATTATCTGTTCAATTTAGTTTTATTTATACAGCACCAAATCACAACAACAGTCGCCTCAGGGTGCTTTATACTGTAAGGTAGACCTACAATAATACATACAGAGAAAACCCAACAATCATATGACCCCCTATGAGCAAGCACTTTGGTGACAGTGGGAAGGAAAAACTCCCTTTTAACAAAACTCCCTCTAACATTGGAACCGCAGCGATCATAAATACAGTACAGCTGAACAGCTCAGAGGGTTCAAAGTTCACTAAAGGAGCCCAAAGAAGTTTGATCTCAGTTTTTTATGACTAAATTTAAAAAAGGCTGATCACAACGAAATAACTCACATCCACAAATCACATCAGAACACATTTAATCCTACTTAAGTAGTTCTTAAAGTCGAACACCCTGAAAACCAGAGCAGGGCTCACAGCTGTGATGGTGTGAGCAGCACGCCGCTGTGGTTACACAACCTGACCTCTGCTGTCTCTGTCCTACAGCCAGCCCCACGCACCCCACCACCATCAACGGGGAGGCCAGACCAGCAGGAGAGATCATCAGTGAGTGTGCAGCACACACACACACACACACACACACGTCTGTGCTGCTAAATATGAGTGATGGTGTTTAGTCCACAGACGGTTTCACTGATAAACACAAATCTGTCAGCTGACCTTGACTTGCTCCAGAGCGTGGATGTTCCCACACTCTCCTCCAGCCACTCGCTCACGTTTGCAGGAGGAGCCCGAGGTGAGTTTAATGAGAGGAACCTCTAAACGAGGCTGCGTTCGCTGTGTTCTGTGTGCAGACTGCGAGTGCAGCGCGGCAGGAACCGTGGAGAACTCGTGCAGGGCCGACCCTCGGACCGGGACCTGCATCTGCAAACCGGGTTTCACCGGAGACCACTGTGATGCCTGCGCGCCGGGCTTCTACGGACTCAACTGTGAGGGTGAGACGTGCACAATTAAGCCTAACACGTCAGGAACATCCCCAGCTTCAGCACATCAGCACAAAACACACACGAGCTGCAAAAAGCAGCATTATCATCTCCACCCATCTCCAACTGAGCTGACATCACAAACTCCACCCATCTCCAACATGTGTCAGTCACACCTGTGATCTGATGACTCACAGCCGTCCAATCACAGAGCCGAGGGGACGACGTCCTGCTTGTTTCAGTAATCCACAAACACACACTGTCTCACACTTATTTATGGCTGTGTGTGTGTGTGTGTGTGTGTGTGTGCAGCCTGTCAGTGTGCAGGGCCTGGCTGCCTGGACGGGTCATGTGACGAAGTCACCGGTCACAGTGTGTGTCGCAGCGGGTTCCTGGGTCCTCAGTGCGATCAGTGTGCTCCGGGCTACTTCAACTACCCGCTGTGCCAGCGTAAGTCCCGCCCATCGGACCCGGGTCTCAGTTACACTCTGAGATCTTCTCACGACCTCCAGCACGCGTGTAGCTCAGAGGTTAGCCCGTGTCGTTCAGCTGGAGCTCACACGTGAGCGTAGTGACAGTTTGTGTGTAATAATCCTGCGAGCCCACGCTGCAGTCACAGTCTGCTCACCACAGCGAGCTCGTCAGGCCTTACATGCATTCAGCAGCCGTAGCTCACCGTCTCATTGTGTGTCTGCTGTGTTTGCAGTGTGTGGATGCAGCTCGCTCGGCTCTCTCCCCGAAGGCTGCGACGCCGCCGGGCGCTGTCTGTGCAGACCGGAGTTTCAGGGTGCTCGATGTGAGCAGTGCAGATCTGGATTCCACTCCTACCCCGACTGTAGAGGTGAGAGAACCTGACACACATGGAAACACTGACCGCACCCTTCTTACGAGGTGTTACACCGCCTCGTTAAATTTCACTGGAGTTCAACAGTTTAAGTGAAAAAAGGCTCAGAATCGGCCCGTCTAATGAAGAAGGACACCTCTGGGTCAGGGTTGTAGTTTAATTCTGGACCAAGTGGAAAGGTGAGACCGAGAGGAGCCAAACATCACACCAGCTGCATGTTTTTAATGAAACGCCCCCACATTTACTCAGCAGCGGCACGCGTCTGCCACGAGCTGCACAGCATCATCATACTTTACAAATGCTGACTGATGAAACGTCTGTGAAGCTTCTCGATCATCCAGCTCATTGTAGTCTAAGGAGCTGAAGACGTTTCATCCAAGAAGCTTCTTCAGTTCTAAGAACAACTGGTGGTCCCAGATTTAAGACCTATGGGAGTGTCCCAAAGAGGGACATGGACCCCGTATTGATCCTCTATATCAGGGGTGGGGAACTCCAGGCCTCGAGGGCCGGGGTCCTGCAGGTTTTAGATGTGTCCTTAATCCATCACAGCTGATTCAAATGGCTAAATGACCTCTTCAACATGTCCTGAGGTTCTCCAGAGGCCTGGAGTTGGACACCCCTGATCTACATAATCACACGAGCCAAGGTGTGAAAACAGGTGTAGGTCACAATCAGCAGAAGTTTCAGGTGAACCCTCTGTGAAACCTAGCCCCACCCTATCATGTGACTCACTGAGGTCAGATGGCCCAGGGTGTGTGTGGGCGTTAAGGCGTCTGGATTATAGATGGTCGGGTGTGGTAAGCCCCGCCCTCTGTTCAAAAATGGCCGTTCACAGTGGACATAGATGCTTCTTCCACTCCTCTTTCAAACCATCTGTCTTCTCTGTCCAACATGTGAACCTTGGCATCCTCAAAGAGTGACCTTTGACCTTTAGATGCAGCTGTACAGCTGAGTGTGGTCCCGTGGAGGTGGCTCTTCTATGTTGTGGCTGTTTGCTGTCTCCAGGTCTGAGCTCTGCACAGCTGCACTGTGTGGTTGAGTTTGTGTCTTTCTGTTTCACTGAGTTGGAGATCACGTTTGAGAGGTGAACAGACTCTGCTCCTTACCTCACTGATGTTCATCTCTGCTTCTCCCAGAGTGCACCTGTGATCCTCGCACCTCTCTGGACTCCAGCTGCACCGCGTCAGGTCACTGCCACTGCCGGCCCAATTACAGCGGAGCGTCATGTAACCAATGTGCTCCTGGTTACTACGGTTACCCCAGCTGCACACGTAAGACAAAGACGTGGTTTTGTGTTTCAAAGGTAAAGCTACATGAAACAGATGAATAACATGTCTGTGTGTGTGTGTGTGTGTGTGTGTGTGTGTGTGTGTTCCAGCCTGCCAGTGCTCTCCTGAAGGTTCACGTTACTCCAGCTGTGACCAGCTGACGGGACAGTGTGTGTGTCTGCCCAGCGTGGTGGGACTTCGGTGTGACAGCTGTGCACACGGTGCCTACGGCTTCCCCAACTGCCAAGGTAAACACACACACACACACAGAATTTTCCATCGGTTAGTCTGCGGTTGAGCCTGCAACTGAAGGGTTCCTACCAACACCGCATACTCCCAAAGCACCCCACACAGACTGGCAGGACAAACTCCCACGCACCCTCAAATATCCTCGAAAGAGTAAAGAGCTGGTCCGGTGTTCCACAACCAGAAGCTGCATTGTTCCTCCTGAATCCGAGGTTTGAGTGACGGACAGGCTCTCCGTGACTTTACCAGGGAGGCTGAGGAGTGTGATCCCCCTGTAGCTGGTGCACACACCCTCCGGTCCACCCTCCCAAAGATGGGAACAACACCCCAGTTGAGGCACCGCCCCTGATTTCCACGCACCATTGTAGAGGCGTGTCAGCCAGGACAGCCTCACCCCCAGGGGGCGCTGCAGCTGTTTGCCTGCCTCAGTGACCACGCCCCCAGTGATGGACAAGTCGTCACCTTTGTCCTCAGACTCTGCCTCCTCTACAGAGGTGGGATTAAGGAGGTCCTCGAAGTATTCCTTTCCCTGCCCAACCATGTCCTGAGCTTTGAGACAGACCCAGGCTGTATCCCAATTCAGGGTCTGCAGCCTTAAAGTACGCAGCCTCAACGGTCCTCAAGGGCCGCGTACTCAAAGACCGCTAAGGCCGGAAGTGCAAGGCTTGTGAAATGGGACGGTCTAGCCTCCGTTGCGCTGCCCAGGTTGCCTAGCAACCATGATAGCTGGAAACGTGTGGTTGACAGAAATGAAGGAGAACATATTTTGTTCGTGTGTTTGTTTCTACACGAGCTTTGTGTGATTTGATAAGTATCTGAGGCCGAGACCACAGGACTATAAAACATGATTGTTGGGCTTCATATCTGTACTGAACAGTCATTTAAGATTAGCTAGTAAATAACAATTAGTTAAATCAGATCACTTCTATTGTCACATCACATGTGCAGGTACAGCACATGTGAGTGAACTCTGTGTCAGATACTGAGCTTCAGTAAAGATTCAAGTTGCAGTTATTTATATTTCCTATCACCTTAAATCTTCACTTTAAGACACTCAAGTATCTCTGACAGTGTATATACAGATGTATTATATATATGAGACAAATATTGTTCGTTTAATATGTTGGCATTATTACATTTGGCTCATTGCTTACATATATGTGTAAAAAGGAAAACGTACGAGCTGTGAAAACTGTGTCTGATAGAATGAAGAGTAGACTGATATATGAAATATTCCTTTATTGGGTGAGAAAATCAGACCATGTCATAACTGCTTTAAGTCATACAGAATAGATATCAGAGCCTTAAACAGGCTGACTTCTGCTAAATGGGTCAAACTGGGCAGAAAGTCTACAAACACATAACATCCTTATAGAATATGATGTAACACTATAGATCAACTTACCTCAGAATATATAAAGCATATAAACAATTACAGCAATATGATGCAACAAACACAGCAGTGCTACTAATCCAAAATACTCAAAGCTTCATAGAACTGAAACAAACATTTATTTTTAGCTCCATTCTGCTGCTGATACATACTTTAGGTTTCTGAATATTAAACTTGTTGCTGCCTTTCATAGTGTGTAACTTGAAGGCCCTGAGTACTTTCTCCCACACTGAAAACACTGGGATGATAACATTATTTGAACATTACCTAATAAGACTGATTCAGGACAGACAATTAGTTATGTTAAACTTTCCTAGCAGTTCTTCACAAACAGGGAACAGTCTGTCTATTCTCTCCATCTGTCAGCTGCTGCTGGCTCTTCCTCCTCCTCTTCCTCACACACTGCTGTTTGTCCTGGTGGATCATCAGGGGTGCAAAGCCTCACAGATGATGTGCAGCAGTGGGTCCCTCAGTCTGTCCTCACTCTGGACACTTGCAGTCGTCACACATGGAAATCAAATGTGTGATAAGCTGCAGGATTCAAACACAAGTGTAACTTATAAATACATGTTCATACTTTTATTCCACAATCAGAGAGAAAGAAACAGAGAGAGAGTGCAGGACAGACAGACAGGTGACAGTCTCAGGTGTACACACTGCTACAAAACAGCACAAGAGAAGGAGGATTTAGTGTTTGTGTTATTACGAGTGCTAAACAAGAAGAGTTCCCAGATGGTCCAGTGGACACATGTGTGACTCCTGTGATTAAAGCATCTTTCTTTCAGCTTAACGAGTGAACCGTCAGCTCGTTCAAACACACGTTAAAGTCCGTTTGGCTCGACACCACCGAAAGCGTGCTGCTGCAGTCTGTTGGGGGGGGCATCATCAGAAACAAGGATGCAAGGAGAGGAGACAAACTAGTGAGGAATGCTGGCTCTATAATTGGAGCTGACACACTCACACACACACAGACTCTGTGTTAAGCTCGTCTATATTATATTTGCTGATCTATCATACAGCTTAAACTTATTCCTGGTTATATTCTGATCAGTGCTGAGCAGTTAAACATAATTAACAATCAATAAAATCATATATGAATTATGATTCTGTGATTAACAATGAATACACTTAATATCACTTCTCATTTTCAAAATCATGTCGTTTAGCTTTGAAATGTCTGCATTTGTGAATAAAACATTTTCTTAGTAACAACATTTGTTAAGATCCAACCAAGCAAAATATGATTTTTGTCATTTTCAAGTGGTCTTAAACCTTTAATCAGAACTGTATCTTATATCACTTCCATTTAATGTGAAAAAGCTGCATCAGTGTTTTGCTGGGATGTGTCTGCTCCTCTGGCTTTCCTGTTAGCAGTGAGTGCAGCTATGTCACAGAGGTTTTAGTGCAGCATAAACTCCAGCAGATATTTTTGTCACTCTGGAGCACATTTTAGGAAAATAACAAGAAGTAAATGGAGGAAACCGACAGAAGCAGACAGGATAAGACGAGCGTCATATCTGAGACAATAACCAGGGCCGGGCCGTTTCTGACACCTGCATCATTTTTATTGTGCAAAAACACGGCAGCAGAGGACGATTTGATTTTGTCTTGGGAATAAATCGCTACTGGAAATCACAGGACTCAGATCAACACACGTCTGCTCTCCAGAACCAGGACAACGTGCTGAGATCACGGTGGGCGACAAATGTTCATCAGCAGAACGATGAGACAGAAACACAGAAGAGCCGTTTGGAAAGGCAGGAGGTACAGTGCTAACAGGCTGCAAGAAATATAAATACAGACTCACGTCTGTCTCTATCAGTACTTATCATACAAAAGATACGACACACGTGTACAAAGAAGTGTCCAGGTTCATCCTGACCATCAACCTTTCTGACTGAAGGGCATTTCTGCCAGCAGGACTTCAGATATAAGCAGTGACGTGAGATATAAGACAATAACACTATCAGTCATGGTCTGGCATTCCCAGAGCACAAAGCTCAGCAGGACATAAACAGTGTGGAGTCATCAACATCATCAACAGAAGGCAGAAGAGCTTTGAATGTCCTTCAAGAAGTCTGGAGAAGTGTTCCTGCAGGTCCTCACAGAGACGCCAGAGAGCTGCTCAGAGAGTTCAGAGTGAGCTGAAGGATGAAGGTCAGACCATAATATTCCTCCAAAAGTGCCTTCGTGGACCTGCAGCCGAGAAACCGATGCAAAGAGTTTATGCAGGTGAGAGAAGTTCACCTGAGGGCTCTTTCAGCGTGCATGCCGAGCGCTGAGAGACGGAGGTTGTGCTGCAGGCAGACGTTTGGACGGCGACTCAGACTTCTCTTCTAGACGTCGTCAAATATTTGTCTACGAGATGACGACAAGACAGGTACCGTCCTCCCGAGTGGCCGAAAACACAAAAACACACAAGTGAACACAGCAGCACACAAATCCATACGTCTGTGGACACGTCAGTGCCTGCAGACACTTTAGAAACGGCTGTGCTTCACTCCAACACTTTAACACTAAAGAACACTGAGGAAATGAACAAACTGACAGTTAACAATATGGAAAAATAAAAGGATCTCTCTGCTGCTGAAAAGTGTGAAATAGCTAAATGCCTTGGACACGTAGTGAAAACCTGAGATATTTCATGAAAACTTAATCGTGATCACCGTAACGTTAGGAGATCTGTGGCTGAGTCAGAGCACACACGGGTTCGTGCAGATAAAGGCTCAACGAGGAAGGTTTCTGCAGGACAAATACATCCGATTAAGAGAGCAGCTGCTAAAAGGCCATTGCAAAGCAGCAAACACATATTTGAAGCTGCTGGTGCCTCTGGAGCCCCACCAACATCAAGGTGTAGGATATTTTGGACAATCTATAATCTTCTAACACAAAAACATACAGTGTTCACTGAAGTAAACACACAGAGCAGTAGCAGATTTTTTTTAAAATGTGTTTTATTTATTTTCATTTGCTGCTAACTGCCTTGTTTTCATTTGTAGTTTTTGTAGTAGGAAGAACTACAAAATCTACAAATAAAAAAAGTGCAGTTAACAAATGTAGTGCTCTCCGCTATGTGAACCCCTCAGCTGAATTTTAGGTTTTTCAGTTCAAGCCAATGAAATGAAATCCAAAAATTCAACCCCAACAATCAAATGATCCCCTATGAGCAAGCACTCTGGCAACGGTGGAGAGGAAAAACTCCCTTTTAACAGGAAGAAACCTCTGGCAGAACCAGGCTCAGGGAGGGGCGGTCTTCTGCCATGACTGGTTGGGAGGTGAGGGGCAAAATAAAATCAAACATAAAGGAGAGCACAGCGTATTTATGACAGGTCGGTGGACTGTGGCTCGAGTTCAAAAGATGCTCGAATCCCGCCTGAGGTGGTATGGACACGTGATTCGAAGCGATGAGAACTCAGCAAAAACGGCTAAGAGGATCGACCCAGACGGACGCCGGCCTTGAGGCAGACCGAAAAAACGGTGGATGGACAAAATCAAGGAAGACATTAAGACCGTCAGCGCGTCACCTGAGGACCCCTTGGACAGAACCAAACGGAGAAACCTTTGCTGAGGAGCACCAGCGGGAACAACGCCAGGATGAAGGTGGACTGTGGCTGGAAAACATCATTACTGTTTTTAAAGGGTAACCACATCCACAATTGTCGATTGGACGTGTGCATGCAAGCACACGCAAGTGATCCCCGCTCTGACCCCACAGACGTCATGATAATAATCACGACCCCACAGAGCGGGACATTCGCTTCAGCCGAAAATCTTAGAGGCGACCCAGAAAGCTGCAGGAAGAGCAATGACACATCCGGCAACAGTTAAACCTACTTTAAGTAGGTTTGGACACCACGAACCAACGGATTCTCTTTCTGTTGTCTGTTGTACATGTACCGCTGGGCGCTGAAGATTTTCCACAGTTTGTCTGAGTTCTGCGATCTCTACCCTCAGTCGTACGTTTACTTCATTGAGTTCTGTGTTTATTAGATTGAGGTGCATGATCAGTGCATTAAATCGTTCATTTTCTTCCCTGATTTGTGCGTTTTGATGCCTGAGTTCAGATACCGTACGCTGCAGTGGTTCTGACTGATCTCCTCTTGCCTGTGACATTTCTTTAAAGGTTTAAAGCTCAAAAGTGTCAAAAAAGTTAAATCTCTGAATGATTTAAATGCAAAGGTTAGCTTTGTCTAAACTGTTAAAGGTGCTCCTCTATTTAAGGACTCGGTGGGTGTGGCAGAGAATGTGATGTCGACCGTGACGTCACAATGATCGTTTGAGAAGATCAAAGGATCAAAGGAGCGCTGTGGATCATTCTGCGCATGCTCAGATCAATGAACGGGAGAATTATTTGTAAATACTTTGCTATCTAACAAAGGTGCTTTTAGCAACAGCTGGTGGTGATTCATCGTTATCAACCCTTAAACTCGTGAACTGGCTCTCTAGCTTTTCGATTGCTACTGTTGTCTATCACATATGTATTATTTGGAACGCAGCTTACCTGTAAAAACAGACAAACAGCAGGTAACAGGAACTACTCGGTGCGCCAGCTCGGCACCACTAGGCTGTGTCCCAATTCAGGGTCTGCACGCTTGAAGTACGCCCACTACGCGTACTACGTACGGTGCGTACTATAAGTACGAGAAGTGCGGAAGTGAGAGGCTTGTGAAATGGGACGGTCTAGCCTTCGTCGCGCTGTTCAGGTTGCCTAGCAACCATGATACTAACCGCGAGAAACGTTTCATACAGCTTTGTGTGACAGAAATGAAGGAGAAAAATGTTTTGTTGGTCATTCATTTTTGTCATGACATCACTTTGATTAGTTGAGTATCTGAGGCTGAGACCACAGGACTGTAAAACATGATAGTTGGGCTTCATTTCTGTACTGAACAGTCATTTCAAGATTAGTTAGTAAATAACAATTAGCTAATGTTGTTCATGAGACTAAAGTCATCTCACTTTGGTAATGTAAATATCATATGGCCAATATTAAAATTGTTGTCAGATTATTGTGATATATATATATATATTACAGCAGTGAGCTTGAACTCTGGGTCAAAGATTTAAGTTGCAGTTATTTATATTTCCTATCACCTTAAATCTTCAGTCAAAGACAAGTATCTCTGACAGTGTATATACAGATGTATTATATATATGAGACAAATATTGTTCGTTTAATATGTTGGCATTATTACATTTGGCTCAGTGCTTACATATATGTGTAAAAAGGAAAACGTACGAGTTGTGAAAACTGTTTCTGATAGAATGAAGATCAGACTGATATATGAAATATTCCTTTATTGGGTGAGAAAATCAGACCATGTCATAACTGCTTTAAGTCATACAGAATAGATATCAGAGCCTTAAACAGGCTGACTTCTGCTAAATGGGTCAAACTGGGCAGAAAGTCTACAAACACATAACATCCTTATAGAATATGATGTAACACTATAGATCAACTTACCTCAGAATATATAAAGCATATAAACAATTACAGCAATATGATGCAACAAACACAGCAGTGCTACTAATCCAAAATACACAAAGCTTCATAGAACTGAAACAAACATTTATTTTTAGCTCCATTCTGCTGCTGATACATACTTTAGGTTTCTGAATATTAAACTTGTTGCTGCCTTTCATAGTGTGTAACTTGAAGGCCCTGAGTACTTTCTCCCACACTGAAAACACTGGGATGATCACATTATTTGAACATTACCTAATAAGACTGATTCAGGACAGATAATTAGTTATGTTAAACTTTCCTAGCAGTCCTTCACAAACAGGGAACAGTCTGTCTATTCTCTCCATCTGCCAGCTGCTGCTGGCTCTTCCTCCTCCTCTTCCTCACACACTGCTGAGTTTGTCCTGGTGGATCATCAGGGGTGCAAAGCCTCACAGATGATGTGCAGCAGTGGGTCCCTCAGTCTGTCCTCACTCTGGACACTTGCAGTCGTCACACATGGAAATCAAATGTGTGATAAGCTGCAGGATTCAAACACAAGTGTAACTTATAAATACATGTTCATCCTTTTATTCCACAATCAGAGAGACAGAAACAGAGAGAGAGTGCAGGACAGACAGACAGGTGACAGTCTCAGGTGTACACACTGCTACAAAACAGCACAAGAGAAGGAGGATTTAGTGTTTGTGTTATTACGAGTGCTAAACAAGAAGAGTTCCCAGATGGTCCAGTGGACACATGTGTGACTCCTGTGATTAAAGCATCTTTCTTTCAGCTTAACGAGTGAACCGTCAGCTCGTTCAAACACACGTTAAAGTCCGTTTGGCTCGACACCACCGAAAGCGTGCTGCTGCAGTCTGTTGGGGGGGGCATCATCAGAAACAAGGATGCAAGGAGAGGAGACAAACTAGTGAGGAATGCTGGCTCTATAATTGGAGCTGACACACTCACACACACACAGACTCTGTGTTAAGCTCGTCTATATTATATTTGCTGATCTATCATACAGCTTAAACTTATTCCTGGTTATATTCTGATCAGTGCTGAGCAGTTAAACATAATTAACAATCAATAAAATCATATATGAATTATGATTCTGTGATTAACAATGAATACACTTAATATCACTTCTCATTTTCAAAATCATGTCGTTTAGCTTTGAAATGTCTGCATTTGTGAATAAAACATTTTCTTAGTAACAACATTTGTTAAGATCCAACCAAGCAAAATATGATTTTTGTCATTTTCAAGTGGTCTTAAACCTTTAATCAGAACTGTATCTTATATCACTTCCATTTAATGTGAAAAAGCTGCATCAGTGTTTTGCTGGGATGTGTCTGCTCCTCTGGCTTTCCTGTTAGCAGTGAGTGCAACTATGTCACAGAGGTTTTAGTGCAGCATAAACTCCAGCAGATATTTTTGTCACTCTGGAGCACATTTTAGGAAAATAACAAGAAGTAAATGGAGGAAACCGACAGAAGCAGACAGGATAAGACGAGCGTCATATCTGAGACAATAACCAGGGCCGGGCCGTTTCTGACACCTGCATCATTTTTATTGTGCAAAAACACGGCAGCAGAGGACGATTTGATTTTGTCTTGGGAATAAATCACTACTGGAAATCACAGGACTCAGATCAACACACGTCTGCTCTCCAGAACCAGGACAACGTGCTGAGATCACGGTGGGCGACAAATGTTCATCAGCAGAACGATGAGACAGAAACACAGAAGAGCCGTTTGGAAAGGCAGGAGGTACAGTGCTAACAGGCTGCAAGAAATATAAATACAGACTCACGTCTGTCTCTATCAGTACTTATCATACAAAAGATACGACACACATGTGTACAAAGAAGTGTCCAGGTTCATCCTGACCATCAACCTTTCTGACTGAAGGGCATTTCTGCCAGCAGGACTTCAGATATAAGCAGTGACGTGAGATATAAGACAATAACACTATCAGTCATGGTCTGGCATTCCCAGAGCACAAAGCTCAGCAGGACATAAACAGTGTGGAGTCATCAACATCATCAACAGAAGGCAGAAGAGCTTTGAATGTCCTTCAAGAAGTCTGGAGAAGTGTTCCTGCAGGTCCTCACAGAGACGCCAGAGAGCTGCTCAGAGAGTTCAGAGTGAGCTGAAGGATGAAGGTCAGACCATAATATTCCTCCAAAAGTGCCTTCGTGGACCTGCAGCCGAGAAACCGATGCAAAGAGTTTATGCAGGTGAGAGAAGTTCACCTGAGGGCTCTTTCAGCGTGCATGCCGAGCGCTGAGAGACGGAGGTTGTGCTGCAGACGTTTGGATGGCGACTCAGACTTCTCTTCTAGACGTCGTCAAATATTTGTCTACGAGATGACGACAAGACAGGTACCGTCCTCCCGAGTGGCCGAAAACACAAAAACACACAAGTGAACACAGCAGCACACAAATCCATACGTCTGTGGACACGTCAGTGCCTGCAGACACTTTAGAAACGGCTGTGCTTCACTCCAACACTTTAACACTAAAGAACACTGAGGAAATGAACAAACTGACAGTTAACAATATGGAAAAATAAAAGGATCTCTCTGCTGCTGAAAAGTGTGAAATAGCTAAATGCCTTGGACACGTAGTGAAAACCTGAGATATTTCATGAAAACTTAATCGTGATCACCGTAACGTTAGGAGATCTGTGGCTGAGTCAGAGCACACACGGGTTCGTGCAGATAAAGGCTCAACGAGGAAGGTTTCTGCAGGACAAATACATCCGATTAAGAGAGCAGCTGCTAAAAGGCCATTGCAAAGCAGCAAACACATATTTGAAGCTGCTGGTGCCTCTGGAGCCCCACCAACATCAAGGTGTAGGATATTTTGGACAATCTATAATCTTCTAACACAAAACATACAGTGTTCACTGAAGTAAACACACAGAGCAGTAGCAGATTTTTTTTAAAATGTGTTTTATTTATTTTCATTTGCTGCTAACTGCCTTGTTTTCATTTGTAGTTTTTGTAGTAGGAAGAACTACAAAATCTACAAATAAAAAAAGTGCAGTTAACAAATGTAGTGCTCTCCGCTATGTGAACCCCTCAGCTGAATTTTTAGGTTTTTCAGTTCAAGCCAATGAAATGAAATCCAAAAATTCAACCCCAACAATCAAATGATCCCCTATGAGCAAGCACTCTGGCAACGGTGGAGAGGAAAAACTCCCTTTTAACAGGAAGAAACCTCTGGCAGAACCAGGCTCAGGGAGGGGCGGTCTTCTGCCATGACTGGTTGGGAGGTGAGGGGCAAAATAAAATCAAACATAAAGGAGAGCACAGCGTATTTATGACAGGTCGGTGGACTGTGGCTCGAGTTCAAAAGATGCTCGAATCCCGCCTGAGGTGGTATGGACACGTGATTCGAAGCGATGAGAACTCAGCAAAAACGGCTAAGAGGATCGACCCAGACGGACGCCGGCCTTGAGGCAGACCGGAAAAACGGTGGATGGACAAAATCAAGGAAGACATTAAGACCGTCAGCGCGTCACCTGAGGACCCCTTGGACAGAACCAAACGGAGAAACCTTTGCTGAGGAGCACCAGCGGGAACAACGCCAGGATGAAGGTGGACTGTGGCTGGAAAACATCATTACTGTTTTTAAAGGGTAACCACATCCACAATTACAGTAGAGCTGTAATTGTGGATGTGGACCACAATCCACAATTGTCGATTGGACGTGTGCATGCAAGCACACGCAAGTGATCCCCGCTCTGACCCCACAGACGTCATGATAATAATCACGACCCCACAGAGCGGGACATTCGCTTCAGCCGAAAATCTTAGAGGCGACCCAGAAAGCTGCAGGAAGAGCAATGACACATCCGGCAACAGTTAAACCTACTTTAAGTAGGTTTGGACACCACGAACCAACGGATTCTCTTTCTGTTGTCTGTTGTACATGTACCGCTGGGCGCTGAAGATTTTCCACAGTTTGTCTGAGTTCTGCGATCTCTACCCACAGTCGTGCGTTTACTTCATTGAGTTCTATGTTTACTAGATTGAGGTGCATGATCAGTGTACTAAATCGTTCATTTTCTTCCCTGATTTGTAAGTTTTCATGCCTAAGTTCAAATAACGTACGCCACAGTGGTTCTGACTGATCTCCTCTTGCCTGTGACATTTCTTTAAAGGTTTAAAGCTCAAAAGTGTCAAAAAAGTTAAATCTCTGAATGATTTAAATGCAAAGGTTAGCTTTGTCTAAACTGTTAAAGGTGCTCCTCTATTTAAGGACTCGGTGGGTGTGGCAGAGAATGTGATGTCGACCGTGACGTCACAATGATCGTTTGAGAAGATCAAAGGATCAAAGGAGCGCTGTGGATCATTCTGCGCATGCTCAGATCAATGAACGGGAGAATTATTTGTAAATACTTTGCTATCTAACAAAGGTGCTTTTAGCAACAGCTGGTGGTGATTCATCGTTATCAACCCTTAAACTCGTGAACTGGCTCTCTAGCTTTTCGATTGCTACTGTTGTCTATCACATATGTATTATTTGGAACCCAGCTTACCTGTAAAAACAGACAAACAGCAGGTAACAGGAACTACTCGGTGCGCCAGCTCGGCACCACTAGGCTGTGTCCCAATTCAGGGTCTGCACGCTTGAAGTACGCCCACTACGCGTACTACGTACGGTGCGTACTATAAGTACGAGAAGTGCGGAAGTGAGAGGCTTGTGAAATGGGACGGTCTAGCCTTCGTCGCGCTGTTCAGGTTGCCTAGCAACCATGATACTAACCGCGAGAAACGTTTCATACAGCTTTGTGTGACAGAAATGAAGGAGAAAAATGTTTTGTTGGTCATTCATTTTTGTCATGACATCACTTTGATTAGTTGAGTATCTGAGGCTGAGACCACAGGACTGTAAAACATGATAGTTGGGCTTCATTTCTGTACTGAACAGTCATTTCAAGATTAGTTAGTAAATAACAATTAGCTAATGTTGTTCATGAGACTAAAGTCATCTCACTTTGGTAATGTAAATATCATATGGCCAATATTAAAATTGTTGTCAGATTATTATGATATATATATATATTACAGCAGTGAGCTTGAACTCTGGGTCAAAGATTTAAGTTGCAGTTATTTATATTTCCTATCACCTTAAATCTTCAGTCAAAGACAAGTATCTCTGACAGTGTATATACAGATGTATTATATATATGAGACAAATATTGTTCGTTTAATATGTTGGCATTATTACATTTGGCTCAATGCTTACATATATGTGTAAAAAGGAAAACGTACGAGTTGTGAAAACTGTTTCTGATAGAATGAAGATCAGACTGATATATGAAATATTCCTTTATTGGGTGAGAAAATCAGACCATGTCATAACTGCTTTAAGTCATACAGAATAGATATCAGAGCCTTAAACAGGCTGACTTCTGCTAAATGGGTCAAACTGGGCAGAAAGTCTACAAACACATAACATCCTTATAGAATATGATGTAACACTATAGATCAACTTACCTCAGAATATATAAAGCATATAAACAATTACAGCAATATGATGCAACAAACACAGCAGTGCTACTAATCCAAAATACACAAAGCTTCATAGAACTGAAACAAACATTTATTTTTAGCTCCATTCTGCTGCTGATACATACTTTAGGTTTCTGAATATTAAACTTGTTGCTGCCTTTCATAGTGTGTAACTTGAAGGCCCTGAGTACTTTCTCCCACACTGAAAACACTGGGATGATCACATTATTTGAACATTACCTAATAAGACTGATTCAGGACAGATAATTAGTTATGTTAAACTTTCCTAGCAGTCCTTCACAAACAGGGAACAGTCTGTCTATTCTCTCCATCTGTCAGCTGCTGCTGGCTCTTCCTCCTCCTCTTCCTCACACACTGCTGAGTTTGTCCTGGTGGATCATCAGGGGTGCAAAGCCTCACAGATGATGTGCAGCAGTGGGTCCCTCAGTCTGTCCTCACTCTGGACACTTGCAGTCGTCACACATGGAAATCAAATGTGTGATAAGCTGCAGGATTCAAACACAAGTGTAACTTATAAATACATGTTCATCCTTTTATTCCACAATCAGAGAGACAGAAACAGAGAGAGAGTGCAGGACAGACAGACAGGTGACAGTCTCAGGTGTACACACTGCTACAAAACAGCACAAGAGAAGGAGGATTTAGTGTTTGTGTTATTACGAGTGCTAAACAAGAAGAGTCCCAGATGGTCCAGTGGACACATGTGTGACTCCTGTGATTAAAGCATCTTTCTTTCAGCTTAACGAGTGAACCGTCAGCTCGTTCAAACACACGTTAAAGTCCGTTTGGCTCGACACCACCGAACAGAGGCAGCAATATAACATAGCTAACATTAACAGTGCAGTGAATCCTGCTTGTGCCGTCATATTCAGGACTGCAAACCGAGCAGCATCACTGACTTTCAGCTTGTTGTGTTTGTGGATATATGACTGACTTTAATTACGCATAAAATCATCACATTCTCTGTAAGATTAAGGTCAACTATTGTATTATTATATTTTAAAGGCTTTAAAACCAAGTAAACGCTGAAAGTACAAACATCGCTAATGTCACATAACTTTGCCAACATGTGGCCAACAGTAATGTTTTAATGTTCCTCATGATTAAACATTTGCACATAAATGAGTGACATCATATTCAGTACTTACATTTAACAGTTTACTCTTCGGCTGCTCCCTTCTGCCGTCTGCGGCAAAATTATCCACACCGACTGCCGCGCTATGAATTGTGGGATATGTTGGGCCACGAAGTCTACACCGCCACATCCTTAAAATTCAGGGAAATGAAGGACGCATTTGAGGGCCGCATTTCGAGCAGCCTTTGAATTGGGACAACCTTCGGCGCGCCGCTGTGACGTAATCGGCCTTAAAATGCAGCCTTTAAGGCTGCAGACCCTGAATTGGGATACAGCCCCAGAGTCTTGGTCCATGTCCTCACTGAGCTCCTCCCACACCTGAGTCTTTGCTTCAGCTGCCACTCAGGCCCGTTCAACTTGCCTGCTGCTACTCATTAGACACAAACCTCATGCTGAGCACATGTCACCTGAAGGCTGACTGTACAGGTGTATCTGAGCTACTGGTGTAGGTGTGTGTGTGTTTAAGTGTTTGCTGGTGTGTGATGGCTTTTCTCTGTCCTTAAAGCTGGAAGCTGCCATCCTGCCGGCTCTGTTCAGACCACCGCAGCGCCTCCTCTGGTGAGTCCTGTGTTTGGCTTCTCGCTCACACATCATGTGAAAAGGTGTGTGAGAGCATGTGTGTGTGTGTGTGTGTGTGTGAGAGCACGTGTGTGTGAGTGTGTGTGTGTGTGTGTGAGAGCACGTGTGTGTGAGTGTGTGTGAGAGCACGTGTGTGTGTGTGTGTGTGTGAGCGTGTGTTGAGGCTGCAGTAAAGCAGTGCTGTGAAGCTCAGGTGGAGCAGAGGAGGCTAGCCTCCACCTGCACTCTGATGTCTGTCTAAACAGTGACGGACCCTCCAAAGATAAAGCTGCAGCAGGTAGGCTGCACCTGCATGCTTTGTAAGGAGAATCAGGTGTATTGAACTTTGCTGTGATTGGTTCCCTCAGGGCCGCTGTGAATGCCGTCACCACGTGGAGGGCCTGGCCTGTGACACCTGCAAACCTCTGTACTGGAACTTGTCCCCGGACACACCTGAAGGCTGCTCCAGTAAGACGCTTACACTCATACACACACACACATACACACACACACAGACACACACACACGCTCACACACACACACACACGCTCACACACACACACACACAGAGTAACCTGAGGTTGTTTCTTTGCAGACTGTGAGTGTAACGTGGCGGGGACGGTGAGCGCCGTGGCCGAGTGTGCTCAGGTGAGTCAGCTGAGTTCAGGTAACCTGTGGTGTTAGTGAATGTCTGTTCACTGATTGGTCAGTGAGGGGTTGCAGGAGGTTGCTCCCTGTTTGGGGGTTTTAGTCCTGTCTTTGTCTCCTCACCCCTTTCTGTAATAAAGTCCTGGCTGCTGCTCTTGTTATGCTAATGGTTGAAATGGTTTGTTGGCGTGTGCAGGAGAGCGGTCAGTGCCAGTGTAAGCCCAACGTCTGCAGCGGAACCTGCTCCACCTGCAAAGATGGCTTCTTCAACCTGCAGGAGAGCGACTACTTTGGCTGCCGAGGTGAGCAGTGCTCTGAGCACTCAGCCACAGGTGTGCTGTTTCAGCTGTTAACCTGTTGTTTTTTCAGGTTGTCAGTGTGACATCGGCGGCGCCGTGGGTCCGTCGTGTGGCGAGAGGAGTGGCCACTGTCGCTGCAGACCCAACGTGGAGGGACCAAAGTGTAACCTGTGAGTTCAGCACACCTCAGACAGATTTCAGGAAGTTAGTTTAACTGCAGCAAAGCTAAGTTAGGACTCCATTTCCCATAGTTCTAGTCTTCTGTAACAGACAGATGTGGTTAAATGTAGAGATGTCTGTCGCTGCCTCGGGGCGTCACGGCCTGAGTTTTTGTAGTTTTTCAGTCCGTGTTTCATCCCAGCATGCCTGTGTGTTTCACTCCATTGATCTGACTTCCTGTGCTGGCAGACCTCGTCCGGATCACTACTTCCCTGACCTCCATCACCTGAAGTTTGAGATTGAGGAGGGAACCATGCTGGACGGCCGGCCGGTGAGATTCGGCTACAACCCCCAGGAGTTCCCCAACTTCAGCTGGAGAGGTTATGCTCAGATGTCCCCAATTCAGGTAGGACCATAACCTTTGACCTTTTCTGTTGGCCACACCCCTATGGTGCAAACTCGAATGTAGAGAAGATTATCCACCAAACAGTTCACTGACTCAGTGCTGCCTCTGCTGGACGGCAGAGGAACAGCAAACACATATGAGCTGTAGGATGTTTTTCATCCTTATTGGAAGGATCTGATTGACGTTGTTTAAAATAATGTGTGAGTGTGTGAAGTTATTGTAATTATGTGACTGTGGCCCAGCTGCATGTTGTCGGGACGTGTCTCTGTCGCAGGACTGCGTCTCAGCTCTTGCATGCATTTCAGATGTTTGCTTCCTGTCCCGTGTGAGCGTAACAGACAGACTGTATTATGCTGCTTTGTCCTGTTTCTGTGTCGGTGGTTTCTGTCGTCTCTGCCTCCTTTACTCAGCATGTCTTGTGCTCTTCCTTCTCCTGCCCCTCATCTTCCTCCTTCTCTTTCTTCCTCTCTGTGCGCCTCCTCTGGTCCTCTACTTTGCTCCTCGTCCTGCTATCTGCTCCCTCGGTAGTCGAAGGTGTTGGTGTCGGTGTCGGTCGACTCTCCAGACGTCTTCTTTGTGGTGCTGCGTTACGTTAACCGGCGAGATTCAGATGTTTGGGGCCGGATGACGGTCGTGGAGGACGGCCGGAGCCACCACTGTAGGAACTGTAAGTGCTGGGAGGGGACTCTGTGTTTCCATGGCAGCACAGGAATCAGGAGAGGTGGGAAGTCTTCTTACGCTCTCTCGATTTCCTCGCCACGCTTCGGTCTCTGTGCTTCGGCTGCGATTGGCTGCTGGTGGTGGCGGCTCCGTATCTTTCCTCAGGGCCACAGATCACTGCAGGTTTCAGGGATTTGAGGACAAATGTTGATCTTGTCTGCCCTCCATCCTCCCTCTCTCCTCCCTCCTGTCCTCTGTTTGGACGATGTCCTCGTAGACTGCAGTGAGGCTTCAGGTTTATATGAGCGAGGCAGACGTCTATCTGACTCGTTTCATCCTCAGATACATAAGCTCTGAGGGCGCCACCACCAAGGGTAAAATAACAGCCTATCAGGGCAGCCGGAGAGGTAGGTTCTCCACCAATCACATGAAAGTATCAGTTGAAGTTGAGTAGCAGAGCAGCAGAGGGGAAGAATGCGTGTTGTGCTCATTCCTAACGTCTCGGTTTGTGTCCAAGGCTCCGAACAGTCCAAGCCGATCGTCTTTGCTCCCAGTGTGGAGCCGACCTTCGTCAACGTTCCCTTTGTGGAGCCCTTCGTGCTGAACCCAGGAACCTGGACTGTGGTGATCGAGGCGGAGGGAGTCCTGCTGGTGAGACGCAAACACGTGCAAACACACAGGTGGTGACAAATCAGCTCAACTCAAAGATGGCTCAGCTGTTTGTAATTCTGAGAATGAGGCTGTGTAGGCTGCTGCTGCACACCTGTAAACCACTTTGCAACCCACCGCCACCCCAGTGAGGAGGCCTTCGTGCTGCTCCCCTCACCACGTGTGCACAGGGAATGACTTTTGTTCCTTTATCCTGCAGGATTACCTGGTACTGCTGCCCAGCGCCTACTACGAAGCTCCCATCCTGCAGAACAGAGTGAGCGAGCCCTGCACCTACAGCCCCGCCCCCGACGCCAGCCAGAAGTAAATACGCTCACGTCATTCATCTTTTGTTAGTGGTTCTGTAGCGTCGTGTTTACACAGATCCCTGGCTCGAGCCCGGAGGAAGGAGCAGACGTTTAGATGCTTTGATGTGTGTCTCTCTCTCAGCTGTCTGCTCTACAAGTACCTGTCTCTGGACTCCTTCCCCTTCATCTCGGGCAACGATGCCAGCTGCCGCAACGACAACCACCTGCCCCGCCCCTGCCCGACCGAAAAGGTTACCCCGCGCCACCCCGACATGGCCATTTGCAGCGGTTTGGATGTAAGAGGGGCAGTCCTGAAACATGTCCACAGGTGAAACGCGCAGGTTAAACTAACGTCTTCGGTTTCTGCCACAGATCAGCGTCGAGCTGCGAGGGCGCCTCTCGTCTCCGGGCGACTACGTCCTGGTGCTCGAGTATTCCAGCGAAGAAGAGCTACCTCAGACGCTGTCCGTCACCGTCAACGTGCCGGGAGCGAGAATGCACCGACACCGAGTCACCCTGCTTCAGTGCAGATACAGGTAGGCTCTGTCCACAGGTGAAGCTGCAAGGCTCCTCCCCCCACTACAGAGAAGGACGTGTTCGAAAGCGTGCTGCCTCATGTAAAGTCATTTAAATGGCTGTGTATGTGTATGTGTGTGTGTGTGTGTGTGTGTGTGCAGCTTCCTGTGTCGAGTCGTGGCCGTCGACGAGCAGAACAGAGTGGCGGTCTTCTCCCTCCCCTCAGACACAGAGATCCAGCTGACCGCTGACCGAGCCACCTTCTTCCTGGTGAGAATCACTCTCGCGTCACATGATCGGTCACCTGATCAGCTCGATCCTAATACGTGTTGCACGTGTGTTTCAGCACAAAGTGTACCTGGTGCCCAGACATCAGTTCAGCATGGAGCACGTAGCCCCGCGGGTCCACTGCATCGGCGCGCATGGACACTTCTCACCTGACAGCTCCTCCTGCGTCCCCTCACGCTTCCTGACCCCGTCAGACTCTCTGCTCCTGAAGGAGGGCCAGAGCTCCTCCACCCTGCAGGAGCCCGCCCCCGCCTCCCCTGCAGCTGCGCCTCCTCTGAGAGAGGAGCCGGACTGGATGGGATCGGAGAGACCGCCGTTCGGAGCGGAAAACACCGACCACATCCGGCTGGACTCGCTGCAGGTACTGATGATGATGATGATGGGGTGTGTTGTTGGGGGGTGTTTAGTTTGGGCACGTGTGACGTTGCACCCGCACGCGATCCGTTTTTATCCCAGGTGAAACAGAGTTACAGAACCCGACTGAGACGTGCACACATTTTAAATGGACGATAATAATCCCATGAATGCGTCTGACACCGTAATCATTCCTCTCCCGTCGCCTCCTTTACCCAGAATGCAGTGATGTACTCTGCCCGGGTCCACGCCCTCGGCCGCTACGTCTTCATCCTCCACTACCACCAGCCTCTGCACCCCACCTACCCCATGCAGGTCTTCATTAACGGGGGGCGAATCTGGCAGGGTAAGGACACAGTCTGATCCTGGATCTGCTGCATCACCGTCAGTGACAACAAGCTAGTCAGGTTATTCTCACCACAGACTGTATATAAAAGATGGACATAAACCTGTGGCTGGAGTTTGAGCTTCAGTTTTCAAAGCTGTAATGAAACATGTTCAGACTGCATGTGCATCACACACACAGCGATACCTGCTAATCAGTAACATCCAATCAAAATCACGAATCTCACTGTGCATCAAAACTGGAGCTCCGCCCTGTTAGTGATCACATGATGTCATTAAAAATGCTCCTGAAGGCTCCAACAGCACAAACGCAACCCAGAGGTCCAGTTCAGGTGAAGCTAGCAGCTACAGCCGCCTGTCAGTCACAGAGGCCACGGCCCCAATAATGCAAACTTGTAGGCTTAATATCATTTTAAAAAGTTTTAATATGGAAGCCTGTGGGACTGACTCACTGCTGCCTCTGCTGGGCATCAGAGGAACTGCAGCTTCTGGTGCTGGGGCTGATGATTGGCTCTATTTTGTTCCTGTTCCTCAGGACACGTCAACGCCTTGTTCTGTCCTCACGCTTACGGCTGCCGTGACGTCCTGATGTCGGAGAATCAGATCATTCTGGATGTGACGGACCACGAGCTCCTCGTCACGGTGCAGATACCTGCGGGGAAGACGCTGTGGCTGGTCAGTGTCGCTGCTCTGCATCACAGCTAGGGATGGGTATTGATAAGATTTTCACGATTCCCATTCCATTTTCGATTCTGTTTAACGATTTGGTTCTTTATCGATTCTTTTTAAAAAAGGAGAACACTAAGGTCGATTAGCTTAGAACTTTGTTTTATATCTTCTCTTTCAACAAGATAGAAATTTAGGAGTAACATGGCCTTACAAACCCAACAGTGAGATCTTAAGAGATCCACAGCCTACGGCTCTTCAATGGGGTGTCACAGGGTCCCCGGGGAAAATTGTAAACGTAAAATAATAAAATAAATATTCTTCTGTAGCAATAACAAAGTATAACATAAATTATTCTGTAGCAATTACACAAGAATATCCAGTAATGTCCCTGCCTACAATTAAACACATTCACTTACCGAAAATCGGGGCATCTGCTGTGGCAAATGGGTGCAAGCCTTTGACCACAAACTTAGTCACTGCTCGGTCACATTCGTCTATCCTGGCCTGAAAGGAGACGCTACCGGTAGACTGCAGCGAGAACTGCCAGCCAGACTCTGTCTGTCTCATCATGGTCACCTAAATGCACAGTAATGGCAGGTTTTGTAATAAGGCAGATCGCGCTAACATAATATGCACTGTTAGCTGATTATTTACCTGCCGTATTAACGGGAGAGGACGTGCAAACGTTACCGCTGCTGCTGGGTTGAGATTCACGAGTCCGGAGCGGAATTAAAAACACGACATTCATTTAAGGTCATCGCGTGTTTTGTGAGCAAATGCTTTTGCATATTCGTAGTGTTTCCTCCTTTAAATGAAATATCTACTTTGCAAGTATTGCAGGTTGCCCTGTTGTCATCCGTTCTCGTAAAGTATAACCAAACTTTTGAGCGTTTCCTGCCAGGTAGATGACGCTCCGCAACGTGGTGACGTCATTCGGGGCGACTGGAATCGATAAAGGAATCGTTTGCAAAAATGGCAAACAATTCCAAGGAACTGAAACAGTGGGAACCGGTTCTCAACAAGAACCGGGTTTCGATACCCATCCCTAATCACAGCTACACTCAATGCTGCAGAATGATGTTCAGGGATAGTTTTTTCCTTTGAGGTGGAGATGAGGCAGAAGCTGACGTTCTTCCTCGTGTCTGCAGGATTACCTGCTGGTCGTTCCTGAGTCGAGCTACAGCTCCAGCTACCTGAGCGAGGAGCCGCTGGACAAATCCTATGACTTTATCAGCCTCTGCGGTCAAAACAGCTTTTACATCAGGTGAGCATGTGAGCAGGTGAAGACGCTGGGGAGTAGTTTAGCGTGTTAGCGTCATCCTCACAGGTGTGAACTCTTCCTCTCTCCCGCAGTCCCTCCTCCTCCTCGCCGTTCTGCCTCAGCTCGGCCATATCTCTGTCAGCCTTCGTCAACAACGGTGCTCTGCCCTGTGCCTGCCACGAAGTCGGAGCTGAGAGCGACACCTGCGAACGCTTTGGCGGTCAGTGTCGCTGCAGGCCCAACGTGATTGGACGAGACTGCTCCATGTGCGCCACGGGTTACTGGGGATTCCCCAACTGCAGACGTGAGTGTTCGCCTGAACAGATCATTCATTTACTTTCATCACATTCACCATCTCACCTTTCCTGTATTTTCAATGCTCACCTGCTCGGGTCAAAAATCTGAAAGAAATCAGCAGAAACCGAAAACCACAACTGCCCTCGCCTCTCATCACTCGGCCGACATCCTCTTAACCACGAGGAACATTTCAAAGTCGTCTTTAAGCAGAAAAACAGAATAACTGAAATGCGCAGACGAGTGTAAGGCTGGGGTGATGAAACGCTGCAGGGACTGCGTCCGAGATTCACACTTATTTATTCATAAAACTTTTATTTTGTTGTGAAGAAGGCGCGTGGGGTTTTTCCTGTCTCGCTTCCTGTCTGTGTGTTCCCGCTCTCACTCACCTTCCCGTGTCACCTGCAGCCTGTAACTGTGGTTCGAGGTTGTGCGAGCCGGTGACGGGTGACTGTATCTGCCCACCGAGGACCGTCCTCCCAGAATGCACAGAGTGCGAGCCTCAGACGTTTGGCTGCCACCCGCTGGTGGGCTGCGAGGTCTGCAACTGCTCTCACGCTGGCATCATCGCGCCCGATGTGAGCTGCGACACGCTCAGTGGGCAGTGCAGGTAAGACGAACAGGACAGAGGGAACCTCAGGAAAGAGTGGTTGTATGTGTTTGTCTCCCTCCGGTGGCTGTGTGCTCCCTGAAGCTGCCAGGTTTAAACTTTCCGACTGCCTGATCCTCTGCAACATTTCTTTGTGAAGTTTCTATAATTTTACAGACTCCCTGATGTTTTTTTGGATAGCTCAATTCCAGATTGATACCTCTCTCATGTCCGTTATGCAAGTTTTCACCACCAGGGGGCAGATCAACTGTGTTGCTGCCATCCCATGTGCAATATCTCAGTCTTTCCTTGTTCTGTGCAATATTTTGGTCTCAGTGGAATTACCATCCCCACCCCAAATGACCATACCCCCTCCACTCTTATTTATTTATTTATTATATTATATAACTGCCCTTGTATACAGCCCCATAATGTCTGCTTCAATGTTTCTACGCATACACCATGTATATAGTTTACTCATATATCTATACATATATTTTGCTTTTTTTTCCTCGTTGTATATTGTTTTCTTTACTTTTGCACCTTTGTGGTCCAGCTACCCAATTTCACTGTGCAAGAAACTGCACAATGACAATAAAAGTCTAAAGTCTAAAAGTTTATTTTGTTGTTGTTCTTTAACCTCATTTCTTTTCCGCCCCCTTTCTTAAGGCTGCCATCACACATGAGAACAGCTTCTTAATGATGTAATGTAATCAAGCTTACGTTGACCCAGTGCACCACCTTGTGGTGAACAGTGTTATTATACTAAACTGCAGCAGTAGGTGTCTTGGACATAAAGTGACAGCGACTGTTTCCTCACTTCTCACACACACATTATGGGGACATCTAATTGACATAATGCTTTCCCCTTACTGTAAACCTAACAATAACCTAACTGTAACCATGACACAAAAAAACACATTTTGAGTCTCAAAAATGTCTTCAAACTCATGGAGACGGACATTTTGGTCCCCACAAGGCTAGTAACTTCCAATTTTTGGTCTCCACAAAGATGTGAATACACGCTCACAGACACACACACAAACTAACTTGCCTAGGATTGATGAGAGGTCAAAGGTTATAGAAGCTGAGCACTGTACAGATTCGGCACGATGTGACTTTGTTACTGTTTCTGTTTCCAGATGTCAGAACAACATCGTTGGACGTCAGTGCGACCGCTGTGCCCCCGGTTTCTATGGTTACCCCAACTGCAGACCATGTGACTGCAACGAGGCGGGAGCAGAAGAGGAAGTGTGTGACCAGTCCACAGGACGGTGTCTCTGCAAGGTTTGCACTCACATACACAAACGCACAAATGTGCACGAGTCTGTCATGTTTGTGTGTCTGACCTCTGACCCTGCTCTGTGTGTGTGTGTGCATGTCTGTGTGTGTGCGTGTGTGTGTGTGTGTCTGTGTGTGTGTGTGTGTTCCCCCTGCAGGAGAACGTCCAGGGTTCTCGCTGTGATCAGTGCAGGGATGGTACGTTCCACTTGGACCCGACCAACCCAAAAGGATGCACCAGCTGTTTCTGCTTCGGAGCCACCGACCGCTGCCACAGCTCCAGCATGAGGCGCACCGAGGTGCTCGTCTACATCCCATAATATGCTTGTTTTGTTGAACACAACCTGATGTTTGTGGTAGTTTTTCTGCAGCAAGCAGAGGTAACGAGCTGATCCTGACTCGAGCTCACAGTGTTTCAGAAAGCTGCTGAATGCTGTGACGTTTCCACATCCTCACCGATTTACTGACTTTGAGCCTCACAGCAGCCGTGTCGTCCTCGTCTCTGCAGGTCATGGACATGGAGGGCTGGGTGCTGCTGGGAGCTGACAGACAGGAAGTCCCCGTAATTGTGTATCCAGATCAGGACCTGGTAGAGGCCGACATCACCGACGTGCCCGATGTTTATCAGGAGCTGTACTGGCACGCTCCGAACCCTTACCTGGGAGACAAGGTGAGATATTCCAGTTAAAGATCAGTCAGGTGCAGTAAGAACCAGTCGGGCATGAAGAAGCAAGGCGGGTCATTGGAGTCTGAACACGCCTTTATCTGATGGATCCGTGTGCACTCAGAGAGGATGAGGGTGAAGATGAGCCAGCAGTGAGTCTGAGCCGTCTCCAGGTGCAGATCTGTTTTTAAAGCTTACGGCCTCACAGCGTCCCAGAATCCCTCGTTGTTACAGACACGTCAAACACAGCCGACCAAAGGCTCAGACGGCTGTTTGGATACAAATCAGCAGCTTTCATGTGTGATTCAGCCAGCGTCACCCTTTATTCTGATGGTTAAATCCCCTGCTGTTACGCTCCAACGACCGGCTTCAGATGTCAGCCTGCTGCAACCTGCACGCATACAGCAGACGTGCAGGTTTTATCTGTCGCAGATAAACTGCAGGCCGCGCTTTGTGTTTCATCAGCCTGTAAGCCGTGCGGTGCTCTGTTTGTGTCTGAGCTTTGATCTGCTCCTGTCTGCACAGGTCTCCTCCTACGGAGGCTATCTCAGGTACCGTCTGCACACCCAGACCATGAGAGGAGACGTGCTGCCCCTGCCCGCTGAGGCCCCGAAACCCGACATCATCCTCAAGGTGCAAAGCACACACACACACACACACACACACACACACACCTGTGCCCTCTCATATGTAGCGTTAGCTGTGTGTTAGCACGCTGACACCTTTACTTCCTGTTTCTGTTGTCCAGGGTAACCAGATGACCCTGGTGTTCATGGAGAGAGAATACTCGTCCCCCGAGGAGCCTCACCTGGGCATCGTCCACATCGTTGAGGTAACGTCACCTGCACATTCTTCTGTAATATTAGAAAGCTGGCTAACCTACAGTGTTTGACCCCTGACCCCATGAAAAGCCTCTGAAAGGTGTTTTAGAGATTCCCTGTAAACACTTTATTGCGCAGAGTAAGCTCCAGTCAGGTAGTCCACCTCCACCACGTACCTCGTGTCCTTCCTGTGCTTACAGGGAAGTTTCCGTCACTTTCGGACCGGTAACCCGGTGTCCCGAGAGGAGCTGATGATGGTTCTGGTTGGGCTGGAGTCTCTGCAGATCCGAGCCCTGCACTCCCAGTCAGCCCAGTCCGTGTCGCTGCGCGGCGCCGTGCTAGAGGGCGCCGAGAGCCTGCCTGTTGGACGCCACGCCAACAATGTGGAAATCTGCATGTGTCCCGCCAACTACCTGGGAGACTCGTGCCAGGTGAGGGACGGAGTTTGGATCTGGGTTTGTTGGGGTGTTTGGTGACTTGCAGAGAGGAGGTGGTGATGGTGGATAAAGGTTAAAGGTCGTGATGTGTGTGTGCAGAAATGTGCTCCGGGGTACTACAGAGACACCATCGGCCTGTTCCTGGGGAAGTGTGTTCCCTGTAGCTGTAACGGACACTCGGACCAGTGTTTGGACGGATCTGGGATCTGTGTGGTGAGGAGCTCGGATCACACGCTGCCTCCTGACGTCCTCTCGCTCTGATGTCACGGATCTCTGACCATTCTTGTCTCTGTCCGTCCGTCAGAACTGTCGGCACAACACGGCCGGCGACCACTGCGAGAGGTGCCAGGGGGGGTTCCTGGGTAACAACAGTGTGGATGGTCAGGCCATAACGTGCTCCAGCTGCCCCTGCCCACTGAGAGCGCCGTCCAACAAGTCAGTACCCCCACTCCCTATGTTTGTTGGGAATACTGGGAATTTAGCATGAATTTAAGGTTCAAGGATTCAGCCACATTTAGCGTTTAGCCATCAGTAAATATGGAAGCTGAAAATGTTAAAGGCCCCACATTGCTGCCCTGAGGAATACCACAAGTAACACTTCTGTTTTTCTAAATAACAGTCTCCCACATGCTGTGATGCTGTCCTGATTTGTAGCTTTTCACTCTTCTTCCTTCCTGTCTGTCTGTAGTTTTGCGGAGGGCTGCGTGCAGAGAGGTGACGGCATGCAGTGTCGCTGTATGCCCGGCTACGCCGGACCGAACTGCGAAAGGTAAACGAGTGGAGCCGGGCTCCAGACATCCGTACTAAACATGCTCCTTACAGTGAGGTCAGCCGCGACCTCGTCTCCACATACTCAGTGTTACAGAGAGGGTTCAGGAGCTACACCCATGTACGAGGGGCAGCCAATTAGAAAAAATGTTGGTCTGCAGGGGGAGGAGCTTAAACAGCCTGTTTCAGACAGAGGATGAAGTGAACGCTGAGGGTGCTGAAATCACCCTGAAACGTTCTCAATGATTAATAAATCAAATAAAAATTAATAATTTTATGGAATTTGAATAATAAAGTTATATATACAAATTAATGATATGCTGGTAGGAAGAAAAACGCCACACGCTGTGTATCCTTACAATAATTTTATTAACTTTAAATCATCAGGTAGTTCAGTTAAAAATGCTTCACCTGTCGGCCTCTCTCACAGGTGTGCCCCAGGTTTCTATGGTAACCCGGTGGTTCTGGGCAGCCGGTGTCAGCCGTGCGATTGCAGCGGGAACTCGGACCCCAACATGCTGTTCACCGACTGCCACCCGCTGACGGGACACTGCCTCAGCTGCATGCACAACACGGCCGGGCCTCGCTGCGAGAGCTGTGCCCCTGGTTACTATGGCGACGCCATCAACGCCAAAAACTGCACTCGTGAGTTTGCCATCCTGCGGTCATGTGATCAGGTTTGGCAGTGCAGGCTGCAGGTGGATTCAGCGTGTGTGTGCTTTCTAATGCAGAGTGTGACTGCTCTCCGTGTGGAACGGAGTCATGTGACCCGCACAGTGGACAGTGCCGCTGCAAGCCCGGAGTCACCGGGCTGCTCTGCGATCGCTGCGAGGTGAGAGCGCCTCTCTGAGGTCACATCACAACAACATCTGTCATTTAAACACGGTGGCCATGTTGGAAGTGGTCCAGAGCCGCACGAGGAGGCGACAGTGATCCAGGCGGCAGCGCCATCTTTAGAACATATGAATGTAGCTCACACTCAGAAACGCCGCTGTCACAGCGTGATGACAGAAAGAGATCTGTGAATACTTTTTAAAAATACGGAAACATTTTTCCAAATGAGTCAATAAAATGAGCCGTATGAGAGGAGAAACGGCGTGCTGGGTCAGGTGATTCATGATGTAGCGAGGTCAGTCCTGCGGTGGGTGACGTGTTTGCTCAGTTTCAGAACACGTATGTGGATTTTTAGAGTTATCCTAAAATGCTCATTCAGATTATTGTTACTCCTCCTCCTCTCAGGACGGCTCGTTTGGCTTCGACTCGTGCTCCGGCTGCCGTAAGTGTGACTGCGACGCCGCCGCAGCGCTCGTCCAGCCGTGTGACCCTCAGAGCGGTCAGTGCGCCTGCAGGCCTGGAGTGAGCGACTCGAGCTGCCGGCAGTGCGCTCCTGGATTCTGGGACTACGGACCCAATGGCTGCAAGAGTGAGGAAACACAAACATCATGACACCTCACAAAAGAGCTCCGCCTCCTGGCTGTAGCTCAGGAGGCAGAGCAGGAAGGTTGGTGGTTCGATCCCCGCCTGCTCCAGTCTGGTTGCCAAATATCCTTGGGCATGATACTGACCCCGAGCTGCTCTCTGAAGCCTCCCTGAGCCTGTGACTGTTAGAAAGCAAGAGCTCAGGTAGATTAGCACAGGAACGTCTACTGCGTGACACACACACAGATACCTGCTAACACTGCGCACAGCCGCCATGTTATTGGTCAGATGATGTCATTAAAGGCTCTGACGGCACAAAGAGGTCAGTGTGGCGCAGCTGCAGCAGGCTGATGGTTGTGTATCGTCCTGCAGGAGTCAGGCTCACTCACGCCTCTGTCAGTAGTAATCGGTCACTGCGCTGTATGTTGGTGTGTTTAACCTGAAGCCCCTCCCTCACCTGCAGAGTGTGACTGCAGAGGAGGACACTGCGACCCGCGCACAGGTGAGTGTCGCTGTCCCGACGGGATGACGGGCCGACAGTGTGATGTCTGTTTGCAGAGGTACAGCGTCCCGACGGAGGACCGGCATGGCGTCCACTGCGAGCGTGAGTCTCACACACTCAGAGGCTCTTTGAAGCATTTGTAATCAGGTGAAGCTGAGCACGTGTGTTTTTCTCTCAGTCTGCGACAGCTGCGTTGTCGTGCTGCTGGAGGATCTGGAGAGGCTCGACGACGACTTCCTGTCGGCGTCAGCTCAGCTGAGGAGCCTGAACGCCAGCTCTGTGGCCCGGGCTCAGCTGCAGAGCCTCGACAAGTCCATGGAGGACGCCGCTGTGAGTTCACACACAAGCACACCTGAGGCCGTGAGCGCCGCGCTGCAGGTGCACTAATCGAACTCACTTTGCCATGATTCCAGCGGGCCATCGAGAACTACAACAACACACTGCAAGACAGCCTGAGTCGCACCAACATGCTGGAGGCAGAAATCAGCACCATCAGTGAGGACATCGACGAGCTGCAGAACAAAGTGAGGAGCTCACACACACACACACACACACACACACGATTGTTCCGATGGTCCTGATCCACAGTTTGGGAGCGCCTCCTGTAAAGGCCCGCTCTCCTCTGAGCTTTAATCCTGAGCCCGGGGCGGTGAGGAGGGCGGGGTCTGCTGTGTGTCCGGTGGTGCATTCACGGGTGATCGAAAAAACCTGACTTCATGATGCAGACCTGTCACCAGGCTGTATGCTAACGCTAACATCGCAGACTCACAGCGACGATTCCTTGAAACTCGTTCGGTTTTCGTTTGTTCAAACTGTCTGTCGACGTTTTACAGGCAGCAGGAAGAAGAACACGCAGGTTTGTGTCAAACGTGCGACTTAAACACACATTAAAATCTGAGAGCTGTCTTTTTTTCCAGACGTCAGCGATGACCAGCCGGGTCGGCGAGCTGCACAGTGGCACAAACAGAACGTACCGGCGGGCCGAGGATGTGTTGTCCCTCCTCAGGAACGTGAGCGCCAATATAAACGGTACGGCACGAGAACCGAGTTTAAAATCTGAAGCGCTGACAGGAGGCAGAGCGATGCTTGGACCGATGTGCTTGTGTGTCCGCAGACCTCCTGCTGAGGTCAAACCGTTCCTCCCTGAACGAGACGGCGGCAGAGGAGGACGGCGAGGAGAGGGAGAGGAAGATGAGGGAGGTGCAGGCCATGCTGAGGGAGATGAGGCACAGGAGCTGCGTGGGTCAGAAGAAGATGGCCGACAAAGAGAAGGCAGAGGCTGAGAAACGTAAGTTTATTCATGTTAATGAGCCGTGATGAGCACACTCAGTCGAACGAGAGAGAGTAAATAAACAAGAGAATTAAACAAGAGAATTAATACAGAACCAGGAGATTAACACAGGAAGAGACCGAACTGACCCAAACTCTGCATGAAGCAGAACTCGCAGAACAGGATGAAACACTCGACAGTGTCAGGAGGAACCAGACGCGCTCTGAGAAGAGATGAACATCAGATCAGGATCACAGACGACGAGTTAAGCTTCCAGCAGCTCGTCAGACCCGTGAACCAGCTCACACCTGTCCCAGAACGAGAGATGAAATATCTGCTGTACCATCAGGATGTTTGATGGTTTTATTAAATGTCTCTGACTCGCTGCTGATGTCACTTCAGCGTTTGAAGGCTAATGAGCAGGTTTGTGTTTGAGCTGACAGGACGCCCGTCTGTGTCTCGTGTTCTCGTAGTGTTGGATCGGATCAGCAGGCAGCTGGTCGACCGTCTGGAGGAAAACGACAACCTAACTCGATCCATCAGTGACCGCCTGTCCCGCCTCCACGCTGACACGATGGACCTCCGAGACGCCCTGAACGAGGCCGTGAACAACACGGCGAGAGCTGCCGAGATCAACAACGCCAACGAGAAGAGCCTGGACGACCACAACGTAAGAGCAGGAGAGGGAGCACCGTGGAGAACATGGAGGAGAACACCAAGTGACGACTAACCCTGTCTGTCTGTCCGTCTGTCTGTCAGAGGAGGGTGGTGGACCTGCTGGCGAAGTTGACCGAGGTGAGAAAACAGCTGAACGTGTCTGCGGATCACCTTCATCAAGTCAACAACGACGTGTGGTCCATGGTGCAGAACTCCAAAGAGGTTTGAATGTCACACATTAAACCTGTCTGTGTGTGCATGCGTCACAGATGTACAGGGTCCACTTCATCTTCAGCACAGCTGTGATTCAAAGTGTGTTCTCAGTCTGCCAGAATCTACGTCCATGCTAACAGTGCTAACACCTGCTAACAGTGCTAACAGTGCCAACGCCTGCTAACAGTGCTAACACCTGCTAACAGTGCTAACAGTGCCAACACCTGCTAACAGTGCTAACAGTGCCAACGCCTGCTAACAGTGCTAACAGTGCTAACACCTGCTAACAGTGCTAACAGTGCCAACGCCTGCTAACAGTGCTAACAGTGCTAACACCTGCTAACAGTGCTAACACCTGCTAACAGTGCTAACAGTGCTAACACCTGCTAACAGTGCTAACAGTGCCAACGCCTGCTAACAGTGCTAACAGTGCTAACACCTGCTAACAGTGCTAACAGTGCCAACGCCTGCTAACAGTGCTAACAGTGCCAACGCCTGCTAACAGTGCTAACACCTGCTAACAGTGCTAACACCTGCTAACAGTGCTAACAGTGCCAACGCCTGCTAACAGTGCTAACAGTGCTAACACCTGCTAACAGTGCTAACAGTGCTAACAGTGCCAACGCCTGCTAACAGTGCTAACAGTGCTAACACCTGCTAACAGTGCTAACAGTGCCAACGCCTGCTAACAGTGCTAACAGTGCTAACACCTGCTAACAGTGCTAACAGTGCCAACGCCTGCTAACAGTGCTAACAGTGCTAACACCTGCTAACAGTGCCAACACCTGCTAACAGTGCTAACAGTGCCAACGCCTGCTAACAGTGCTAACAGTGCTAACACCTGCTAACAGTGCTAACAGTGCCAACGCCTGCTAACAGTGCTAACAGTGCTAACACCTGCTAACAGTGCCAACGCCTGCTAACGGTGAACCATGGCTGGTTACAGCTCACAGATCCGAGGCTGTAGCTTGGACTGTTTCGTGGTTCTGGTGGGCTCAGAATCAGAGTTCTTGTTGAAGATCAAAAACAAAGACTTTCTTCATCAGGTCTTTACCTCCCCTTAATCAGGCCACACCCCCTTCAGCTCTTTCTCTCCCTCAGGAGTACGAGCACCTGGCGGCTCAGCTGGATGGCGCCCGGATGCTGCTGGCCCAAAAGGTTCAGAATTTGTCTCAGACTAACTCTAAAATCCCGCTGGTGGAAAAGGCGGAGAAGCACGCTGAGCTGCTCGGCGCTCTGGCCATGAACCTGTCCAGGTAGGTGTACAACGTTTAGTTCTTGTGCTTCATGAAACCAAACATGACGAGCTGTGTGCATCTGTCTGCAGTTTGATCGCAGAAACAAAGAAGGACGGATTCATAGACGTAACGCAGTCGTACAACAAGATCGTCGTCAGCATCGAGGAGGCCGAGGAGGCCGCCAAGATGGCCGACGAGGCTGCCAACAGCACTTTAGAGGTAAAACCCCCCAAAATCACAAGTTTGTCCTTTGAGGTGACTTTAAAAACGGGAACTGAAAGTGTGTTGGTTTTGTTTTTAGAGCGTGAAGGGCCAGAACCTTGGTCAGAAGGCGGAGTCTCTGAAGAACCACAGCATGGATCTGAAGGATGAAGTGGAGAAGCTGAATGATGACCTGAACACCAGTAAGCCCAGTTTGGATTGCAGAGATTCATAAAGGAACCCTTTCATCTTCAGTCTGCATCACCTTCGTTTTTCTGCTGCAGCTCTGAGGCCGCGCCTCAAAGACGCTCAGCGCCGGCTCCAGGACGCCAAAACCAAACAGTTTCAACTGACCGAGGACCTGAAGGCGCTCCGGAGCAACCTCAACGCCACCAAAAGTACGACCGTTTAAAACACGTTGCGCTTACAGGATTTGGGTATTTAAGGTTTCCCACGCGACTCCTCACCGCTCACCGCTTCCTGTCGTCTTCTTCTTCTGTGCCGCTCAGACATCAGTGCAGAGATCAACGAAGCCAAGCAAATGGCGGCTCAGGCAAACAGGACGGCCACCGACATCAACGACACGCTGCGTCCCATCAAAGAGCAGCTGGATGAATGGCAGCGCACTTACGGAGACGCCAACGCCACAAGCGAGGACATCAACAGCGCCCTGATGGACGCCAACAACACCGGTGAGTGATAAACGCTCGCTGCTGTGCGCTGTGGGGATGGTCGATGTGATTTCAGACCCGAGCACAGGCAGACGCAGAAACTGACGTCAAAGTGAGATTAAATCCTGATGAATCCAAATCAAACGATCCGAAATCCGACTGATCACAGAGATTCCAAACAGCTGGAGCGAGCCAGAGACAGTAAATACAAGAGGCAAAAGGAAGTAGATCCAAATACAAAACACAAGTCTTTCAA
This sequence comes from Oreochromis niloticus, assembly GCF_001858045.2. NCBI lineage: Eukaryota > Metazoa > Chordata > Actinopteri > Cichliformes > Cichlidae > Oreochromis > Oreochromis niloticus. Next base: position 835,001 of record NC_031984.2, read on the forward strand.
AATAAAACAGGAAGCAACCAAACACAGAGATAATGTTTAATAATAATAATAATAATAATGGATTGGATTTCATATAGCGCTTTTCAAGGCACCCAAAGCACTTTACAATGCCACATATGAAACATATATGAAACATATGAAAAGCTAAGAAAAATACGAGACTGAACCAACAAAGACCCGACGTACTCAAACAATCAAACGAAGGATTAACATTAAATGAAATAATAAGACGGATAAATTTCAAACGTCTGAACTGTCCAGAGCACGACTCTCTCTTATCTTTCTCACCTGAATGTCTTTGAATTTCAGGACCTTAGGGACAAATGAGCAGTTTGAAAGCAATGATGAATTATTTAATTTGATTTTATTTATATAACACCAAATTACAGGAACAGTTTAAAGGTGCCACCTGCCACAACTGTTTGGGGGTTATTTATGAGCTACATCAAAATAAAAGCATGTCAAACTGAAAACTGTGACTAATGACAGACATCTAATATTTAGGAACCAGAAATGAAACTCGTGTCTACTCATTCATCAGGTCGCTGAGCCCTCCAAAGGTTAGGCTTGGGTTCTGTTTGACTTTTAAATTGAGTGTCAGACATTAATTTTGTTTGTCTTTGAAAGGTGTTCCAACCAGGTAAAAAGGCCTGGATGTTACCTGAACATTCACTGTAGGGGGCGCTGGTGAACATGAGCTGTAAATGTCTGTCTGTCTGTCTGTCTGCAGTGCACAGGCTGGATGAAGCTATTCCTGAACTCTTGAAGAGGCTGGGCGACCTGGAGAATTACTCTGTTCAGATGCCAAACATCTCCGAGAACATCAACCGCATCCGACAGCTCATAGAGCAGGCGCGCAACGCTGCCAACAAGGTACACCCACAGACTGTATAAAAAGATGGACAGAACCAAAAGTGTGGCCATATTTGGATGCTATTGCTAGCTAGCTTGGTTATCACAGATAACTGCTCATAGTGCTGAGTTGGGCGCTGTGTTAGTGCAGTGACCTCACAGCAGCTGTGTTATTGGTCACATGATGCCATTAAACATGCTCCGAAAGACTCCAACAGCACAGACACGGTCCAGAGGTCCAGTTCAGCCTAGCAGACAGCTAGCAGCTACAGCCACCTGTGTCAGCACCCACCTATCAGTCAAGAGGCCACGCCCCTAATAATGCAAACTTTAAGCAGGTGTTATGAAGGAGGAAATTATCTATATAGGCCAAACAGTTTGTGTATGAGGCTGTAAACATGTTTATTTCTAATGTAAAGTTTTAACATGGGACTGACTCACTGCTGCCTCTGCTGGACGTCAGAGGAACTGCAAGTTTTGATTTGATTTTTCAGTCCTGGAGGTCAGTGCTGGGTGTTTTCATCAGAGGTTCTTATCACAATCAGATTACTTTATTAATCCCTAAGGAAATGATGTCATTCTAATAGTCTTTTATCGTCATTGTACATGTACAGCTAAATTGTGGTTCCTAATAAAATATAAATGGTAGACAACAGAGAAATATACACAAAATCATAGACAGACACATTGGAGAACAAAATAGTTGCAAAGTGATCAGAGGCAGTGGAAAGGAGCGAGTCTGAGTGTGAGTGGGCTGAGGGCTGAGGGTTACTCAGACCATGGCTCAGATTGGTGAGGTCGGTGTGTAGGGGTGGGGTGTGGGGGTGGGGCCAGTGTTTGTTAACAGTCGGTTTGGCTGTGGGGGAAGAAGCTGTCAGTGAGTCTGGAGGTGTGGGAGATTGAGGAGCGGGAGAAGGCCAGCAGCAGGACACGGAGGAAATGCAGCCGCTGCTCAACCTTCGTTACCAGGGCGATGGTGTTGTGGGTCCAGGTGAGATCAGCGGAGATGTGGGTGCCCAGAAACCTGAAGGTGGAGAAGGATTCCATTTATACTGAGAGGGGAGCGGACCTGTCTGAGCCTCCTGACGTCCATTACGAGTTCTTTTCCTCTTTCCCCATCCAGGTGAGCGTGTCCATGAAGTTTAATGGGAAATCAGGCGTCCAGGTGCGTACTCCGTCTAACCTGGCTGACCTGGCTGCTTACACCTCCATGAAGCTCCACATCAAGCTGCCGGACGCAGCACGGACACGGCGACAGGATGCTTCCAACAGTCAGTTTGTCTTCTACCTCGGCAACAAGAACGTAAGTGCGAGACAGATTGGACTTCATGTCGCTTGTCAAGTCTCTCAATCCTCGTCAGAGTGTGTCTTTATTAACTGTGATAAATTTAGGACTCAGGTGAACATTGGAGGTGTCGTGTATTTTAAATCTGTGTTTGGTGTTTGCAGCCGAGTCAGGAGTTCCTGGGCATGGCGTTGGTGGGGAAACAGCTGCACTGGTACTTTAACGTTGGAGGAAACACTGCAGATGTGATGATGACGAACGACATCCAGTCCAAAGGAAGATTCAGTACCGTCTTGTTGGAGAGGTGAAGCACACGATGTAACACAACACGGTGTCATTCGATTAAACATGAATGTTTATGCTAGCTGTGTGCAGGAGTTGTAGCACTGATCTGCTCCACATGTTGGTGCGCATAGGATCCTCCAGCATGGTCTGATGTCCGTATCTGTGGACACCACAACCACCAAACACTCCGCGGAGGCTGAAGGAAATCAGGGGCTCCTCAAACTCTTGGCCAATGACACCGTCTTCTATGTGGGAGGATATCCGAATACCTTCACGGTACGTACTGGGAGAGCTGTAAACCCACCAGTTACAGAGCGTTTCCCCATGTTACGCTTATTTTAGTCAGTACAATAAAACTGAGCAGGTGGAGCCAGAGTGAGAATAACTGAGAACACCTGTGTTGGTACACAGGTTGATGTTTACACATTAGTGCCTCGATCACAGGAATGATGAAGAGTTTCCACTTTCTCTGGTGTTTTTGTCTTTAGCCACCTAAAGTGCTCGCACTGCCCAACTTTAAGGGCTGCATTGAGCTGGACTATCTGAACGAGGAGGTGATCAGTCTCTACAACTTTGTGGACGTCTTCAATCTCAACACCACAGTGGACATACCATGTGGCAGGTCTGTCCGTGCATCTCATTACATTTCAGTATCACTGTGTAAATGTAAACGTTTGTATTCTTTCTGTTGAATTTAAGCTTATAGCTGAACACTGACGCTCACAGATGAGTGGATGAACGTTCATCATTTATTAAATGAAGTTTTCATCATTTTCTTATTTTCTGAGATAATCTGATGTGTTTCAACTCATAACTTTGTCTCTTAAATACGTGTGTGTGTGTGTGTGTGTGTGTGTGTGTGTGTGTGTTTAACAAACAGGATAAGAGCCACCACTGAGCCCTGGGTCAGTGATGGAGCGTACTTTGATGGGACCGGCTATGCAAAGTTTAATATTTCTCAGTCAGAAAAATATAACGTCGTGAAACAGGACATCAAACTGCTGTCGCAGAACGGGATCCTGCTGATGATGCAGAACGAGGTAACGCTGTTTATACGCTCACAGCATCCAGACCCTCAGAGGCCTGCTGGAGCTCACCTGTCCTTGTAAGCCCCGCCCCTATTATAATGACAGAAGATGCTAGTTTCAGGCACTTCATTATTCACAGCAGTGGATGCTCTTTACACACAATCCCTGACAGTTCATAGCAAAAATGCTGAAGGCCGTAACACAGAATAGAATAGAATAGAATAGAATAGAACAGAATAGAATAGAATAGAATGGGTTTATTGTCATTGTACCTACAATGATATGACAGTTTTCCTCCTGTAAGAACTAAAGAGAGCAGTACATATACATGTACATATTTACAGTATTTAAATACACCAAATAAACAGATCACATGCACAGAGTTCACAGAGTAATCAGGTGACCTTACTGCACCCACATGACTTATTATCAGACTTTATTGACCATGGTGTCCAGTCACTGCGTGCAGCACACAAAGCTGCCTCATTCCCACACTCGTGTCCTTTATTTGAGACCGTGCCAGGTCAGAACACGGACCGTCAGCGTGCCCTTCGCTGCTGTTTGTAAATAGACACGTTGATTCCAGTCGACTCCAGACATTCCCGATCGTGTTGTTGTTGGATTTAGAACCAACATGTTTGAATAGTAATTTACTCAGAGTGAAATATTCTAATAACCTGACATACTAGATTCACATTTGCAGGTTTTGCACTTCTTCCCTCGTCATCAGCACTTCTGTTATTCTCTGTTTGTCGTGACACTCGTGGAAATACAGAAGAAGCTTTAGTTACTTTTTACACAGGGTAACTGGAAGAATGAACTTTTCTACTCAAGTACTCAGAGCGCTTTATACAACAGGGCCGAGCTGCAAATGTGCAGATGTCCTGTACTTCTACTAAAGTACAGATACTCGTGTATAAAAATACACTGATTCAGCTTCTTTACTCAAGTACAGTAAAGAAGTATTTGTACTTCATTAGCTCTGAACAAGCTTCATGCGCAGCAGCACTTTAACATTCAGGCTCCGATAGCTGCACCATAGCAGCCAACCTTCCCGTTAGTGGAAGGGTTGACCTCCTGGACCGGGGTCATGACCATCAAATGTCCGGCTCTGGTTCTCACTGTACTGATTACACACACATCTCTATATTTTCCTGTGTAACTGGATTTTTCTTCTCTGTCTGCTGTGCAGCACAATCAGTTTGTGTGTGTGGCGGTGCTTCGTGGCCAGGTCAGGGTCTTCTATAATATTAACGGTTCTCTGGTGGACGTCGAGCCCGTGGCTCCGCCTGAACTCTTGCAGATGAGCAACGGCGAGTCCAACAGTGTGAGTCCCTCTGCGTGGTTTTTCATGTTCCTACTTTGAAAGCATGCCGATCACTCTGATTGCTCCTTTTAGCGGTCACTATCGTGTACTCGTTCAAACTTTAGAAGTTTAAGTTTTCTGACTTGTTTGTGATGTGCTCCATTTTTTCCCATATAGCTGGAGCTCTATGTCTTCCGCGATTCATTTATGGTGAGGAAAAACCAAAAAGAAGTCATCAAAACTAACATAAAAGGAATCCCTCAATTTGACAACACCTGTTACCTGGGAGGAGTGCCAGAGGACAAGATGCCTGAGATGTACGTGCACTAAGTTTCTTATTGCTCCATTTCTAAGCTAATGTTAGCGAGTGTTGAACTGTGGAAAAGAGGTGCAGGGGCAGGGCTAAAGGGGGCGTCTGGGGTGGCACAGGCCCTACTGACATCTGTATGTTGCCCCCTATAATTGTTTTCATGCCAATGTGATCATGATTGGAGATTGGAGGGGAGGATGGGCAAATCTAACTCCTCTTTTTAAATATTATGTATGAAATATATAATATTAAAATGTAATAAAGGCTTTTGAATTAAAACAAATGGAAAACAGTAAATTATTAATTTTAATTAAACATGAAAAACGATGTATGAGACCCCTTATTTACTTATTTCACTTATTTACTATTTACTCTATTGAACATTTACTGTCCCCTTTGACAGTAAACCCAACACGCAGAGCTACCTGCTGCGGCGAGACTTGTTCCAAGGAAGCAGCTGAGAGTAGCTCTAATAATTCATCTCGTTACCTCGCCACTAAGTCTTGTGCTTCGGGACTGCCTCGTATGTTTTAATGCATGTTTATGTCGACAGCCTGTGAACTTTCAATCAGTACCTTTGTTTAGTTCATTTTTCAGATTTGCAGAGTCCTGTTATTACTGCCCTTCGTAATGTCTTTGGACCTTTCTTTTGATTTGATTTGAAGTCTTCTGGGTTAACTGGTCTCACTGAGTGCTGTCCAGGCAGCTACAGAGATTTTAAGCAGAAAGATGCTGATAGTTAATCGGTACTCAGTTACTCAGCATCAAACAGCAGATTTAGGTTAGCAGCTAGCTGGTAAAAGTAGTACTTAAATAGTGGACACAAACCTGAGGTGTGTTCTGACGTGATTTAACATGTTGTGAACTTCTGCTTCTAATCGGATTAAAATTCAAAGTTATTATCAGGGATGTGCTCTGGGTCACTAACACTGAGTTTTTCATTGTGTTTGTCTCCGCTCAGGTTAAAGGACAAGTTTCCTAAGACAGGTTCTGTGAAGGCCTGTATCAGGAACTTGAAGGAAAAAGTACAGTACATCAGCCTGAAGAACGTGGAGACCTATGGGGTCAGCTTTGGCTGCCATGACAACCTGCTGGTAGGAGGACACACTGAACCCGTCAGCGTGTAGCAAAAAGGAGTGAATGCAGGTTTTTCATGTCGTGTGTGTGTGTGCGTGTGTGCGTGTGTGTGTGCAGTTGGCTCGTGAGGGTTATTTCTCAGGTCAGAGCTACCTGAACTTTAATGTGGTGGATGCTTCTAGTATCATGAACAACTTTTACGCTGGCCTTGGCTTCAGAACTGAGAAGACCGATGGACTCATGTTCTTCCACAAAAACCAGGTCAGAAGAAACCCTCAACCACTTCCTGTTGACCGTTGCCTCTCAGCTGTCTGTTTCCCGTGTTCTTCCTCTGTCCTGATCTATTGGATCTATGATGTGCTGACTTCTTCCTTGTTTCAAACTCTTGTGATCTGCTGTGGCCACAGGAGGACGTCTGTCAGGTGGTTTTGCAGGAAGGCCACATCGTGGTGCAAGTCGGCAACAAGGTGATTAGAACGCAGAAGACATACAACGATGACATCAGTCACTATGTCACCATATACAACAGTGTGGAAGGGTAGGATGGCAGCGGTTACATTTTCCTCGCATCCACAGGAAGCAGCATTCCGAGTGTCGTCTGACCTCTCTGCTCGTTTCTCAGGACATATCTGTACGTGGACGACATGCAGCCTCTGGTCAACAAAGACAACGCAACAATGAAAACTGACTTGTCCACGAAAACTGACTTGTCCACGAAGGGAAACACCTTCCTGGGAGGAATGCCCGAAGACCTGAACAACCTGACAGGATGCATTAGCAATGTTTTCATCAAGAAGTTAGTTAAACATGACTTTAATGATCCGCCTTCATAGATTTACTCATCAGCCTGTGTAAAATGACTGAAACGATTAAAGCTTCTGTGTGAGTTGAGCTTGGATTGTAATGTGTGTGTTTGCCATCTGCAGGAAAATGGACGCAACGCAGGTGGTTTTGAACCTGCTGAAAGCCACCGACAATGTAGATGTTTCTATGAAGTGTCCTGCTGCTAAACAGCCTCAGCAGATCATTGCTGCTCAACCAAAACACAGCAACAAGCGAAAGGTACACACACAGCAACAAGCGCAAGGTCCACACACAGCAACAAGCGAAAGGTCCACACACAGCAACAAGCGCAAGGTCCACACACAGCAACAAGCGAAAGGTCCACACACAGCAACAAGCGAAAGGTCCACACACATGCTTTCAATGAGACAATAGGATGTGACCGTAGCTGTGATAAATTTAAGGTTTTCTCTCTTAGGGGAAGCTGAAGAAACCGTCAGGATCTCGCAGTCGTAACACTAGGGACTCGTGTCAGGGCGAGCTATCACACCACGAGAGGGGAGCGACGCACTTCAGTGGCTCCACCCACAGCTTCCAGAGATACGACATCCTGCCCAGTTCGTTCGGCTCCACGTGAGTGTGAAAGAAACTTAAAGAAGTCCAGTCACTTTCTTTCTGAGCTCCTTACACGCCATCACCTGGATGACTGAGAACCGACACAGACACAAGCTGCTAAACAGACTCCGCCCCCTCGTATTCAAGGACCAAACTATAGCTCAGATGCTCATGTTTCTCTGTCTGCAGGCCTCACATCTCCATGCTGTTGAGGATCAACTCATCTGATGGGCTGGTGCTGAGCGCCACCAGCAGGCAGCGAGGAGGAGGGGCGATGACGCTCAGAGTTTCAAATGGCCACCTGCTGCTTCAGTTTGGGAAGAAGTTTAACCTACGCAGCCACAGGAAGTACAACGACGACCAGTGGCACACGGTGAGCACGCACAAAAACACAAACACATGCACACGAACACACATACTTGTTTTCATAACCTGGTGAGGACATCTCATTGACATAATGCTTTCCCTAGCTGCTTACCATCAAAAATGAATGCCTAACCCTCAGCCTAATTCTAACCATAACCTAACTGTAACTGTTTACCTGAATGATGTAACCTGATCTCTCCGTGTCCCTGCAGGTGTTCATAAAGCTTGAAGGGCAGAAGATGAGCCTGATCGTGGACGGTATCAGTGCTCAGTCTAACAGGATATCTGGACGAGACCGGACTCGTCTCACCACACCTTTATACGCAGGGGGAGTCCCCGCCTCTCTGGCGGTAAGCGTTCCTCCTGCTGGTTCCAATGCTCAGGCTGACACCTCTGTGCAGTGAAGGTCACGCCTTTCTGCTCTTCTTCACACTCAGTACCGAAGCTCTGTCTGTGCTCTTTCTTAACCTCAGGGTCCGGGTTCTTCCGGGTTTGTCGGGTGCATCCGGGATCTGATGCTGAACGGAGCCCCTGCAGGAGACCCCGCTCACAGCCAGGGCACGGTGCCCTGCTTCGCGACCCCTCTGCAGCCCGGAGCCTACTTCTCTGGACGGGGAGGACACATCATGATCGGTACGTACCGTTAGTTCCTGTGCATGTGTCGGCCACATTGGGTCGTCGTGTCTGAGCGGCGCCTCTGTCCCTCTCTGCAGATGAGTCCTTGGCTCTGAGTCGAGATCTGGAGATCCAGCTCGAGGTTCGACCCATCTTGGACTCTGGGCTGCTGTTGCATGCTGGGACGTCATCTGACCACCACCTGAGCTTAATTCTCATCCAAGGAAAGGTGAGACTGGGGCACTGTTTCTCCTAAACGTGCTCTACATGCTGTTTTTCAAGTTTCAAATTTGTGATTTCAAGTATTTTTATTTCTGAATGTTTTTATGTCATAAATTAAAAAAATGACTCAGCTTCCTCTGACAGGACAACATACAGGAGAGCGAAACAGAAATAGTTTCACAGTCCAGTGTCTGCACCTCCCCCATGGGGGAGGAGTCAGCGTGTATCAGCCAGACCTCTAAATAAGACCTGAACATCAGCTTAGAGCTGCAGGTATCCTCAGTTTGCAGTGCCCCACTGTTCCCCACTCCCACTCAAATCAATTCAATTCAGTTTTATTTATATAGCGCCAAATCACAACAGTCGCCTCAAGGCACTTTATATTGTACAGTAGATCGCACAATAATACATAGAGAAAAACCCAACAATCATATGACCCCCTATGAGCAAGCACTTTGGCGACAGTGGGAAGGAAAAACTCCCTTTTAACAGGAAGAAACCTCCAGCAGAACCAGGCTCAGGGAGGGGCGGGGCCATCTGCTGTGAGCGGTTGGGGTGAAAGAAGGAAGACAGGATAAAGACATGCTGTGGACATCCTGACCTGAGTTGCAATACAGGAAATCTCCTGACACTTACCAATAATCCTTTGAGAGGACGATATTATCACAATACTTCACTCACGATATGACATTATTGCGATTTACCGCCTTTCTTCAACTGCAAGTGTTTTACAGTTAAAACACAAATTAAAGCAAAATTAAATATTCATTTGCACATTTATTATATTTATTACATTTATTATAGATTTTATATCTTAAACATCTATCGCAGAATTTATGAAGGCTTTCTGGGGGTGGGGGTGGGCTCATGCATCAGAAATGACACACGTGATTTTACTGGGTTAGAAACGGGTCTGGTGGTTGTGGCGTGCGGTCCCTCCTCTAAGCGAATCGGTAAACTTGAGCTCATGAGTATTGCGTGTGTGTGTCAGGTGACGGTTTCCGTGAACGGCGGGAAAGGTGAGACATCCGCATCATTCATTCCTGAAGAGCCGCTGTGCGACGGCCGCTGGCACTCCATCTCAGGTGAGTTTCGTCCTCAGACGCGTGCTCCGTGCACCACCCTGTCGTCGTACCGCTCTAACGCTGAAATGTCTCTGCAGTGGTGAAGAAGAACAACGTCCTGCAGCTGCACGTGGACGGAGCCGGCGAGCGCGCTGTCGGTCCCAAACAGGGCCGCTCCACGGGGCCCAAGGAGGCGGTCTACCTTGGAGGCGTGCCAGGTGAGTGCACGGCGTTCACAGACCACGTCAGTGATGCAGACTGGCCTCTGTGAGGATCACGAAGATCTCCACCACCTTAAATGCAGCCGTTTCCTGTTCCCACATTGCTGACATCCCCGCCGCTTTGTCCGTGTGACCGGTTTCTGTGATCATTTATCAGATTTTAATCAGACCTCATCACATCTGTCGCCTCTCATCCGAGTTTAACGTCTTTACTCGAACATGCTTGATTAGTTACACTACTCATTATTGCATAACAGGGATACAGTCGCAAACGCCGTCAGTGCAGCGCCTCATTAACACGTCACTCCTCTTTCTGTCCGCCAGGTCACATCACTGTAACTGGTCTACCCGCTGGGCTGGCGTCCTTCCACGGCTGTGTCCGCCGGGCGAGCATCAACAACAGAGCTGCGCCACTGTCAAAGCCACTCGCTGTGCACGGCGCTGTGGGAATGCGCGGCTGCCCGCATGTTTAGTCCCGCCTCCTCATATCTTACCTTCACACTCCCTGAGTACACATCAGCACCGGTGGTGGGCGTCACATTACTGTAGCTAATTTAAAATATCTATATGAATATTTATTTTCTAAGAAATGTGTATTTTATATTTTTCCCCGTTTGGTGCTGCAGAGACGAAACGATGTCATCGAGCGGCGCAGTAAAGCCAAGTTTGATCTTGGCTTTACCGCTTTTTTCTAAATTATCCAGCAAATGGCGCGTAATCGTGCGCCTGCAGCAGACACCGACTCTAAACACTGATCCATGAGCACAGACTGTACCTGGAAGATGGACACAGCTGCTTCCTCTGCGACGTCGGTAATCTCAACCGTGATCCTTTGATTCAGTCGGCCCTGAGACCGAAAAAACCAATCAGCACAAAGTTTACTGCACTCAGATCAGCTGAGCCGAGGCTCATAGACTTCTGTCCAATCAGAGTCGCCGCCTGCTCAGTCCATCATTCATATACAGTCTGTGAACACGAGCAACCTCCTCAGGTAGAGAAGATGGAAAACAAAGCCTGCAAATCCAAACGGGACTTTTGGGAATGTCTGATTTCGTGACCTTTGACCTCACGTAGACAGTAAAACTTGAATATTGAGGTTTGACACGTGATGGCTACGTCCTCGCTGGTCTGCAGGCGGCGTTTCCATCTCGTTTTTATTCCGTCTGAAACACGAAGCCTTCTAACTTCTTTGATCCCCCCCGTCTGTCACATGTTTAAATAAAGTTTTTCCGTACCAACAGTCTTCGTGTTTTACATTCATAAAAACAACCTCACGTTTCAGTCATGAAGTTTTTATTAGAAAGAGCTGAATACACCCAAAGCCCCGCCCTCTTCAGAGGAAAATTAAAGGTCACGGAGGGGTCAAACCTTTGATAAAAGAAAAAGTGAAAAAAAAAAAACATGATGTCACAGAGACTCTAATCTAGACTCATGTCCTCCTCGTCCTTCTTCTCCTTCGACTCTTCTCTGCTGGCCTGCATGGCTCGAGCGAACGCCTCCACATCTGCTGACACACAAACAGATCAATAACCTATAATCGCAGGTCAGGAAGACCTTCGACACACTAACTCAGTGTTGTGGGATAAATCTAAATGTCACAGATTAAACTGTAATAATACATCACAGACTGATCCCGGATCAGATCAGAGTGCAGGAGCAGACGTGTGATGAACAGGTTTTATTTCAGGTTCTGCTCTGAGCTGCTGCTGAGCGTCACAGGGTTTTCATTCTTCTGAGTGTGTGTGTGCACCTGTTTAGACAACTCTGTGAGGACCAGAAGATTAAATGCTACTATACATTGTTGAAGCTCAAAATGTGGTTTTAATGTCAGGGTTACGGTTAGGTTATGGTTAGGGTAGGGATTCATTTTTGATGGTTAGGGTAAGCAGCTAAGGAAAGCATTATGCCAATGAGATGTCCTCACTAAGATAGCAAAACGAGAATGTGTGTGTGAGGTAAAAGTCTGGACCTGATGATCCCAAATGGACTGATGTCCTCCAAAGAGCAGCTGGTTAATGCTAACTGACCTGCAGGGGGCGCCCACATCAGGACACTGTGACAGCGCCAAATGCAGACGCCCACTGGCTGCGACCGTCCTGTGTGTGAAGATGAACGAAGCACAAACAAACAGGAAGTTCAGTGTGCGTTTGCTTCACTCACCTCCACGGTTGGCTGCATCCACGGCATCGGGCGGCAGTCCAAACTGACTCATGAGGGGGCCGAGCTGCCCGGAGGCCAACGCACTGCTGAACATGCTCATGGACTGGAGGAGGAGAGAAGAAGAGCGAATAGGGTAAGCACGGCGCTCAGCGTGTTTACATCATCACTGAGCGTCGCCAACATTACGTTGTACCTGCTGGAACTGAGGAGAGTTCAGAGTGTTCTGTATCTCCTCGGCACTCTGCGGCAGACTCTCCCCACTGGGGAGGAAGGGGAGGAGCCTCTGCTGGACCTCGGTGTTGCTCAGAATGGGAGCCATCATCTCTGGGGTGCACACGCTCGCCAGGTCCACTGCAGAAGGAGATCAGAGCTGTGAGTGTCTGCGATCCCGTTCAGAGGCACACGTGACCTCACTCAGTCATGTGACTCACCCGCTGAGCCCTGAGCCCCCGCTGCCGGCACATTCATGGTGGCCAGGATGCTTTGAAGATCACTGAGCTGGATGGGCTGGTGAGGGGTGGGGCTTCCGCTGGAGGCCGGGGCCACGGGAGTCTGAGCCGGGGCTGTAGAGGATAGGAGGTGGGAGGAGTCAGGGGGTTTCCAGGTAACAATCAGATGCAGGTGACTTCAGAGAAAATGAATTGAATTGCTTTGCTCAAATGTAAATAAAAGCTGAGAAATATATTTTTTCCACAATGATGCGTCTGTACAGCCTCTTCTACATCCTCTTATTACCTTTTGGGAGAAGCTGTGTCACTTCCAGTAAAAAACCAAAAAAAAACCCCAAAACCCCCCAACCTTAATTGTTGAATAAAATTAACGTCAAGTCAAAATTTGCCACCGGTATGAATAATTATGGGTTTGACTGTATATTTGACATCTTCCACCTGCAACACCACCTGGCTTTTATTTTGAAAGTCATGCCCCTGCTAACAGGGAGCTTGGGCACTTCCTGTCTTGCCTTTTCTACTGTCTGACCAGCTTCCTGTTCTCGTCATTAAGCTTCCCCCCCCTCCTCGTCTTCGGTGCTGGCGGTCTCGGTTCAGCTACGGAGTGTCGCTCCAACCGGAAGCTACAGCAGGAGGAGGGTGGAGGTCTGATCTACAGGTGATCAGCCTCTATCCCTTTTTGTTTTTCTCCGCCTAAAGCCCCGCAATCATTACATAACCCTCTGTGACGAACTGCTTCCCGTTTCCTTTGAAACTCGGCATGAAGCCTTCATCTCTTTCTGTACCTGGTGTGGAGGGCGTGGCAGCGGTCGAGGAGGGAGCCGAGGTGACGGGAACAGCGGCGGGGGCAGCAGGTGCCTGGGAGGAGCTCATTCTGGGAGCTCCGCCTGGAGAAGGAGTCACTGTAGCTGATTGGCTTCGAGAACTGAGGAGGAGGAGCACAGGTGAACAAAGAGGAAGACTGCACGTGTGTGTGCGCGTGTGTGTGTGCATCCATCTCACCTGGATGAGGAGCTGCTGGTCGCAGGTCCTCCACCCCCCAGCAGGTTGGCGAGTCCCGGTCCTGCTAGAGCTCCCAGGCCTCCTTAGACAAAGACATCAGATCATAAACCTGGAACACCTCAGCCCCCAGCTACACGTCACACCTGAGACGGCTTCACCAGTATGCTTCTGAGAGAACTACACCTACGTCATAACTGCAAACCCTTTTTTATACAGCGCAACCTTCCAGTGAGCTGACGTGCAGCCTGCGACAAACCTAACTACACATCAAGGCGACGCATGTGGAAGGCTGCGGCGTAGGGTTGAGAGGGATTTCCTGTTATGCCAGAAATTAGGATGAAATTTTTCTGCAGAAGTTTAAACCAAGCCTGAAATTCAGAGGCGGGGAATAACTTTTAGGAACTGCAGCAGGTGTTCATAAACTACGTTCAGGTGTGTGTAGGTCAGAGCGCTCACCGAGACCTCCGAGCCCCGTGGGTCCCATCAGCTGCATCAGCTGGTTGTGGCTCATGTTTCCCAGCAGGTTCTGCAGGCCACCCTCTCCTCCCAGTGCTGACAACTCATGGCCACCGCCGCCGCTGCCAGATGCTCCGGGTATGGGGGGGTTGTTCAGGTACTCGTTGACCTTCCGGCAGTACTCGTCATCTTTGTCGGTCTTTGGCTCCTGATGGCATCAGAGCAGAGTTATTGCTACTTACAGGTTCTCGTGGCTGGCTGTCATCATGCAAGCATGTGTTTTTTGACAGTGCAATGCTGTGAGGCACCAGCCTTTAGTAACCACACTCTTTAAATATCAGATGCACCCTGATGAGGGCGCTCTAACGCTGACTGCCGCCGTCACATGAACTGATGATCTGGCATGAAGACGAGCTCACCTGCATCCAGAAGAAGAGCCGCTTGGACCCGGCCTTGAACTTCAGGACGTAGACACGTCCAGTGGTGCACTGCGTCACCCTTTTAAACTCACAGTCGTCAGGGAAGATGATCAGGTCCTGTAAGAGAAAACAAACAGGAGGAGACATTTAAAGGAGAGACATGGGGCTGCTCTCACACATCATCAAATATCAACCAATAAGAGAGAGGGAACCAGAGGCAGCAGCTCTGAGACAAAGGCGATGAAATAACGAGAATCATGCGAACGATCGGCTTTGAAATCATCTCTTTCAGGACTTTTTGAGCTCTGCTCAGTGAGATCAATCTGTGGGTGTGGAAGGACGAGCATGTTCCACTCAAGAACACCTCAGTGCTTTAATCCAGCTCTACAGCGCCACCTGTGGGTGGAGGCCAGGAAGTGGCTGGTGGTGGTGGTGGTCGTTGTGTTTCAGCGCTGAATATTTGACTCCATCAGCTCTACCTGACCTCATGGAGGAATTTCTGCTTTATGGAAACGGTGCACAGAGAAATGAGGAAATGAAGCGCCAACGTGCGCCGGCCTCTCCGAGCTCCACCCTGTAAACATCAGGAAGCACAAACACTCGATTGTTTCAGGGTGACTCACATCATCGACGTTCCCCGTGGTCCGATCCTTCCAGCAGAAGTGGATCAGGGAGTCATCGGACTGCTGAATGTAGACCAGCCCTTTCCGTTTGTCCGGGGTCACTGTGTTGCCCTTCAGGTTCATTTTACCTGCTCGAAACTCCACCAGGTACTTGCTGGAGCTTGCTCTGGAGCCGCTGACCATGCTGGGGAAGAGAGCGCCTGAAGACATCTTTTAAGGTTTTCGTTCACAAAGCCTGATGGGAAAGAAAGGAAGGAGCAGAGGGTCAAAGAACAGGCTGCAGTGAGATCACTCAGATGTCTTACGTCAGCAGGTTAAAGCGTTTAACGTTTATGTGTCACTAAATAAAGTCTCCGATGTCTTTAAACATGATAATAACCAACAAACTCAATAAAATTAAAGTTTAACTTGAACTGTTATCTTTAATTATTACCCTTCACTCTTACATTTCCACATTAGTTCTCAGCTCATCACGTATCGATACCTTTGATTAAACAAATCAAAAGTATCAGTTCAGGTTTAAAATGTAGGCTAGTTTCGCTCTGCTTTGTCCTGTGTTACTGTTTTTATGATAATATATTTTGTCGGTAAATCATGGTGCCTGCGCGTATAGCGGCTGAGGAGCACTGTGCTGATGTTTAATGAGGATTTTAATGATTTTTTTTAGTTATATTGTGTCTTAAAATCACTTTTCAGAAAAGCTAAAAGTTAGCCTGCTAGCTAACTTTAGCTGTGTCGTGCTAACGTTAGCACATGACAAGGCTAAACAGAACACCACAGTAATATTCACTGCCTTCGCTTAACTACGGTCGTTCAGACTTTAGAAACAAGAGCCAGCTGTGTATCTGATGGCTTTCCTGCAACTTTTCTGTGAAATGTGAAGTTTGTTGAGATCTCCAGCATAAATACCTGAAGTTGTGCCCGCAGAATAAGTTTTTCTACTTCTTCGCGTCGCTCAAAGCCAACGTCGGAGATGATCTACGGAGGGACTCGACTTCCGGTTAAACCCACTGTACAGAAACAGACTGCAGACCAGCCGGTAGACAGTGAAAGGCGCCCTCATACTGTTGAAATAATGACATTCGCTGCCAAACAAAAAATGTTATTTTAGTTTTCATAAATCCAACACAACATGTCTGAAACACAACTCCAAATAATTTTTATCACATTTACGCTGATTTTGACCATAAACACAGGCATCCTGTTCTGATTGGTCAGTTAAGGTTTTACAGCAGGAGGTCCTCCAATCGATGGGTCCTGTTTTCAAACGGTAACTCCAGCAGACCACCATATTTCTGTCATTTTCTTAAGGATGTGGAACAGAGGTGGGACCAAGTCATTGTTTTGCAAGTCTCAAGTAAGTCACAAGTCAAGTCTCAAGTAAAGTCAAGCAAGTCAGAGTCAAGTCGCAAGTCAAGACAGACAACTTTCAAGTCAAGTCCCAAGTCCGAAACTTTGAATTTCAAGTCCTTTCAAGTCTTTTTTTTAACCCTCTGGGGTCCCGGGTATAATTGGCCGTTCTTGACTACTTTTGATTTTACTTCTATATTTCACTTTTAAAATATGTTTTTCTTGCCTTGTTTGGTATCATTATTTACAGCACAACCTCAAATATCTGAAATTTGAGTTATTTTTTTCATTTTGGTATACTATATTAGCACAGTTGATCTAAATTCAGACAACAAATTCAGAATCCGAGTAGAAAAAAGTTATATTTTTTTACATGTTTAACGAATCATTTTCATAACTTGAAATGCAAATAGAAATTGTACATTTCTAAAAATTATGCACAAGTTTTGCAAACAACAAAGTTATATGGTACTATTTACCTAAAAATGCAGCCAAGGCCTCAGGCGTTTTTTATATAACCATTTAAATCTATTTACAGAACAATCAGGTGTGCTGCATCAAATAAGAAGGCACACAAATTATTTGTGCCAGTCCAAAAAATGTAGTTTGTGTTCAGTATAAGACAGAGGAGAACAGCACAGGCCTAAACCCTGCAGGTCTGACAACTGGAGGTGCAACAGTCCAGTTTTCTATGTGGAGACAGCGTTTACACTGGAATCTGCCTTTGACAGCTTTTTTAGATCAAATATGAAATTCAGCAGTCTAACCGACACACAATACAAAACAATAACTACACAACAAACTAACTATAGCCTCCAAACACGCTAAACGTCACTAATGTCTCACATATGAAAACTCTCTCTCTCTCTTTCTTTCGCTCGCCCGCTTTCCGTCGCGGGTGTCACTCCTAAAAACTTCCCCTTCTCCCTAAACAACCAAATGTCACATGTTGCCTTATCATTTTTTTGATTGGCTGACATGGTAAACTCTAACACCAATAGGGAAGGGGTGTTTTTCTTTTTTCACTCGCAAGTGGAGAGCGTATGCTAGGCTGTCTGTAGAAAACGCCGTTTTTGTCTAGCATCCCTGTTGAGAATAACCTTTGCAAATAAACAACAGCTAATAATATAAGATCAAAGTATTTTATTTGATGTATTGACATAAATGACAGAAGAAAAAGGCCATGTATAGCAGGACTACTCAATTACACACTAAGGTGGGCCACATTTTCTAACCAAAAAAAAAAAAATTTCCCTGGCTCAGACATGCAAAAGTTAAACACGACCATACACTAATTGCAAATTAAACACAGTGATTTTGAATTGTGATGTGATGGTAAAATAAATATTTGTCAGTCTAAACTGGGTTAAATCTACGGGGTTAATGATGGGGAGGAGACGGAGAGAGACTGAGTACAGCTACAGAACCCACTTTCTGAAACGGACCCTGCTCACCATTCACCGACAATTCTGAGCTAACAAGTTGCATGTTATTCTTGGATGCGCTTGCAGGACCGGATTTAAAATAGCATGACAAACATATCATACCTGTTAAAGCCAAACAGTATCATCAACGTAGCCCGAAGAACATTTGCTAATAAGATGAAGTTAGCTAAGTCAGCTGTCTCATCGTAGCAAAAAAAAAAAAAAAAGCACCACCTACCGTTCTTTATGCAACTTCAAATGTCGGACAAAGTTGGAAGTTGTTCCATCTCCGTCTGTGATTCTCTTCTTGCATGTTTTGCATATTGCATTTCGTTTTTTGTTGACTACTTCGTAGTTTATGTACCTGAAAGAAATTACTCTTGGAAGCATTTTTGGCTCGAGCGTTTTTGTTCTTGTTTTTTTCAAATCTGGTTAATTTGATTGGCTGTGCTACAGCCCACGCTCACATACATACGGAGTGTGGTAAGAATGAATGAATGAATAAAGTGAATTAATGGTCCGCACTTTTTATATAATATGTATGTTAAATTTTAGATTTGGGTAAAATATCAAGTCTTTTCAAGTAAACAGGTTCAAGTCCAATTCAAGTCCCAAGTCACTGGTGTAAAAGTCCAAGTCAAGTCACAAGTCTTACAACCTTTTTTCAAGTCAAGTCTAAAGTCATAAAATTAATGACTCGAGTCTAACTCGAGTCCAAGTCATGTGACTCGAGTCCACACCTCTGATGTGGAATAGTACATAAAATCAATATCAGCTCACGTTGCTGTGAGGTCCGTAATGCTCGCATAAGGGTTTTACCACAAAAGAAACCTGTAAAACATCTAAACACAGAACGGAATCTACCGCTACGACGCTTCTATCACAAACAGGGTTAATGTAAAACGTTTGAACACCGGCTCCACGGAGCGCCACGAACTCGACAGCGCCTCCTGTGGAACAAGAAGCTCAGACAGCGGGCGCTCTTCGTGATTTCCTCAAGAGCACCTCGATTTCCTGAGCGCTTGTGAGCACGCGCGCTGTCAGCGGGAACGAGCAGCCAGAAAGTGGGAGGGTTTGCGCGCGGCCGTTGTGTTCGGATTGACTGCGCGCCCCCTCCCGGTGTAGCCGTTAGCTCGGTGTCCGGTCGATGTTTTAGCGGCGGAGCGTGGACTGGAAGTGGGATGATAGTGTTGTAAACGTCGAGCCAGGGTTCAGCGACCGAGAGAGGACCAGCAGCCGCTCCGCCCCGGGACAGAACAGGTAAGAAGCCCGGGCTAGCCGCTGACGTTAGCCCCGCCGCCGTCCTTGGATTAGACTCGGGCTAACAACATGGATGCTGCTGCTCTCACGCCTGCAGATTATCCGCTTTAACCGCGAGCTGAGTCCTCCGCCGTGACCGGCCAGCTCCAGTTTCGGTCCCCGGTGTGAGGGGCTCGGGCGGACTCCGGGTCCTCGTTAGTGTTTGTTCAGATGTGACGGATCTAATAGGGGGAGACGAGCGGGATAAATCCGGCTTTAGGGGCAGGGGCAGGGGTGGGGGAGGGGGTGGAGGTCCGTCGGTTCTGATCAGAGGTCAGTGCCGTATGGAGCAGGTGGGGTTATAGGCTGTGTGTGCAGGTGGGTACCGGCCAACACCGTGAGCTGGACCTGTCCCCTCAGCAGGGGCGTAACCACGGTTTTTTAAAAGGGAGGCATGCGGGATGATGTTCCTGACCCTCTCAGTGTCTCCTCTCTGACTTAAACCGAGGATGTTTTTTGGCTTCCCGTGGTTCCCATCAAGGGCAAATTAATTTTAACACCAGAGCTGTGTGCCCACCGTTGTTCTCCCCCTAAAGTTCCCTAAACCCACTCGTTTAGTTCAGGCTGAGCCCAGAGTCTCAGAGTTAATAACAGGAAGTAAAACTGCTAGCATGATGTGTTTTAGCTTTGGTTTATCAAGAAGTCATGCGCACATGATGAAAGATGTCTCCAGGGTGATGTCACCACCAGGAGTGGTTGGTGATCAGTTATGAACGTGTTCTCACCTTATCCATCCTGGTGTTGTGGGTAGGGGGACGTGTCTGGCCTTAATGAGCTTTGAAATATAAATGATGGTGAAGTCTTACCGGTGCATGCTGTCAGACACCTGCGCGTACGAGCACACAGCTGAACAAACAGCAGGATGTCTAAAACCTAACAGGAAAATTCATGTCTGACCTTGTTTCCTTCCATCCTGAATCCCAGAACCTTTTACTGCTTCTTTGACTGTTATTGGGATCTTTGGACCCTTGGTGAAGTTCACGCCATTACCTTTAGGCAACAAGCAGAGCTGAAGATGCTCAGGTGTTCACTGGGAGTGAGCACGATGAGTCCATCAAAGGGACAGCTCAGAGTCTGAGAGGTGAGGCTTAGATGGTGCAGAGGAGGGAGGGTGGATATATTGGACAGAGGATGATGAAGATGGAGCTGCCAGGCAGGAGGTTCATGGATGTAGTGAAGATTATGTGACAGAGGAGGATGCTGGGATAGGAGGAGACCATCAGCTGTGAGCAGCTGAAACGAGGAGAAGGAGTCGGGTCTATTAGTGTGGGTTTCATCAGCAGGCACACAGATGGACTCTAACTGCTGCCTGGTCCCTGAGATATGATCTGCAGATCTGCCCGTCCCATTGGCCAGCTGCTGGGTGACCTCAGAGTCGGCGTGAGGCATTTTCATCTGTTTATGTTTTAAATTTTTCATGACCTGCACACGTCAGGGCTCCTAAAGTCAATTTTAACTGAGTCAGCTGGTCTCTGTGTGATGACTGATGATGACATCACTAGATCTGACACAAGTGGTCATCGATGACTCATGTGACTTTCATTCATATCAGATCACGTGATATCAGGGCAGTTAGCGGTCAGCTGAGAGGAGCTGGTTGTGGGTCAGCTCGGGCTCTCGGGGTGTTATTGATTACCTGATAGGTGTGTTCAATACACTTTAGCGTGCAAGATGGATAAAAGGCATCAGAGCATCACATTTAAAAATAAAATCAGCATATCTGTTTGTCAACGCTGATCGATAGCTGCCCCTTTTCCTGTCGTCCAGGCTGCAATCAGCTGTTCTGCAGCTTCCGGTCACGCAGTTTGAGCCACGAGGACCCATAAAACCCTAAAATTATTCTCCAGTTGGGACCAGCCGGCTCACTGCTTCAGACATTTGTATCCCCAAAGTGATGGCTGACAGGCTTCATGCTGCCACTTCACAGAGAAAACCCACCAATCAGATAACCTTCTGTGAGCAGCACTCATTGACAGTGGGAAGAAAGCAACAGACCTTCAACACAGCCAGGCTCAGGCAGCGGAAAGATGCTCGTTGTGCTGATAGAAGGAAGGAAGTCAGATGCTGTGACCGTTAGGGAGTCCTGACTGCTAAAAACCACAGCTCAGGTGGTTTTAGCTCCTCACAAACACACCTGAGCTGTGCTTTTAAGTGGTTTTTAAGATGAGTTAAAGGCCACAGTATGAAGAGCTGCAGATGGAAGCACAGGTGGAGTCTGTTTTTTTTATTTATTTTTTTTTATTGAGGCGGTAAGAAGCTGTAAGTCATGTTTATGATCTGTAGCACTCATTTAAAACAGACTGTATGTGAAAGATGGACTTAGCAGCTGTGAGGTCAGCTGGTGTGAGCCCATGATCTGAGCGTTTTCCCCGCTGCCATCTTTGGGGCTTTGAAATCGGGCATGTGATGCTGTTCGCTCATACAGTCATTGTCTAGCTCCGCCTCCCTGCGTCCCGCTCCTCTGTTACTCTAACAGGCCGTAACCAAACGTCAGTCAGAAACCAGCGACTGAGACCAGAGACTCCTCGGGGAAGGTGTTCACTGAGCTCAGAGATCAAGCAAGGCTCTTTTTCTCACAGACTTCTATCCAATCAGAGCAGAGGAGTCACCCCCTACTGGACATCCGAGCGAATCCAAGTTCAAGATTCTTCAGCCCACAGGTCTCAGCGTGTGGACTTGCAGCAAGCACGCAGCAGTTTCAACATTACTGGATTAGCGGGGGGATATGACCTCAAACAGTGTGGGTGTTTCTTTAATCTCATAAAAGTGCAGATGAGGTCAGAGGTCATATGCTGCGGTTAAACATTCACCTTTACTGCAGCATCCTGATGAGAGAAGCGACACAAACATGGTTTTGGTTTGACTTATGATCGCCTCAGGCCATCCTATCACAGGCAGTTGTGTGATTGCAGGTCACCTGACTGCAGGTAAACATTCACCGTCACTTTCCCTCCTCCTCTGGCTTCGCTCGCCCTGTCTTAGATCAGTTGCTTCTTCCTCCCCGTCTCTCCTGCCTGAGCACAGGAGGCGCTGTGAGAGTTTCAGGGCTGTTGTGTTGATTGTGTTAAGGCGTTGTTCATCTCGAGTGCTTTTTGGTTCCACAAACAGATCAGTGTGATCTCAGCTGCTGTGTGTGAGGCTCCATTACAAACACACACTCATCCTGGCGTTTACAGGAAACGCATCATGGACGTAAGAAATCCCTGAAAATGTGAAGTTCAGTCAGTTTGTGTGTTTCATTGAAGTGTGCAGAAAGCTGCTGACTGCGTGCTGATTGGACATTAGCTAACGAGCTGGGCCAGCTGTTTTTATATCATAGCATCCTCACGCCAGCACCGACAGACTGATGGGAGAGCAGGCTGAGGAGGTGGGTGTGGTTTCTGTAAAAATGACAGCCCTGCCACTCGGCAGCCATCTTGGTAACGCCTCGGGGCGGTTGTTGTGGCGCTCGCCCTCGGCTCCAGAGCGCTCTCAGCTATTTGCTGGCTTTACCTGTCGCAGATTGGACCTCATCTTTAATGTTGTGTTTTGGGCTCACCTTCACCGCTCCAGCACCTGGTTTAATTTGGTGCTTGCTGCTCCACCAGGCACTCGGTAAGTCCTACCAGGCGCTGGTAAACTGAACCAGAAAAGGCAAAACAGGCAAACAGTACGACATGCTCTCAGACATGTCTGCCTGCTGCTTCATGCTCCTGTACTCAGATTTCCCACCTCATTTTAGTGTCCTTGAATAGGATTTTTCATCCACCCAGTCTCATAAATACAGATTTATGTCCACATGTGGAGGCTGGAGGGGCTGCTGGTAGGGGTGGAGTCATACATATAAATATGTTAGATTATCGTCATTCATGTGGTTAAGTTTGGGCATTACAAACCAATCAGGTCGGCTGCTGACCTGTGCGCTGGCCGTGGTCCTGTGAGCTCACCCTTTCATGTACTGGCTGTTTGTCTGACACAGTTCACTGGGTTTCTAACTTTAAACCGTGCATGTGTGGACAGACGTTCATCACCTGTGTGACTCTCCTGATAAGCACTAAGTCAAAGGTGAAATGCTTTCATTTTCACTTTGAAGGTGTTGCTGACAGTCTGTGTGTTACAGTGTGCGATCTGCGATGTAGAGCAGCGAGCACATCAGCGTTCTGACGTTTCCTCTGTGCTTTGATGCAAAGTTTCTGTGCTGCTGCTTAATTAATATTAATAATAACTCAGTGTCCCGCCCAACAACTCTCAGGTTTTACTGCCCCATGTTCATTTTTATTGGCTTGTGAAAAAAGCTTTTATTTTTGTTTAAATATTAGTGAAAGTGTCATTAACACAGTATTTTATATTATTTCTTTCTTTTATATTATTTCTTTTAATCTGAAAAATGTTTTGAGGGCCTTGAAATGGTCTAGTGCCTCCCGTGCCCCCCTTTAGACTCACCCCTGTGTGCTTCCAGGTGAAAACTCTTTGCTCTCTGCCGTGCGTGCTATGACATCATGGTCAGCTCATGCTGCTCAGCTGTGTTTCTACTCACTAATGTGGGAGCCCCATGTAAACTGGTGCTTACATGGGGACCACTAGAGTTATATTTCGAGTTATTCAATTAATTTGTGCAAACGAGAAAGCTGGAAGAGATTTCAGGCTAAGACAAAGAGGAGATGATGCTCTGTGGCTCGATCTGTAGGCGACACTCGCTGAGTGAAGTGAACGCTCAGGCTCCCGACTCATGCAGCAGCTGTGTTTACTGAGTCAGCCGCAACTATCGATTACAGCCCTGTGTGTGTGTGTGTGTGTGTGTGTGTGTGTGAGCCAGTATGAATGAATTATAGCATCTGTTTGTCTCTGTGGTTTTCTTTACGAGGCTTCTTTTCACTGGTTTCACCCTCAGATGCGTCCCCCGAGGCGACGCTCACCTGCGAGCTGAGCTCCACCACTGAGGTCGTCCTGCTCTGCTCATTATTTCAGCTTATTGACTGTAGAAAACATGGACGACGCCACAGCTCCCCAAAAATGAAGCCAAAACGTCTCTATCGCCCCCTGGTGTCTGGCTGCAGTATAGGTCATAAACCCCGCCTCCTCCATGTTAGCGGATGGGACTGGGGTCAGACTAAAATAAATTTATTCTCCTCAGATAATTTTTTTCCAAAGATTCTTTCTTTTGTTATCAATAGTTCTCATCATGCTGATTGATGTCCAAGGGGTCTCCTTTCCCATAAGTTTGATTCTAATTCCTACCGCGGCGATGTTAAATTGGGGTGAAACGTCATCATAGCAGCTTTGACTGGCAGCTGCAGTCACGGAGAAACTTGCGTATCTGTGTTCGGGAATAGCAGATAGAGCGTAGGCTCTGAGAGGAGGGCCAGCGTTTACGCTACGAAAACACGACCGAGTGTTTTAACCTGACAGCCTGAGGTGTTCTTCAGTAAACTGGACAACCCGACAGAAGGACCCGAGGCCCCGCTGCACTTTTTCGGTAAGTTAATCGTGTTTGTAAGCTAATCCATAACTACCGTCCTTAGCTAGGTCCTGAGACCTAGCTAGCTAAAATGAGCACTCGGCTGTCAGGGTTCGTTTAGCTAATCTGTGCAGGTGAATGAACTTACTAAAGAAATCAAGAGAAACGTTCCGGGCTAATCAGTCACTAATTACTGTTACTGCACTTTTATTACAAGTATTATACTGTAAAAGCAACAGGCTGCACGCTGCTGCAGCTCCTGTGCAGAACTGAATATCAAATATATGCAAACAACAGGATGTTTTCAGTCTCTTGCCACATCTGTAAAGACAGTAACATCTTTTTAAAAGCTTGTACTTCAGTAACTCCTCATTAATCAGGAACTATGGATTAAAGTACTGTAGTGTACTGTAATACTGAAAACATGTAAGAGAAGAACTTCAGATCCTGAGTGTGTGAGGACAGAAGAATCAGCTTTATTTCAATTTTGAGGGATAAAATTTATATTTGAGTTTGATGGTTCTGTTGTCTTTGTGATTACAGGAGCTGCCCTCAGATTCAGACCTCAGCACCACCCAGTGACAGCAGACAGATCATCCAACATGTTCACATGTTAACTGCAAAATGAACTGATGAAAACAGTACAAAGGTTAAAGTACCACACGTGCTGTAGTGAAAGCTGCAGCTTTATTGATAAAGTTAAAGACAAAAAACAAAAGGATTAATCACTCATGTAACTGTGTCACTATATATCAGCATTAACAGGACCTCAGTTTGGTGTTTCACAAAGCTGCTGATCTCAGACCTGCACAGCTTCTGCTTTAAACACTTGATGTACTCAGCTGCATGAAGAGCATATGAGATTTTCTCTGGCACAATTAAATAAAACCTGATGAAGGTCAAAGGTCGTCACTTGTATGTTGAACTACAAACTTGTCATCTGGAATTCTTTCACAGTTTTTTGCAGATAGTGTGTTATTTACCATAAAGTGATTCGGAGTTATTCATACCAGAGTAACCAGAGAGGATCATATATTTTTAAATATATAACTTTCTACAGGACTGAATATAATATCTTTATGTAAAAGTCTGGAGCCTCTGGGGAGTATCCGAGTATTTATAACATTACACAAACCAAAGGTCTCCATCACAGTGTTCATGAAATGCTGGGTTTATCCATCTCCTGGATCGGGCCTACGGAGGAGTGCTGAAGATTTCCCTGTGAGGGAGCTGCTGGTGAAGATCATGAGTCCTGCTTGATCAATGCGATGAGCTTCAGTCTTCCTGGTGTTTCTTAAATGAAGCCTCTCTCAGTGGGTCAACAGAACTTCTGGCACAGGACAGCTGTGATGAAAGAAAAGGAAGAAGTTTCTCCAAACCTCTGGACCCAGGAAACCCAGCTTGGTCCTGGTGGTCTCCCTCACTAGTTTCTCTCCAGGGTGAATGTAGCTGTTGATATAATGTGGACTCTATTATTAAATGAAAAGAACAAATCACACTACACTACTGAAACGTTCTGCTGATGTTTTTAAAGTCTCCATGTTACCAGGCTGTAGAGGGCTCTGAAGATTTAAACAGTTTTAGATCCATTACACTCACAGTCTTATGTTAAAATCTCAAAGGACAGCATTACATGTTTGATATTAACAGTAACTCTGGGCCTCTGTAGAGTGTGCAGATGATCTCATCGCTGTCTAAAAATGGATAAAAACAAACATAAGAAGTGCTGAATCCTTCAATAACACAGACTATTAGAGTAGCAGGTGTGTAGCATCGCTAACTAGCTAGCAACAAGCCTCCAACACAGTGCGTATGCTAGCGGCTAATCTAACTAACGAATTAACAACAGAGTGATTTTAGAACTATAAGATGATAAGCTGTGCGTCTTTTTTAATAACAGTGACATGGTTGTATTTACCTTAATTAAACGAGTCGTCAGTCGCGGTAAACCAGCAAAAAAACTCGAGCAGCCAGGCTACGTAAAAAGTGTAGGGGGCGTGTTTGCGGTCATGTCCAGCGGGTGTGTGGGCGGGAGCGTTACACAGTCGCTCCACCTCAAGTCACTACTGCGCAGACTCTGGCTCCAAATTTGCAAGATGGCAGCCTCCACAAGTGGGATATTTTGGCTTCATTTTTGCACCATGGTAGGAGGCGGAGTCGCGTCGTCCATGTTTTCTACAGTCAATGTTTCAGCTCCTTTAACAACCTCACATCCAGAATGATCTGGTAACTACACATCTGTAATCTGAGGATAACTGAGGACTGTCTGACACATCAGAGCGGTCTTTCTAGGAGCCTACACCTGAGAGGTCAAAGCCCCGCCCTCCAGAGAGCACCACCTGCCCTCATCTCCTTCACACATCAAATGCTCTGATTGTGGTTTTCTCGGCTCATTTAGCAAATATCACAAATTTTTTTCAGAGCAAAATGTTATTATCTTAATGAAAGAAAAGAAACTCTGATGTGCAGGTTGACTCACTGTAACGACTGAAGACAGCGAGCTCTGTCTGTCAGGTAAAGCAGCTGCAGCACATTTATAGACCCACACAAATATCCGGTGCTGGCTTCATGACTTCAGCTGGACTTTGACCCGTTGCTCTTTTTCACTTATCTCCTTATTTTCTTCCTGACTGCTTTGATCCTTTCACTGCTCATACCGAGGCTCTGACCTCTGGCTAGCTTTAGCTTTAGCAGCTCTGCCTCTGTTAGCGTCTTGAAAACGTCCGTGTTTGTTTGGGGGGGCAGCCAGTGCACATGCGTGGCACGTACCCGCCCGAGAACGCTGGGAATCAGCTGATTGTGGTCCCGCTCCGGTCGATGATCAGCGGGAGAGATAAGAGCTTTGCTAGGGTGACCAACCGTCCTCTTTTGTTTGCACTTGTTGACTTGTAAAAGCCTATATGACACTTTTTATTTCACCATTCTTTTACCACACAGAGAAGGCATCATTTAAATATGTTAAAGCTTTATTTAAGCAAACAGTATTATTAAAGTTCTTCATGACTGGGCCAAGTGTCCTCTTTTTTTGAAAACCAAAATATGGTCACCCTAGCTTTGCTCAAAGTCTGAAATGATGTGATTGTAAAGTAGTGTGTGAGCACAGACAGACCTCATCTCCATCTTCATCTTTCAGCGCTCGTCCTCCTCCCGTTTGGTGTTACTGTGGGCTGCAGAGCGTCCTCAGTCTCACTCTCTGATCAGCTGATCAGAGGTTTTCTTTCTAACTCTATTTAAATGCTGTGAAAACACAATCATGAAGTCGATACCACTGTTTAAAAAACAGGGACTGACATCACTTCCTGTTTATGTGGGTTCATTTAGTACTCCAGTGACAAATTTGACTTCTTGGATTGTTTTGTTTTAGACACAACTGCTCAGGGCCTCGTGTAAACTGAAGGCGCCTGTTAAGCTTTGATGGGTCACTTTGTGTTTGCAGACAAATCTGCAGATGAGTGTGCGACCTGTCAGAGACATGGAGACGGTTAAACCTCACATGTTTTTACGCTTAAATCCAGTTTAAATCTTCAACAAACTAAAACGCTGCTGTGCACAGATCTGTTTTTACTCGAGTTTATCTTTGAAAATCAAACAGCATCTCCTTCCTTCCCCTCAGTGTAAAACCTGCAGTTGCTTCATGATGACACAGGATGTGAGAGCGAGCGTTCACTGTGCCGTGGCTCGTTCTCCTCTCAGCACTGTCTGCACACGCTCACAATTATAAACAGGCTGACTTTCACTCACACACACACACACACACACACACACACACACACACACACACACACACAGGCATTTATTGTGTGACTGTTGATAGTGTTTTGTTTTGAAAATTTACCTGAGCTTCCTGTGTCTGACTTCCTGCCCTCCTCACCTGGTCTGTGATGTTTGTGATGTGATGATGTGTGCAGTACAGCGGGGACGGGGCTTCCTGTTTACATAGTGTAACAGTAAAGTTATCCGCCCAATCAGCTGCTGAAATAAAGGCTTGGATTAGAGACGAGCGACGAGTCACAGCGCCGCCAACCTCATCGTCTCC
This sequence comes from Oreochromis niloticus, assembly GCF_001858045.2. NCBI lineage: Eukaryota > Metazoa > Chordata > Actinopteri > Cichliformes > Cichlidae > Oreochromis > Oreochromis niloticus. The sequence goes on from NC_031984.2 coordinate 863,685, forward strand.
ATGAAAAGGAAGAGAAGAACATTTGTGTGCAGGAACCAAAATGAGTCGATTAAAATGTCACGACTGTTCCATCATCTGTCATCAGACTGCACTGCAGTGCATGATGGGTATTATTAAAAATCCTGCAGTCACCTCGTGTCTATCTGTGTTTGTTCACAAAGATTGATGTGTCAGTGTATACAATGGAGTGACACACACACACACACACACCGTGTGCTGTCACAGCGCTGCCTGTTTGTTCCTGTGAGTGGCCAGTTTAACTTTCAGATCACTGAACATGATCAAATCTGATTGGTTGCTCTGCTCAGATTATTATACACAAACAAAGCAACGTAGTCCTGCACGGATTCCTGTCATTGTTTAATCCCAGTCAGGTCTGTGCTATGATTGGTTATTCTGAGACTGTGTGGTGGGCGTGGCTTGGTGATGCGTAGGGAGGCCATCTGGTGCCATAGAAAGTCCTTCAGAGTTTAATTTTACACGTGTTTGTTGTTGTTTTGATCCACTGCACAGGTGATGTTTACCTGTAGTTTGCTGTGTGTGCTGCTCACACTGGGTGTCTGTATGAGTCTCTGACAGCTGATAGTTGCAGGTACATTAATCCTGTCAACAATAAAAATCTGTTTATGAAAGATTTTAGCTTATATTGTGTTATTTAAAAAGTTTTTCTAATTACTGGCATCGAGTGCTAAGAGATTTATTAGACCAGTGGTCATAAAAACGAGCCTGTCAACAAACTGAATTCATGTTTTTACCCAAATTTGAGCCGAAGAAATGACTCAAGCACAACATGAATATTACATTCATAATAATATGCTCTATTCTTCTTTTGTCTGCTTTTTATTGTAAATTTACAATTTCTTGGACATCAACAAACAATAAATTAGATTAAAGAGCTTGTTCATCCTGGTGGGTTAACTATTGCAGACATATAAAAACATAATTTTGATAATTACTTATACTGTTAATTCAGACTAATAAATAATATAAGTACTGAATTTGGTAAGCACTGTACTGAAACGGTCTCAGGTCCAGCATCCAGCCTAGCTTCACCTGGACCTGTGGACCGTGTTTGTGCTGTTGGAGCCTTTTGGAGCTGTTTTAAAGGCATCATGTGACCAATAGTATGACGGCTGTGAGGTCACTGCACTAACAGACCGCCCAAGAAGGCGGAGCTCCAGGTTTGGTGCATAGTTACGTCAGAGTCTGTCCTAACCACGCTGCATAGCATTAGCTGACACATTAGCGTTCAGCCCTGTCACCCAAATATGGTCACTCCATTAAACCAAGATGGCCAAGACCAAAATGCTAAAATTGCGGACCAATGGGTGACATCAGGGAGGCGGCCTCCATCTTTTATATACAGGCTGTGAACAGACTGTATGTGCAGGAAGTTTGAATATATCAGTGCGGGGTCGCATGTGGGCAGGACGCACTCGCTCTTTGCTTTTACTTTGGCGTTTACACTCAGGAGTGGAAGTGGACTGTATGTTATGGAGAGAGCGACGCGGTACATGCGTGTGGTTACAGCTCATCAGAGAGGCGAGCTGTGTGGGCAGATGGTTTCCTGTATATTTAAGTCTGCTCCGTCAGTCTGTGTTGAATTGGCTTACTGTGGTCTCTAAGCCTGCTAACCCCCTGCACACCTGCCTCCTCACAGTTCAGGTGTTCCTCGCCGCAGCGCTCGGGACGGCCAGTGTGCACTCCTCTACAGGAAGACGCACCGTTTCCCACCTGTACTGTGGTCTCTTTGATTAGCATGAAGAAACACTGCAGGTGGGTTTGTTTTTACACACTGCCAGGTGAGCTTACCTGCTCACATCTCTCCACTCTCACATTCATTCAGTCAGGACTTCACCAGATGTAAAGCATCTCCTGTGTTGGAGATAGTTATGAATGAGTTTTATCCCTGTGCTGAGCGAGGGGGGCGTTCAGCAAACTTTGAGATGCCAAATTAATAAAATGAATCTTCTGTGGTGATTTCACGCCCCCTGGTGGAGAGGTGGAGCATGGACGAAGGCTTTAACCGTGAAGACGTGACGAGCGCAATCATTTTCTCATGACCTGTTAAAGAAAGCACTCGGCTCATCCTTCATTCAACCACTCTGACAACAATGACTCCCTCTGCTCCGAGTTTGAGGTCATAGCTCAGAATGTTGCCGTCAGCATGAAAGCGTCATCTCTGTGGTAATGTCACCATCGTTTTCTCAGGGGTGGAGCTTGGAGAGGTCCAGCTGAGAAGTGATGCTTATCTGGATCCAGGTATGTTTAGAGGACAAACCTGGACATTTGGTGCACTGTCAATACAGATTCAGTGTTTTAGATCTTTGAGTTTAAGCAGTGCTGCAGGTGACGCACCTTTGCACCTTCCAGGTCACTGCAGCTCGTACGTGTTAGATTTGCTTTAAACACGATGAGCTGGTTCAGGACACACATAGTAAACCTTTCTCCCCTCTGCTCCTGCTCGGCCGGCTCTCAGGTGAACTCGGGTTACCTGACTTTAACCGTTTATTCCTTTCTCCTCTTAAAGCACACAGCAGCGCGTTAGCGGATTAGTGGACGTGAGGAGGCGGCTCACAGACGGGAAGCAGGAAGTTGCTCGTCTCATATTAAACCAGGTTTTCTCTGGACCATCGGCGCCGTGTGATGGTGAGCATCTCAGTGTCTGTGAAAGCAGCAGCAGCAGAAGAAGACGACGACGGCCTGCGAGTGTAGACCATCAGCTGATGTTTGCAAACAAATATTAAAATCAAAATTGGAACCAAACTACTCTGTAAATGACTGAAATGTTTCAGCTGTTCATTAAAGCAGAACTGTTTTCTTTGTCATAGCAACGACACATCATCACCGGGACTTAAATTATTACGTTCAGGGCACGTCGAAAAAAGCCGAATTACACAAAAAGTAACACTTAGGCACAAATAAAATATGTAATTAAATAAGAAAATATTGATGAATAAAAAGAGTGGAATAAATACAGATTGGTGATGATACTGTAGTGGCTGTAGTGCAGGGATAGCGGTGTCTACCTGTGACTGTGGAAGATATTTGAGCAGTGTCCTGATGGCTTGTGGGTAGAAACTGTCCCTGCAGCTGTGGGTGTGGATGCTCCTGTGAAGGGTGTAAGGTGGGGTCAGACCTGCTTATACGCTGTGCTGACCGCCCTCCATAGAGCGTTACTGCTGCCGTACGAGGTCTCTCCACCTCTGTCCCCTCGATGTTAACGGGCGTGTGCATCTGCCCTGCAGTCTCCTGCAGTCCACAGTCAGCTCCCGGGTCTGATGTTGAGCACCATGATGTCAGGGCTCTCTCCTCTGCTCTGTAAGCAGACGGGTCTGATGGTGGTGTCGTCTGCAAATTTACTGACAGGGTTGGAGCTGTGTGTGTGTGAACAGGGTGCACAGCAGGGGGGCACCCTGGCAGTGAGAGCTGTGTTTGACATGTCGTCACCTCTAACAGGTCGGGTAAAAGCGGAGCTGTTTCAGAGTCATCGGCTTGCTGAGGGTTGGATTATCCTCCGCGCAGCGCGGCCTGCGGGCCTCCAGCCTGACTCAGACTACAGCATCCTCCCACAGCCTGGTCCTGTCACTTATATCTGGCAGCTCTTCACTTCGTTCTTGTTCCCATCAATGCAACAGAAAACAAAAACATGTTATAGCAAAACTGTAAATGCAAAATCCACATAGTCATAAATGATCGAGTACAGCGTGAGCATTGATTCATTCAGGTTACACTGACCAGGCTGCCAGCTTCATCCTCAGGGTCACACATGTTTTTGGAGGTTAAAGGGTGGCAGTCCCAGCGGACAGTCCCCTCACTCTTATTCTGAAAGCTCAGACCCTGCTCAGCAGCTTCCTGTCTCCCAGACAGTGTAAACAGAGATCTGATGCAGGTCGTCGTCAGGTAATCTGCTAAAAATCAGCCACAGCTGAAGCACGTTTGTGCTTTTAAGGCTGTAAGAGTCCTGACTGATTGGTTGGAGTTCAGCTCGCTCGCTTCACTTCAGCCTCACAGAGCGATGAGCAGCCGACGTGAGAGGAACGAGTCCGACGGCTTCCCAGGTGCACCGCAGGTGTTATCTGCTCTTACCTGGAACCGTATCACCTCATTACCCCGGTTTGTGTTCTCACAGAGATAAGGACACACTGACCTGAGAGCTGCAGGTGAAAGGCTCGTATCCTCAAACCTGTTTCTGGGTTTACCTGACAGGTGAGAGGCTGAGTGAGCGAGCGAGCCCGTGAGAGAAGCACACACACAGAGAGAGAGAGAGACCATGGATCACCAGAGACAGAGGACTCTGTCCACATCAGGAGAATCGCTGTACGCCGTGCTCGGGGTCGACAAGAACGCCACTACGGAGGACATCAAGAAATGCTACAGGTGCGTGCGTGCGTGCGCGCGCACGCACGCACACACACACACACACACACACACACAAGTGCAGCAATTAGCCACTAGAGGGAGCCAGGGTCAAAGGTTATGGAGCATGTTTAAATGATTGTCTCTGCAATGATTCCTTCACATTAAACTCCTCTTCCTCACACACCGGTCAGCTTTCAGGACCTTTTCCTGCCACAGCTTCACCTTCCAAAGCCAAACAGCAGAGAACTGATTCATCTTTTAATGTTTTTCCTGTTTCTAATACAGCTGTAGAGGAAAGTCAGAAAATGACACCTGATTTATCCCGACACACTAATTTCATCTGCAGCAACATCATTTAAACTCATTTCCTCCTTTTTTCCTGTTTATTCTCTGTTTTATATATTTTCTGAAATCGCACATTTTAATTTTAAAAAATAATAACCACAGGTTTCTCACTTTTCTGCATCAGTTTAAAAAGAAAGCACAGAAATAAAAATGTGTCGAAGGGAAATAGATGATAATCAGTTCAGCTCAGGAGATACAGAAGCAAATGAAAGGTGTCGCACTTTAAAGTGAATAATCATTGGTTGTTTGGAGTGATCTCAGAGTTTCCCTCCTTTGATTGTTTTTATTGTTTTTAGGAAGCTGGCACTGAAGTTTCACCCAGACAAAAACCCGGACAACCCCGAAGCAGCAGAGAAGTTTAAGGAAATCAATAACGCCCACTCCATCCTGGTGGACGCCACCAAGAAGAACATCTACGACAAATACGGTTCCCTGGGGCTGTACGTGGCCGAGCAGTTCGGAGAGGAGAACGTCAACACCTACTTTGTTCTGTCCAGCTGGTGGGCCAAGGTGGGTCAGCTTTCACGACCGCAGATCTCGCAGCGCGTTCGATAAGCAGGCATGAAGCTTTCAGGGGCTGCTCTTGTCTTTAATGTGCTTCTAATCATAGAAGGATCCGGATACGTTCCCTTCCTCGCACACAGGTAAGCCTGTAGAGACCAACACAAAGGTTTTAGCTGTCGCACACAAACTCTATGGAAACACGTGAACCGATGCAAATCTGACTGCAGCTCATGTAACTCTGCGTCCTGTCAAGGTATCGGGACATCACAGCACACTGAGTGCAGCTTGGAGGCCAGTAAGAGCTTCACATGGAAGAAGAGCTTTGTTTAAAACGTCAACATATTTAAAAAATTCCTTCAGGAATTCATCGGTATGCCTTTTAGAGTTCCCAAATTTGTCAGTGTGAACCTCCAGACGTTCCAACATCATGACATGACCTTGATCATTTCCTCGTTTATATTAATTTGTTAAAAATCTAAATTTAGCAAATATTACTTTGTGTAGAATATTAGAGGAATTAATGAAATCACTGACATGTTAAATGAAGAGTAGTGGTCCTAGTATTGATCCCTGTGGGACTCCATAGGTGAAACTTGATGTCCTTGTACACTATAGGTGACAGTTTGGACACCGTCTCATTTGTAGATTCTGACTGAAGGCATCAAAACTAAGAATGAACACAGATGGAACTTTGTAGTAAACAGTAGGCTGTGTAGGCTGCAGGATGCTGTGGAAGCCATGCTGGGTCAGTCTGCCTTCAGTTTTGAATAAATGCCCAACAGTGTCACCAGCAAAGCCCCCCCACACCATCACACCTCCTCCTTCATGCTTCACAGTGGGAACCATGCATGTAGAGACTGTCGTTCATCTTTTCTGCATAAAAACACGGCAGGTGGAACCAAAGATCTCAGATTTAGACTCCTTGTCTAAAGCACAGATGTCCACTCCTTGTGTTTCTTGGCCCAAACAACTACTTGTTGCTTTTCCTTAGTCGTGGTTTCTTAGCAGCTATTTGAGCATAAAGGCCTGATTCACACAGTCTTCTCTGAACATGTAGAGATGTGTCTGCTGCTGGAGCTCTGTGTGGCATCTGTCTGGGCTCTAATCTGAGCTGCTGTTAACTTGTGATTTCTGAGGCTGGTGACTTGGATGAATGTATCCTCAGCAGCAGAGGGGACTCTGGGTCTTTCCTGGGGTGATCCTCATGTGAGACAGTTTCATCGTAGTGCTTGATGGTTTTCTGACTGCACTTGGGTACGCATTCAAAGTTTTAGCAGTTCTCCAGACTCACTGACCTTCAGCTCTTAAAGTAATGATGGACTGTTGTTTCTCTCAGCTGATTGGTTCTTGCCATGAATTCTAACAGTTGTCAAATAGGGCTGTGTTTGACAACTGTGAACCCTGACAGGCACACCTGTGAGGTGAAACCATGTCAGGTGACGACATCATGAAGCTCACTGAGGGAAGGCCGAGGGTCTGCAGTCAACAAAGCAAAGGGAGGCTACCTTTAGGAATCTAAAATATAAAACATATTTAGTGTTTTTATCAATCTTTCTTTGTTACATAATTCCATAAATCTCGATTCATATATTTGATGTTTGTATCTACAATGTCTAAAGTAGTAAAAATACAGAAAAACCATTCAATGAGAAGCTGTGTCCAAACGTTCGACTGTTACTGTGTGTAACTTTGTCATACAATGAGAAAGTTTGAGTTCCTGCTGTTTGTTCTTCCAGATCAGTGTAAGATTAAAAAGCCCCGCCCCCGACCTGACAGAGCTATTTATGCACTGAACCTGGTGTCCTGCTCTGTCCTCAGGCCCTGTTCGTCTTCTGCTGCCTGGCCACCGGCTGTTACTTCTGCTGCTGCCTGTGCTGCTGCTGTAACTGCTGTTGCGGCAAGTTCAAACCTCACCCGCCAATGGACCAGGACCCCGAGTTCTATGTCTCCCCTGAGGACCTGGAGGCCCAGATGACGGCTGAGGAGAGAGGTGAGGATGAGTACGGTGATGCCACTCTACAGGACTGTGCTGTCTTTAGCATTTCTTTATATGGGAAACTGTTGCTCAAAGGC